>NC_138770.1:280279494-280651994 GCF_965119305.1 Pelophylax lessonae
AGTATTTTTTATTCAAAATTAACGACAATCATTTTTCAAATAGCCAGATTTGTGCTGTAGAATATAAATCACTTGTTCAAATTAGTTCTATAGCTGCTGTAATCCCTGCTTCTTGTGGTATGAATGTGTATAGACTGTTCACATCCCATGTTACTAAGATGTCATCCTCATTCCATTCAGGTAAAGATTTAGGTTTTTGTAAAAAAAAACGTTCATGTCTTTGACGCAAGACTTAGTTCCCTGTATCAAATGGGATAAGATTTTGTCCAACTATTATGAAGTAGGTACAAAAATAGAATCACTGCCCAATACAATCGGACACCCCGGAATATTTTCCTTTTCCTTATGGATCTTCGGAAGGGTATACAACACAGGGATCCTAGTGTATGTGGCTAACAGGTATTCATAAAGGTCTCATGTGATTATCCCTTCTTTAAGGGCATGTTTCAAAATCTTCTCTAGTTGTTTTTGTATGCCCCAAGTGGGATCACCTGTCAACTTTTTATATACCTCCTGATATTCTACCTGTTTATTAATCTCATTTTCATACATTTGTCTGTCCATAATGACAATATAGCCACCTTTGTCTGCTGGTTTTAATACAATTTCTTGATTCAAACTTAACCCCTTCAATACCATTTTTTTCATCCTGAGAAATATTGTTAGGTCTATAGTCTCGATAATCCAAACTGGAGACAAATTCTTTTACATCTCTCATTAACTCTTTAACAAAAGTCTCCACTGGTACATAGGTAGTGGGTGGCACAGATTTTGATTTTTTTTATTAATCCCATTTTTTTACAATCAAGTGTCTCTGTGGAACCTCTATATTGATACTCGGTTTATGCAAAAAATGCACCTTCCAACTAATATTCCTGAATAATCAATACAGATCTTGTTTTATATATGTGTATATATATATATATATATATATATATATATATATATATATATATATATATATATAAAGAAACTATGTAGCTCTAATAAAACACATGCTGAGGGGACATTTTTTTAAAGCATTCACTGCTGGTGTCACTTTTACCAAATATATATATTGATGGGTACACCTTGAGATGGGCTGTGTAAGTGTTTCTAGTAATACCTGTATCTCTATCAATTCTCTTTCATGCCAGGGGTATAAATAAGGGGGGGGGGGGTCAGGGTGTCAACCCCCCCCCAGAGCATCCTTCTAAAATGCCAAGTGTCCCTGTCCTTCTGCCGTACCTTAACAAAAGGCTGCATGGTTTGGTGGGGGAGTGATAAGTGCACTGTTTAGTAGGCTGGCATCAGGCAGGCAGTGACTCGCTTTACACAGCTGGGCGGGACTAGCAGATCACTCCACCTATCGCATTTCCTGACGTCTGTAGTCCTGCCCACCCTCAGTATGCTTTCCTACTGCTGCTTCCCGCCTTTGATATGGTTGAAGGCTGACCTGGCCGTCTGGAGGATACACTACACAAGGCTGGTAGCCTGCTGTGCCCAGAAACTGCTGCACCTTGCCCCCCTTTGGCCTCACTAAAGAATGTCACTTTCACATACCACTTACCACTGCTGCCATAGGTAAGTGACTGTGGCAAACTCAGTGACTGGCTTTTGCTTACTGGTGCCCCTCTAACCTGGCACCACAACATGTCTGCCAGAACCAGACTGGACTGTTTGCTGTCCAGTGCCCTGGCCTTTTTTATTGCATGGAAAAATTGTTTTAAGCTGAAACTTCTGTGGCCTTATTTGTAAGGGTCTATTTACACCAACTGCTGTGTTACATTGCAGCAGCTAGTGTGCATGTGGTGCAGAAAGTTTCTGTTGTTTTTTTTTTTTTCTGTAATAAACTAGAAATTAGGCATGTATGAACACTGCACAATAGTGTGCACGTTTGTGTTCTGGGTATAGTTCTGTACCCTGAGTGTAATATCTGTCCTTATTCTGTATGTATAGACTCTGCACAGTACCACTTCTCTTGTCCTGTATGCTGGGTGTAATTCTCAGTATCTGTCCTTATTTTGTATTCATGGACTCTGCACAGTATCACTTCCCTTGTCTTGTACGCTGGATGTAATTCTTAGTATCTGTTTTTATTTTATATGTATGGACTCTGCACAGTACCACTTCTCTTGTCCTGTATGTTGGGTATAATTATCAGTATCTGTTCTTATTCTGTATGTATGGGCTCTGCACAGTACTACTTCTCATGTCCTGTATGCTGGGTGTAATTCTCAGTATCTGTCCTTATTCTGTATGTATGGACTCTGCACAGTACCACTTCTCTAAGGGTTCATGCACACAGCCACAACGAGTGCAGTGTTTTTATCAGCTGTCTCCAGGCTCAGACATTTACAGATAACCTCTGTGTGTGTGGCTACATGAGAACAGCTGCGGCCACTGTCAGGTTGTCATTATTTTGCATGCCTCGGTCATATACAAGAATCCACTGATTCTTGCTGCTGGAATCCAGTGGCTGTATCTAAACAGCCATGTGAAGGAGACTTTAATCTGAAAATGTTATAAAAATCTGTGAGTGAACTGGCTTCCACAATATAGTTGTCTTTGCAATGCTCAGGTAAGGTTTCATAGTAAAGATGGTTTTGATATTATCAAGTTTTAGGCCCTGTTTACACATACTGCAGTAATATTCTCATGCTTTAGACCCGGTTCACACTTCTGCGTGTGCCGGGTTCGCATGTCATGTCGGAGCGCACTGCTCCGACATGACATGCGATCAGCTGTGCGGTGCGAGTTTAGCCATACAGTTTGTATGGCTAAATTCGCACTGCACCCGCAGCAAAGACGCACAGGAGGCATTTTTGCTGCCGCATCAGGATCGGATCGCACAGCGGTTCACACTTGTGCGATCCGATCCTGTGCGAACTGCACGATCGCACTGCGATATGCGATCAAACTGGGGGTGTCGTTAAGATTACATTGACACCCCCAGCGGATCGCATATGGCAGTGTGAACTGCCGGGGGTGCGTGTGCGATGCGGGAACAGGCTGCGAATTCGCAGCCTTCCCGCATCGCAATAGTGTGAACCGAGCCTTATGCTTTCTGTACTGGGCCACATTCATAAAACCTGGAGGAAGGAAAAACTTGTTGTTGTTCTTGCCAATGACAACCAATTAGATTAAATTTTCATGAGAACCTGATTGATTACTATGGGCAACACAAATAGCTTTCCCTTTTTCTAGTCTTTGAGAATTTGGTGCGATTTATTTTATTTTAAACAACTTTTACTTGCCACTGAACCCCCCCCCTTCCCCCCCCCCCCCAAAACAAAAAATTATTTACGGCCCTGTTTCATACTGGTGACCTCTGGGTGTCTGTGCATTTATATACTGTATGCATTTAAAGTTTAGGCTTTTGACTTTCTCAGGCAGCAATTTTAAAATGTTAACTATTGCAGGCCATGTACTGAGGTATATACTGTATATACACACAATTTGTAACAGACCCCTTGCAAGGGTATGGCAGTGCAATCCAGGGCCCCCAGGTAACTTGTCATCCCCACAGCAGGTAAAAATCTCGCTTCAACTTTTACCACTCCACTAGGGTTGTAGGAAAATGTACCAACTCGTTTTTGAACCACCTCCAATACTTGTTTTGGAATCTTTTAGTGCCTTCAGGGAGCACTTTCACAGACAACTTGCATGTTTGAGACAGAGACAAAGACAAATTCCTATCTATCATGGGCTGATGATCTTTAACAGCAGGACAAAATAACCAATACCAAACAAAATCTCATTATCAGATCCAGGGGTGTCAAAATTGCAGCCCTCCAGCTGTTGCAGAACTACAAGTCCCATCATGCCCCTGCCTGTGGGAATAATGCTTGTAACTGTCAACCTTGAGGTGCCTTATGGGACTTGTAGTTTGCAGCAGCTGGAGGGCCACCAGCTTTGAAGATAGACCATCAAAAAGAAAGTTAGAGAAGACAATAAAGCCGCCCATAGACAGTTCAAATCTCAGCCGGTTCCACAGGGACCGGCCAAGATTCGAACCATGTATAGGCAGTCAGAATGTACCCAAGTTGATCAATCAATCAACTTGGGTACAACCATCCTGTCTGATTTTATATGCGATTATTGCTAGCAGGTGTTATGCAATAATCACTGTGTTCTCCTGGCAGGGATAGCCCCCCCCCCCCCACCAGGAGAACACAATGGCTCCCTACCCATCAACACTGTGTCAGAGGGCTAACCTGAATAGGCATAGACCTGGCAGGTGTGCCAACCTTCAATATGGCTGCACTAATATGCACAGGAATATGCATGGACATTTGGCTAATGTCCGTGCATGTTTGGCTAACGTTCGTACATGAGGACGTTAGTTACTGGCGCCCAATGCCCTTTATAGGGATTGCACTCTTGCTCAGAAGTTGCTGGTTGGCTTGTTCCCTGGACTTGTCTTCAGCTGCTCTCCTGGCTCTGACCTTGACTTGCTCTCACAGACTCTGCTTCTGCTTGCTCCCAGTTTATGACCCTGACTTGTTTCTGACCTTGCTTTACTTCTGTTCCTGACTGATCCCCTGTGTATGACTCTGGCACCAACTCCTGACTAAGCTTTCTGCTCCATCACTGCTCAGACCCACCTGTTCTACCAAGGGTCATCGAGCCTACCATCATCTTGGTTTGGCTCTGCCTCCAGAAGGAGTCTCTTCAACACAGACCACGTAGTTGGCAACCAGTGCTTCTTTGGGCGCAGCACCTACTGTCACCACTTTCAGGGGTGCTATGCACTCAGCCGCAAGGGGAGCCCTCTCATCACTTTGACCTCTGACCAGGTACATGACGCACTGACTGTGTTGATGGGGAAATCAAGCGCTGGAAAGAAAATTGCCCTGTCAATGGCCAGGTTCAGAGAACCCAAGACATCCCAAATATAACAGGTAGTAACTTTAAACTCTCTCTGTCATTAGGTGCATCTGTAACAAAATATGGTGAATACTAGGCTGCACTGCAATGGATGCAAATTGTTATACTTTTCTTAGTAGGATCAGAGTGTGGCTCAAACAATTGCTTTCCTGTTGATGTAAAAGAGTGTACCAGAAAGTCTCCTGTGTCAGATACCATCCACAGAAACAATACGACAGAAACAAATGTGATGCCAAAAGCTTAAGATCGTTGTCAAACAAGGAACTGCAAGAGAGAGAGAGAGGGAGACATATGTTTGTAGAGGACATAAAGCAATTCAATCCTAATTAAAAAAAGGCCCATTGATTACCGGTATATGAATCTCAATGTAAAATGTTATGTTAACCTCCCTGGCGGTATGATTCTTTTGGATTTTAGGTGCTGAAAGCGGTACCATTATTTTGCATGTAATTCTTAAGGATGAGCAGCCCACACTAACTATTTACATATGATTTCTTTTTACTGTGCGTTCTTCTTTATAACATCCCGGGTATGATAAAGTTTGAAACACAAAATCCTAAATTATAATATAATAAATAACTATAAAATAACAACAAATAATATAAAAATAATACCACTTTTTAATTAAAAAAAAAAAAAAAAACACTTTTTATTCAATAAATTATAGTAAATAACGTAATCAAAAACACTGACATTTTTTTTTTTTGTCAAACAAGGATGCAATATATATTTTTTTTTCCAAAAAGGATGCAATATTAGTGGTCATATTGCTTCAATAAACGTCCCGGGTGTGGAAAATTTTGAAACAGGGTACAGCGCAAAGTCCAACGTCACAGTCAGGACAGTAGTACCGCGTTTCGTTTCTGATTTTCCGTCCAGTGTTGTCACGCTTGGAACAGCAAACCACACACATCCTTGTGGGTGCAGACTTCTTTTCCGTCGGTGGAATGTGGTCCATGAAGTGACGACCGGTCAGGCGCTCTGGCTTCACAACACCAGCAGCACGGCGTCCGGATCTACTTACTGTTGGTGTTTGGTGCCTGAGAAATATGAGCTCAGCAATTTTCCACACAAAGTCCGCATAAACCACAGGCCTGTCACTCTTCTTTTTTAGGAGAATGAATGCATTCCACAAACACTGTTCCAGGAGGTGCCTGAATATTTTTTTATTATATTTTTTCTGTTGTTTCCGCATTGGCGGATAGAAAGTTATGGCCTGGTCAGCTCTGTCCACACCTCCCATGGTGTTGTTATAATCCAGGACCAGTTGCGGTTTCATAACATCTTTTCCCCCTTTTGTATGTACCATGACAGTAGCGGTGTTGTGGATGGTACTCATCCGGCAGACATCTTTTTTGTCGCGCATCTCAGTGCCAACATTTTTCCTTTCTGCCAGGCAACTAATTCTCCGGGCTTCAGCTTTTTGTTGGCAAAGCTGGGGGCATGTCACAACGGTTAGCTCTGACGGTCCCATACGCATCCGTCTTGTGTTGTAGAAGGAACTCAAACAGTTCTGGAGATGTATAGAAATTGTCTGTGGTGACACAGTACCCCTGATTCAGCAGAGGCTCAATGTCAGAACTGAAGCGGTTGCGATTCCATAGCTGCTGAACCTTTCGTTGAACTTGGTTCCTCTCCCGGTGTATAGGACCGAATTCCAAATATATCCAGAGCTGGATTCACAGAGCATAAATGATTTTATGCTGAAGCGTGCTCTCTTGGACGCAATATATTGTATCCAGCTGAGTCTCCCTTTATAGGCCATTAGACTTTCGTCTATACACATGTCTCTTTCTGGTACATAGGACTCCTGGAAATTTTTCCAAATTAGTTGATAAATGTCCCAAATTTTTTTGAGCTTCGGAGCTGGATGAGAAGTCTCATCAAATTCGTCATTATGACCGATGGTTCCGGTGAAATCTAATTTAATTCAACCGACGGCCAAAGCTTTCCGGTCGGGACTCTAGGAGTGCAATCACACTGCCATATTTTCGGGAGCGGATGAAACGATTTAAGATGTGGAAGCGCCACCCGTCATCCCCAGAATTTGTTTGAATCAATGCCTGTTTTTCCTGTCTTAATGTAAGTGCATCTACCTTGTTTTTAATAAAATTTCACCATATTGGCCACTCCTTTATTTTGCTGGTGAGGAGCGTGGGGCTGGCTAAGGAGTATGGAATATATCTGTCTACAGGCGATTGCAAGGTGGATCCTCCAGGAGGGCTGAGATCTCCTCTGGATTTTGATTTTGATTCTGCTTATACTGACCCCCTATAACCAAGGGGTCGGTGCTTTCTGGTAAGCCTTTTCACACATTGGGTGTCCGTGTGGTGAAGGGATTGAAGATCTGATTATATGTGGAAGAATCCTTTAGAGACTGCACTAAATCTGTTGGTGTATGGGACTTTATTTGTGATTCATTCGCTTATTGCTGATGCACTTTACATTTATTTACTTATTGTTGATGCACTTTATATTTTCTTATGCACTTTGAATCAATTGTTGAAAGCACTTTATTTATATTTATATATTTACATACAATTTTATTTGTCAATGGCTCATAACGGTTGACAATCTTATTACACACAGTGCACTTTAGATGAGCGCGGCTCTGTACACCATATTAGGTGTATTTATACCATTCATACGTTTTACGATTCAGCTGCTGCTCTTTTATATGGTTCACACCTATATGTTGCACTTTATGGTTTATTTATTTACAAATTTCTTTGTATAGGATTTTACACGGTTACATATCTATATTTTTATTTTGCCATTTGCGCAGGTACTGCTGGCGAATAATGCCAATATTCTCTATCAGTGTGTTTGTGCATATACTTTTTGAATTTGCCACCGGTTCCACCCCCCTGCGGACGTCACGTCGCAGGAGACGGAAGCCGGGGCTCACAGAGGATTGGGAGGAAGCTCCGCAGCCGCTCACCGCCCGCATACATCGCTGGATCCCGGTGACAAGGTAAGTAAAACCTCTACCAGGATCCAGCGATCTTTCTGGCGGTACCCCGAGTGTGGCTCGGGGTTACCGCTTTTGGCTCTGAAATTTAACCCCGAACCACGCTCGGGAATACCGCTAGGAAGGTTAATGGCACTGGCCAAAGTCAAAGTTGTAAAACTTCAACAGCGTCCTAGTTTTAAAGCTTTAAATAAAAGTTGCTTATTCTGGATAGTCTGATATGAAAAGGTGAAAAGTTGGTTATTCCCAAATCCATGACAACTGAACTGATAAAACATACCAAGGGCACATGGGAGTTGGGAAATGAAAAAACCGAGCTCAGAATTCACTGCCCTGGAATGAATGCTGGAACTGATCCTACATGAAATACCTTCACGACCAATGGCAAAGGGTTACATTATATCTTTGCTAGGAAATGAACTGTGTTCTGCTTGTTAAATGACATTTTTTCAAAATAGAAGTTTAAATAAAACACTTTTTGACATCCACTGTAATTGAGAAACTGAAAGCAATTATTTTCTAGACCTG
This sequence comes from Pelophylax lessonae, assembly GCF_965119305.1. Taxonomy (NCBI): domain Eukaryota; kingdom Metazoa; phylum Chordata; class Amphibia; order Anura; family Ranidae; genus Pelophylax; species Pelophylax lessonae. Next base: position 280,287,863 of record NC_138770.1, read on the forward strand.
GAATTTCAGAAGACTTTGTACCAAACAATGGCCGTCAGCTGCTGTAATTGAATGTGAAAGGTTTACTTAAGCCTATGATGTTCAGTTCAGCATACGATTTTCAGTGCTAACATTCCATGTTGAAAAGTCTGACTGGGTTAACTGTTAAAATTGTTAACAATATGACCTCAAAGGCATGTTGGCATACACCTGCTGATGTCACAGGATCACAAACTAAGCTGTACATGAGTCAGGGATTGTAATCCTCTCTGCCTAAGACAAGGAACCAATTGCAACATTAACCGGTTGCCGACCGGTTGATGTCAGTCAAGGGTCCGATCTGTCCACTGCAATGTCGCAGTCCCGCAAAAAAAAAAAAAATCGCAGATCGCCGCCATTACTCGTTAAAAAAAAAAACAACAAAAATGACAAAAATCTCTTTCCCTTAGTTAGTAAACGCAATAACTTTTGCGCAAACCAATCAAAATACGCTTATTGTGATTTTTTTTTACCAAACATATGTAGCAGAAAACAAATTGGCCAAAAATGTAAAAAAATTTAGATTTTTACTTTTTTTTTTTTTGCGGCATTTCATATAAAAAAAATGTGAAAAATATTGTTATTTTTGCAAAATTGGCACTTTTTTTTGATTATAGCGCATGATCAAAAAATCGCACAGGTGATCAAATACCACCAAAAGAAAGCTCTATTTGTGGGAAAAAAAAGGACGTCAAATTCGTTTAGGTACAGCATCGCACGACCGCGCAGTACCGAATCGCAAAATACCCCCTGGTCAGGAAGGGGGTAAAATCTTCCGGGGCTTAAGTGGTTAATATACCTGCCTTAGCTCCAATCCTCTGTGACATTCACATCCTAGATATGGTGTGTGGCTACCGGCTTGCTTTTCTCTGGCCCTATGGACTCTCTTACCCAACCTTCAGTTGCACATGATGCTAATGTTTACTCGATCTCAATCTGCTTATAACGTGATCCTCCGGTACTCAGTGTATACTTGTACTTAGAACTTTATTCTCATGTTTATTCCTCTGTATCAGTGTTTTTTTAATGCACAATACTCAATAAAAGTTGGTTTCTTTTTTTTGTAAATTCGTTTATTGAAACAGAAAAAAGGCATATGACAAGTCACAGGAAAAATACAGTGAGCAGTATCAATATAAAAACAGAGTACACAGCTCTCGGTCAACACAGCTAGCATGTAATAACAGAATAACAGCAGATTGGAACATGAGGGTGAATACCACCCGACACCTCAGCACAATTACATCGACCGAACCTAGCACAGAAAGTGACATGGTACCAAGTGTATACCAAGGAGCCCAATGACCATGTTGGGGCAATCCCCCGTCACCACCGGCATCTAACATATGGCCGGTAACAGGTGCGCGGGGGGCCGCTCCTTGACGGCCCTCAAATCGCTCCTCAGTCACAGGGGGAACTGGCATCAGTATGTCCGACTGGGAGCAAGACGTGGATCCAACATAAAACTAGGGAAATATGCCTTGAAGAGCAAACCAAAAAATAGAGGAGACAGCGAAGAAGGAAAAGGAAAGGAAAGAAGAGAGGGGGGGGAGGGACCGTGTGGCCCAGCGTCACCCATAGCATTAGAGCAGCAAGTCACGGTATTCCGCAGTAAATGTAAATTTGTGCCAGTAGTACCAGCGCTTCGAAAATTTCTCTCTGGTTCCCCGCTCCGTTGCCATCAGATCTTCCATTTCATTAATACATTTAACTTTACGAAGCCACATGGTGTAATGTTCTGGTACCTCTGGTACCCTTGTTCCATATTTCTCTCTTACTAAATTGCGTCCCATCTTGTTATCCAAGAGACGCATACACCTTTAAGACCGGATGACATCATTGCTGAGCGCCGCTATGAGCGGCTATTTCAATCGCCGGCTTTCTCTCACTCATTGCTCGTTCAAACCACATGTTCACCGCACCTTCTCCTGTGAAGTCGGAGCTGCTGACAATTCCCTTTGCTGAACTGAAGCCGGAACCTCGCTGCTGATCCGTATCTCGCTACGGGATCACCTCTCTCTAATGGACACTGTTACTACTAACCTATCTAAGTGATAAGTACCCCACAGGGGATTCCTTACTAACCAATCTCCTACTGTCATCTACTGCAATTACCAGGACTATCTGTATCTATCTATTCCCTATCATCTGCATAGACTGTTAGCTCTTGGGACTACCTTCAATTATCCTTGAACTAGGTTACTCTGTCTAAGTATACTCCATCTGTGTCCTCTTACCATCTGCACTATACTTGACATCAGAACCTATCTGCTTTACCATCACCTGCAACTCTCCTAATACTACTCCTAGTGCTCACCATACAATAGCCTGTCTCTCATCTATACATTCTCATATATTCTATCCCTCCATTAAACATCTGATTGAGTATATGTATATTGCATAACAGGCTGTGCACTGTGATGAAGTCCTGAGAGTTGGATATGTTTGTTCAACAGAATCTCTACAAGGCTACAGAGTGTAATAATTCTGCAGCTGTAAATCCTTCCACTAACAAAAACGCATGAACGTTACAGATTGAACGAGCCTTAAAAAAAAAAAATATGGATTCAGCAGAATTACCCACTCATGTACTACAATTAAAACAGCAAGTAGATGCATTGATCCTTGCGCTTACAGAGGTACAAAACGAAAATCAGACCTTGAGACAGCAGGTTGGCCGTCTCACACAGCTTTCTGCTGCTCAGCCCCGTGAGCCTAAGATAAACCCTCCTCTAGTGTTTTCTGGTGATCGGAGCAAATTTTGTGAATTTAAAAACGCATGTCGATTGCTTTTTTTGTTAAAACTTCTAACCTACACCACTGACCAAATTAAGGTTTGTACCGTCAACTCCTATTTAACGGGTGAACCCCGGGCCTGGGCAGACGCTCTCTTTGAAAAGGATGATCCACTCCTTAATTCTTACCCTTTATTCCTAGCACAACTCGCTAGTTTATATGAAGACCCCAATAAGCAGAGTACCGCTGATACCCAATTACGGGCCTTAAAACAAGGAAGGAGACCTGTTGAAGATTTCGTGGCAAATTTTAAAAGATGGTCCCCTGATTCAGGGTGGAACGACACATCTTTGCGAACGCAGTTTAGACTCGGCCTATCTGAGGCCGTTAAAGACGAGCTCGCCCGAGCGGATTTACCTGGCACTCTAGAGGGACTGATACAGACCAGTATCAATATTGACAGACGACTACGAGAAAGAAAGGCTGAGAAGATGGGCTCACCATTTTCCAGTCCTTCTCGGATGTTGCCTGCTGACCCTACTCCTATGGAAGTAGGAATGATACGCCCACCTCTGACCCTTCCTGAACGTGCCAGGAGGAAAACCGAACATCTTTGCATGTACTGCGCATCCCCGAATCATTTGATAAGCGGCTGTCCCCTTGTCCGCAGAAAAGAGGGTGAGTGTTCAAATGTCTTGCTAGGGGGACTCACAACTTCCTTTTCTAATCCTTATCTTTTTGTTCATTTAACATTGCAGTGGGACCAAACTAGGATCACCACCAAGGCTATGATCGACACAGGATCTTGTGGAAACTACATTGACATTTGTTTTGTCTCCCTTAATAAAATACCTATTGTTTCAAAACCCAAACCTGTCTCCGTTAGTTTTATTAACGGTACCCCTTTATCCTCTGGTCCTATCACCAGTTAGACACAGGCACTCCTTGTAACTGCTGACGAGTCTCATGTGGAGACCACCACCTTTGATGTATTAACTTCACCACATTTTCCAATCATTTTGGGACTTCCCTGGTTACACATACATCAACCAATCATCGATTGGAAAACAAGAACGCTAGCCTTCTCTTCTCACTATTGTGAAACGACGTGTAATCTCCCCACATATGATAGGATCCTGTCTGTAGTGCCGGATGACATTATTCCCAAGTGTTATCAGGATTTATTGGAGGTTTTCCTTGAGAAAAACGCTCAAATGCTACCTCCCCATAGGGACTATGATTGTTGTATCGATCTACTCCCTAATAGCAAGTTGCCTTTCGGACATGTTTATCCTCTCTCACAGGATGAACTCTCTCATCTTAAGGAGTATCTGGATGAGAACTTGGCAAAAGGATTCATCCGACCTTCTACTTCCTCCACTGCTGCTGGACTCTTCTTTGTCTGCAATAAGGATTCTAGCCTTAGGCCTATCATTGATTTCAGACAATTAAATGCCATTAAAATAAAGGATCGTTATCCTTTACCTCTTATTCCTGAACTTATCGAACAGGTGCGTGGAGCTTCTTTCTTTTCAAAATTGGACCTAAAAGGGGCATACAATTTAATTCGAATCCGTAAAGGGGATGAATGGAAGACGGCATTCAGAACCAGATACGGACTGTTTGACTACCTTGTAATGCCATTTGGGCTATGTAATGCTCCCGCAGCCTTCCAACGGTTTATAAATGAGATATTCAGAGACTTGCTTGATGTTTGTGTTGTAGTATATTTGGACGATATACTTATCTATTCTCATTCCTTACCTGAGCACATAAAACATGTGAGACTTGTGTTGTCAAGACTACTTGCACATAACTTATATGTTAAATCAAAAAAATGTTTGTTTCATAAAGAGGAAGTACTATTCCTAGGATATATTATATCTAAAAATGGAATCAAAATGGACATGAGCAAAATATCCTGCATTCTGGATTGGCCTGTGCCAACCACTAGCAAAGCATTACAAAAGTTCCTAGGATTCTCTAACTACTATAGGAAATTCATTAAGAACTTCTCTGCGATTGTGAAACCTCTCACACAACTCACAAGCACGAAGAAACCATTTATTTGGTCAAAAGAAGCAAATGGAGCATTCTGTCTGCTGAAATCAAGCTTTACTACTGCCCCCATACTATGCCATCCAGACCCATCCCTTCAATACATCTTGGAGGTAGATGCGTCAAATATGGCAGTAGGAGCAGTTCTCTTGATTGATTGATTCGCAATTTCCACTCGAAATATCCAGAAAAACCAGTTCTAGAGGCCTTCCGGAGCCGGGCTTAAGGGGGGGGGGTACTGTAATGTTCTGGTACCTCTGGTACCCTTGTTCCATATTTCTCTCTTACTAAATTGCGTCCCATCTTGTTATCCAAGAGATGCATACACCTTTAAGACCGGATGACATCATTGCTGAGCGCCGCTATGAGCGGCTATTTCAATCGCTGGCTTTCTCTCACTCATTGCTCGTTCAAAACACATGTTCACCGCACCTTCTCCTGTGAAGTCGGAGCTGCTGACAATTCCCTTTGCTGAACTGAAGCCGGAACCTCGCTGCTGATCCGTATCTCGCTACGGGATCACCTCTCTCTAATGGACACTGTTACTACTAACCTATCTAAGTGATAAGTACCCCACAGGGGATTCCTTACTAACCAATCTCCTACTGTCATCTACTGCAATTACCAGGACTATCTGTATCTATCTATTCCCTATCATCTGCATAGACTGTTAGACTGTTAGCTCTTGGGACTACCTTCAACTATCCTTGCACTAGGTTACTCTGTCTAAGTATACTCCATCTGTGTCCTCTTACCATCTGCACTATACTTGACATCAGAACCTATCTGCTTTACCATCACCTGCAACTCTCCTAATACTACTCCTAGTGCTCACCATACAATAGCCTGTCTCTCATCTATACATTCTCATATATTCTATCCCTCCATTAAACATCTGATTGAGTATATGTATATTGCATAACAGGCTGTGCACTGTGATGAAGTCCTGAGAGTTGGATATGTTTGTTCAACAGAATCTCTACAAGGCTACTGAGTGTAATAATTCTGCAGCTGTAAATCCATCCACTAACAAAAACGCATGAACGTTACACATGGCCACGGTCGGGGCTGAGTCTGCTTCCAGAGGGGGGGATGCAACTTTTCGCTGCCGTGAACAACAACGGTAGGATGGATTTCCGATAGGACGCCCTCGGAAACTCGTGATGGTGGAGAAGGAAAAGAGCAGGGTCCAGCGTTAAAGAGTGGTCCGTGAATTTTTGGGTGATGGAGCGTACCGAGGCCCAAAATGGCTGCACCCATTCACACGACCAGAAAATGGGGAGGTACGTCCCCCTTCCCGCATCGCCAGCAAGTGTCAGAACAGGTCGGGAACATCCGACTCAGCCGCACCGGGGTGTAGTGCCATCGAGTCAGACATTTGTACCCCACCTCCTGGTAGTGAGAGCAGATCGAAGTTTTGTATGCGAAAAACAGTAGGCGTTCAACATGTTGGTCGGTGAAGGTCAGGCTGAGATCCCGCTCCCAACGTGCAATGTAGGGAGGTTGAAATGGTGCTTCGGGAGTGACCAGAGCCCTGTACAGCAGGGAAATAGTGTGTCGCAAAGGAGACGGGACAGAGCAAAGTTCTTCAAAGTAGGTGAGACGTCTGGTAAACAGAGGCGCCGTGGGCAGAGACTGCAAAAAATGAGAAAGTTGGACCTGCTGCCAGAAGGTCAGCATAGAGATGGTGGCGTCAGAGTGAAGGAGAGACCTAGAGACCCAGGCCCCGGCCCCGGCCCGCACAAAGTGACGGGGCCTGACCGTGTCCGGCTTCCTTCAGGGACCAAAATCCCGGATGGCCCATCCCCGGCAGGAAGTCAGGGCTGTCAACCACCGGGAGAAGAGGAGACAGCAGATCAGCCAGTGTGCCCCCGTGGCACAGTCGCCTACCGACCCGCAAGGTGGGGCCAATGGTCGGGTGGTCGGACAGTTCCCTAGGAATGGGGGAGGGAGTCCACAGAGAGGACTCGGGTGGGGTCCCCACGAGTTCTGCTCCAACCGCACCCACTGCTTCAGGGGGCCATGGCGGTACCAGTCAAGGATACGGGACAGGTGACACGCCTCATAATAGGCCACGGCGTCCGGTAGAGCCATGCCGCTGCTCAATTTAGGCATGCGCAGGATACGTAATGCCAGCCTCAGGGGACCTCTACGCCACAGAAACTCCTTTAACAATCGGTTCACCTTCCGAAGGAAGGAGGACGGGACGGCCACCGGCGCAGCCTGGAACACATATAATAGGCAGGGCATCACATTCATTTTTATGATATTGCAACACCCGAACCACGAAAACCTGCCCCCGTGCCAGTCATCGAGATCTTTCTTAATCTGTGCCAGTAAAGGCGGGAAGTTACATTCAAAAGCTCTGTCTAGGGAGTGTGGCAGAGAAATCCCCAGATATCGAATATGAGACGACCCCCATTTAAAGGGGAAGTCCGCCCGGAGGAGAGCGGCGAGAGCGGGCGAAATCGCCACTGCCAGAGCCTCTGACTTGGTTTGATTTATTTTATAGAATGAAAGGGATTTATAAATGTGGAACTCCCGCAGTAGATTGGGCAGAGAGGTAAGAGGTTTCGTGAGAAAAAAAGAGGAGGTCATCCGCGTACGCCGCCACTTTAGGGGAGAGCGTCGGGAGACCAATACCCCAGCAACATCAGCATTAGCCCTCACCATGCGCAGGAAAGGCTCCAGGGTCAGAACGAAGATCAGCGGGGAGAGGGGGCAGCCCTTCCAAGTCCCATTGGAAATTACCAGGGGTCAGATAGAAAACCATTGACCCGCACTCTCGCCGAAGGGGCTGAGTATATAGCTCGAACCCAAGACCTAAGCCGCTCCCCTGCCCCCACGTGCTCCATCGTAGCAAAAAGGAATTCCCAATTCACCCGATCAAATGCCTTCTCTGCGTCCGTGGATAAAAGCAAGGTCGGAAGTCGCGGGTACTGGCAAGGTGAACCAGGTAAGGTCAAGCGCTTTAGTGGTATTGTCACGGGCTTCCCAAGAAGCGACAAAGCCCACCTGGTCGTCATGGATCAATTGCGGTAACAGCGGGGCCAACCTAGAGGCCAGGATCTTAGTAAAGAGCTTCAAGTCGACGTTTAAGAGCGAGATAGGCCTGTAGCTGGCATAGACCAGGGGATCCTTTCCCTCCTTTGCGAGAACCGCGATGTGCGCTCTGAGCGAGTCCGTCGGGAACACTGCTCCTTCACCCGTAGCATTGTACGCAGTGAGGAAATGAGGAGAAAGTAGGTCCAGAAAGCACTTGTAATATCGGATGGAGTAGCCATCCGGGCCCGGGGTCTTCCCCGGCTGTGTCGCCTTCAGAGCTGACAATAGTTCATCAGACCGCAAAGGTTCATCCAACTTTTCTACCTCCTCCACAGGAAGGAAGGGGAGGCCCGAAGCGCAGAGGTATGAACGGATCGCATCGATCCCCTCCGCCCAGAAGGGGCCGGCAACAAGTTGTAGAGAGTCGAGTAATATTGGCGGAAGGCTTCAGCGATGTCTGTCGTAGAATGTACCTTGCGGCCCCCGGAGGTTGAGAGCTCCGCGACGAAGGTGCGGGCCCTCTGCGAGCCAACAACTTTCCGCACTTGTCACCGTGTTCATAAAAGGTCCGTCTACATTTGGCTAGCGCCGCCTTCGCCCGAAAGAGGACCAAGGACCTCAGCTGATCTCTCAGAACAGCTAGCTCCTGCAGGGCAGCCTGAGCCAGAGAGCGCTTGTGGACCAGCTCCAGTTTGCTGATTTTAGAGAGGAGGTCACTCAGCTGCTGAGCACGTTCTTTTTTGCGGCGCGACCCTATCTTGATGAGAACTCCACGCATGTAGCTCTTATGAGCTTCCCAAACCATCAGGGGAGGACTCTCGGCCGTAGCATTAGTGGCAAAGAAACCCCTAAGCTCAGAGCCCAGTTCCTGGAGGAGGCTATCATTCAGCCGCCATTGCCACTGCGGGCGGTCCGTTGAACTCAGATCCAGATCCAAAAGGACTGGGGCATGGTCGGGGAATGTAATAGATCCGATGGATGCAGAAACGACGCGTGGCAGCAAGGCCTATAAAGTTGGTTTCTAATTAAAAAAAAAAAATATATATATATATATACCTGCCTTAGACAAAGATAGAGAATTAAATGAAAAAGGCAATCTAAATAATATAGAAGGACTGCAATGTTATAGTAGGGAGATCAGGCCATAATACAAGTATCCGGAATAACACTACAATAGCTACCAAGTTGTGTAATTAAATTAAAAGTGTAAATAAATTAAATCTACATTATGGTGTGCATGGAAAGAACAACACAAAACAAACACATTATTGCTTTCCCATAACCTAGGTTAGGAACACAGGAAGCCAATCCACAGAATATAGTACACCAGAACCACAAGCTATCTTGTTCTGTTATGTTGGATATAGGGAAATTTAGTAGAATGCTTCAGTACCCTGTCTTCTAATGCCAAGCAGAGAAGCATTACAGTAAAACATTACAGCTTTCTCAGTCATTTTCCCTAGAGCAATAACCAAAGACATCTGATCATGAGACACGTCCAAGGTAGAAGACTTATTTGACTTGATAAAGAGCATAGTCTAATAGTCTAGCACTAGCCATACATAAAATATAGGGTAGAAAACTGCCAACTGCACTACGAAGTGTGCAATATAGAACTTTCAACAGATTTACATTTTAAAACACCAAATACCTTTTAAAACACAGATATGCCATCTCAGCCTGGTAAGTGTGAAAACATGTCCAGGGAATTTGACATTCAGCAGTGGTATATAAAGGCCAGTTGTTACTGGAATCACTATTTCCAATTTAAGGACATTTTGTAAGTGAATGTAACTTTAGAGTACAAATGTGATTTCATAAATAGTGCAAATGTCCAGCTGGCAAATATGCACCTGGTTCTGGTGATTATAGAGAAAAATCAAAATTATATTATTGGAATTGTAGTTATAAATAATGCATAATGATTATTGTTGAGACATTCAACTCTAAAAACTGTAATAAATCTCCTTCAGGAATTGAGAAGTTAAGAAGTTAGGAATTATAACAGTTCTGCCTGTTATATTATGCATTTGTGTTCTAAAATTAGGTTACGTTAAACTAAGCTGACAAATGTGGAACAAAAATTTTAAAGTGAAGTTCCAGCCTCAAAACGAAAATTTGCCATCCGCTTGCTCTGAGTAACCTGAAAAAGAATTGGATTTTTTTTTCTTTACTTACCTTGTTTTTGAAGAAAATATACTTACCTTCCTTCCACTTCCTCCCTCTGCGGCCTTGGCCCGCGCCGTGATTTCCTGCTTGCATTGACTCCTTGAAGCCGAACGTCATCGCTGCCAGGAGTCAATCCGCCTGCACCGGCCCTGCTCGTCACTTCTGGTGCAGGCGCGTCATTCCCTGCTAAACAGCTTCTGGGCATGCCCAGAAGCTGTGCAGGGATGACGCGCCTGCACTGGAAGTGAGGAGCAGGGCCGGTGCAGGGCATTCTGGGACTACGACGTCACCAAAGAGCACACCAAAGAGGACGCTCTGGCTTCAGCTGCCCACACCTGAGATGGCAGCGCTGGACAAGACATTTTCAAGGTAAGTATTTCTTCTAAAAGGTAAGCGAACCCGTGGACAGTTCAGAGGCTATCATTGCTGAAATGCACTAGCCCTGACTGTCCCGGGGGTATTTTTATCTAAAAAAATATTTGAGGCCGGAAATCCGCTTTTAGGCCTCATGCACACTGGGCATTATTACAGCTGCTGTTTTGGGTATCAGACTTTTTTTTAGCTACCTATACACTCCCCCGCATGTTATCCTATGTGTTCATGCACACATAGGCGTTTTGTGGCAGGAGAGTTTAGTAGCAGAAAAAAACCCAACTGCCAGCACTTCTCTTCACTCAGCTGTCATGTCCCATTCACATTTCTGTGTAGCAGGAACTCACGTTTCTACATGTGTTCTTTTTTTGGCATTTTGGAGCGTTGAATGGACTTCTCTGTGTGACAATTACCCCAAAGAAGGTCCAGAACTTTTTTTTGGAGCGGGGCGTGGAGCGCATTTACCATCCTTTAAATATGGATGCCTGCTACCTGCACTTGGGTTGCCTTTAACATGTAATGACAACGCAAGCACAATACGCATTTGGAGTGCGTTTCCGAAACTTATGGCAAAGCATGTGTTTTCTGTACAGCTTGCCATGCCTTCCAAAATACTGTACATATAGTAGGTGTGAATTGAGCCTCGTTGTTCCTGTGTAAACACACCAATTTCACTTTATGGCTAATATGTTTCAAGGTTTCCCTCTTCCTCTGAGGAAAAGGGAAACCTTAAAACAAGTTAGCCGATGTATCTGCAAGTTAGTCCCATGTGATGTAGTTTTTTTCTACATGCACCTAAGCTGAATACTTTTATGATAAGCAATGTTTCAAGCACTGGTTTGTAAGTATACTTACCTCTGTTTTATTTAACCACTTCTGGAGCGGAAGGATTTGCCCCCTTAATGACCAGGCCGTATTTTGCGATTCGGCACTGTGTTATTTTAAGGGGCAATTGCGTGGCCGTGTGACGCTGTACCTAAATAAAATTGATGTCCTTTCCCACAAATAAAGCTTTCTTTTGGTGGTATTTGATCACCTGTGCGATTTTTATTTTTTTGCGCTATATACAAAAAAAGAGCGATAATTCTGAAAAAAAAAAAAAACAATATTTTTCACATTCTGCTATATAACATTGCCAACAAAAAAAAAAATAAAAAATCAAATTTTAACATTTTAAGCCAATTGGTTTTCTGCTACATATTTTTGGTAAAAAAAAATTGCAATAAGCGTATTTTCGCGCAAAAGTTATCGCGTCTACTAACTACGGGAAAGATTTGTCATTTTTATTGTTTTTTTTACTAGTAATGGCAGCGATCTGCGATTTTTTTTGCGATACTGCGACATTGTGGCGGACAGATCGGACCCCTGACTGACATTTTTTTACACTTTTGGGGGGACCAGTGACATTACTACAGTAATCAGTGCTAAAAATATGCACTGTTACTGTAATAATGACACAAGCAGGGAAGGGGTTAACACAGTAAGTGATCAAGGGGTTAAATGTGTACCTAGGGGTGTGTGTCTAACTGTGGGGGGGCGTGACTTGTGAAATGATCACAGAGACCTGTGATCCTATATAGCAGGATCACAGGAGCTCTGTGATCATTCCAGAGAGAAGAACGGTCAGCTGCGTTTCAACAGCTGCCCATCCTTCTCTCTCAGCAGGGAACGATCACTGGTGTCAGGCGGCAATCGGAGCTGCCTGCCCCGTGCATCAGGATTTCCGCTAACGAGCGGCGGCAGGGGCTCCCCTAGCTGCAGGCGCATGACCGATGTATACCTACAGCAGTTCATGCAGGAGCGGCTGCCTGCCACAGTACAACTGCGGTGGGCAGTCATTTAAGCGGTTAATGAAGACGTTATTGAGGATAATGCACTAGCCCCACGCGCCCTCTGTTTTCTTTTTTATGCTTTTCACGACATAGTTGATGGTAGATCTAAAAGAGATTGCACGATCAGATTGATAAGTTATGGTGAGTTTTACAGAACCCGGGACATACTTGTTTTTTCAAAACTACAGCTCTATACACATAGGCAGTTATCGGATTGTCCAGCTCCTGTACACTCAGGCAAATGAACAATCTTTCTAAGATGAAATGAAGGTACACAAGGGCTGTGTATTATTGAGAATGATCACTGATTGATTGCATTGGAAAATCATGCACTTGAGGAGGTGGGTGGGAGTAACCTTTTGGAAGGGGAAGGCAGCTGCAGGGTGTGTGTTAACTGCTTACCGACCAGCCGTCATAGTTTTACTGCGGCAGGTCGGCTCTGTCCCGCAAAACGATGTACCTGTACCAGGTACATCGTTTTGCGGGGGGCTGCTAGTGGGGGCACGCCCATTCGCTACAGGGATAGCTAATCCGCGGGTCCGGCAGCCGAGATTGCCGCAGAGCACTGGCAATCATTCCTCCATGGAGACAGAGCGGCAGTCTGCTGTTGTAAACACGGAAGACCGCTGTCCTGTCAGTGATGAACACAGGGATCCTGTGTTCCTCTTATTTAGGAACAGAGGTCTCTGTGTTCATGCAGCAAGCTTAACCCCCCCACAGTTAGAAAGCACCCCCTAGGGACACATTTAACCCTTTGATCACCCCTGGTGTTAACCCCTTCCCTGCCAATATCATTATTACAGTAATAGTGCATATTTTTTACCACTGATTACTGTAGTAATGTCAACCCCCCAAATTGTAAAAAATGTCAGTTAGGTGTCCGATCTGTCCGCTGCAATGTTGCAGTCCCGCTAAAAATCGCTTACTTTTTTTTTTTTTTCCCTCTCCTCCCAGTGCAAATCTTTGCCCCCTCATACCCCAAATCCCCCCAGCACGAATGCCCCCCCAGAAAAAAAAAACACCCTTCCTAGTACAAATTTAGAGAGGATATCAGAGTCCTCTTTCAATCTGCTTCTGCGCCATCTGCAGCAGTGGCTGCTTTCTTTTCCTGCTCTCACAGGACAGACTGAGAGCAGCAGGAGACATGTCAGTCAAATCTTGTGAGAGGGGGGAGGGTGGCTGGGCCGCGCTGTTGTGCATCTATGGATGCACACAGTTTGGGTCAGGAGCGTGCTTGCACGTGTGCCATCATAGCACATAGGACTTGCTATGGGGGAGTAGAGGAGGAACAGACAGCGCTGATGGGGGACCCTTTGGAGAGCATATATGTATGAACCTCTTTTCTGATATTAAGGAAAAGAAAACACGGAATACAGGATGCTCACAAACACACACAGGTCTTGAAGTTGAGACTCCTGGAAAAATCCTGTTTTAGTAATATTAGGCCCTTCAATAGCAGCCTCAAAGTAAATGCTAGTAGAAGAGTGGGCAGCTAGTTACCCCGAGACTCTATAAAAACAGTCACAAACCTTGCAGTAACCTCTGGCGTCTAATCCTCAAAACACTTGCATACCTGGAGCTATAGGCGAAAGGTCCTAATCACAATGTCCTGAGGCAGCGCTCAACCAACTCACCTACAAAACTCTTCAGTGAAAGAGCCCCCTCTCCATCTCTGTTTCTAGAGATAGTGTCTTCCAGCAAGTTTTTTCATGTCCAGCTTCCATTCAGGCCCTCAGCCATAGCATCTTCTGAGTCCTAACAGCAGTTACTCTTTTTCTCACACATGCTGCGTCCAAAGAGCGGGACCCCAGGAGAGAGATCTCTGAAACATTTATCTTCTCCCCAGCCTTGCTTTCTGGGCCAAGGTTTGGCTAAGGTTGGATGTAAATATTCTGTCAGGGATACCACATGCAGGCATCCAGCAAGGGTGATCAGATCAATTGGCTGCACCAAGGAATCAGGACCCAGATGGATAAAGGTGTAAATAAGTTTATTAAGCAAAATGACACACTCCAATACCAACACCAGTAGACCATCAACAAGTAAACAAAATATAAATGATAACAGTTACAAAACCCCAATAGAACCTAACAAACTATATACAAAAGGATGGAGCAAACAATAGCAGGACTGGACAGGGAGCCAGGTACAGGAAGCAGGGTACTGGGAACAGGACTCAGGATCAGAATACAGGTTTCAGGATCAGGCTCAGACAGGGACATGGCTAGCAGAGAAAATACTGAAGCCCTGAGCCTCAGTGAATGGTTGGTTTATATTCCCTCAGCAGTCCTCCTCAGGTGCAGCTTAATTAAAAGAACAGTCCAGCTGCTGGGAGACACCCGCTGGTGGGCCCTGGAACTGCACCCCTCAGTTCCAGGAACAACAGTGCCACCAGCAGGTGACCCACGTAATGACACCGATCCTGACAGTTCCCCCCCCCTTTAAGGAGCGGCCTCTGGCCGCTCCATTGTGCTTTTACCCCGAAAGTCCAAAAAGGTCTCCCCTCCATGTCTGTGGATCTTCTAGCACTCTCTAGGCCAAAGTCCTTTAACTTGCCGGAAGGCGTGCCACCAGAGTCCAGCAATTGATCATGCGCCCCACCACCAGGGTCTGGAAGCCGTCTAGGCACCCCACAGGTCAAGTTCCTGAAGAGGCGTAACATTAGGGATACACCTGCCCTCATTTCAACACATGTCCCAACACTGGGACTGAAGGCAAGCTGGACATCAAGCAGGGGAGCGCAGGGGCATGCAGGGTATCCGGCCGTGGCACACCAGGCTGGGCAACAGACAGTGGCAAATCAAACAGGGCGGCAGACCGTGGCACATCAAGCAGGGCAGCAGACCATGGCACATCAAACAGGGCAGCAGACCGTGGCTCAGCAGGCACTGGATCAGCAAGCACTGGGTGAGCAGGCACCGGAACAGCAAGCACTGGGTCAGCGGGCACCAGAACAGCAAGCACTGGGTCAGCGGGCTCAGTAGGAGGCACTGAATCAACGGGCACCAGAACAGCGGGCACAGGATCAGCAGGCATCAGAACAGCGGGCACTGGGACAGCAGGCTGAGAAACAGGCACCGGATCAGCAGGCTGGGTAACAGGTATAATTGTATGTGTTGGGAAAAATCTCCTTTTCTTTTTAGGTTTAGATACAGGAATCTTGCTAGTAATTGCAGGGCTATGAATAGATTGTGAAGTTGATGGAAGCGAAATGGCAGTATTGGGAGATGGTGGAAAAGGAGAGACAGTTACAGAGGAGAATTTCTGAGAGGTTGCTGGGGGCAACAGAGTAGTATAGGAAGTTTTCACAGGGTTAAATGCAGGAAAAGTGCAACTCGTTAGGGCCAGGATATGAACAAGCAGTAGAAAGCAAACCATACCTAACTGCAGCTGTGGTTGCTATGGGTAACGGAGAGGAGAAACTTAAAGAAAACTGGTGTCCAGAGGCAGAAGTGGATTGGTGTGAGTTAGCTGATGCTAAATTGGAAAGATCTGACCAGGTGGTTTGCAGTAAGGGCTGAACAAATCTCAATTTACAACCCCCGTGTCTGATTAGAGAGAATATACAGCATTCATACATACCTAGTGGCAACAGGGCCTCTGGAGAACACACTGAGTAATGCTCAATAAAATAGGGTTTATCATCTTCCAAGAGCCACACAAGAGATACCACCTGAGAGACACTAAAAGGAGGAGAATAATCATCACCACCCTTAGGGTACTAGATAAAGCCAACTCTGCACAGAGCTGAATAAGTGGCTGAATCTCTTTGAACAAAACTCTGCCTTGGTCAACAAACGAGTGGGCCAGACGGATGCATTCCAACAACTGCTCGCTAGTTTTCAAAATTTGGCGGCAATATTCCCTGTCTTCTGTTACAAGCAGAGAAAAATAAAAGACCTCCTCTGACTGCATCTTGCAACAACCAGAAAATTCCTAATTCCCAGATGCAACCGATCTGATCGTTAGTGGCTTCAGTATTCTGTCAGGGATACCACATGCAGGCATCCAGCAAGGGTGATCAGATCAATTGGCTGCACCAAGGAATCAGGACCCAGATGGATAAAGGTGTAAATAAGTTTACTCCAATACCAACACCAGTGACCATAAACAAGTAAACAAAATATAAATGATAAAAGTACAAACCCCAAATAGAACCTAACAAACTATATACAAAAGGATGGAGCAAACAATAGCAGGACTGGACAGGGACAGGAGACAAGGAAAGCAGGGAGCCAGGTACAGGAAGCAGGGTACAGGGAACAGGGAACAGGACTCAGGATCAGAATACAGGTTTCAGGATGCAGGTTTCAGGATCAGGCTCAGACAGGGACATGGCTAGCAGAGAAAATGCTGAAGCCCTGAGCCTCAGTGAAGGGCGGGCTTAAATTCCCTCAGCAGTCCTCCTCAGGTGCAGCTTAGTTAAAAGAACAGTCCAGCTGCTGGGAGACACCCGCTGGTGGGCCCTGGAACTGCGCCCCTCAGTTCCAGGAACAACAGTGCCACCAGCAGGTCAGCAGGGAGCATTGATAGTTTCAAAAAACTATTAGATGGGCACCTTAACCACTTAAGCCCCGGAAGATTTTACCCCCATTCCGACCAGGGGGTATTTTGCGATTCGGCACTGCGTGAATTTAACGCACAATTGCGCGGTCGTGCGACGATGTACCTAAACGAATTTGACGTCCTTTTTTTCCCACAAACAGAGCTTTCTTTTGGTGGTATTTGATCACCTGTGCGATTTTTTGATCACGCGCTATAAACAAAAAAAGAGCGTCAATTTTGCAAAAATAGCAATATTTTTCACATTTTTTTATATGAAATTCCCCCCAAAAAAATGTAAAAATCAAAATTTTTAAAAATTTTCGGCCAATTTGTTTTATGCTACCTATGTTTGGTAAAAAAAATCGCAAAAAGCGTATTTTGATTGGTTTGCGCAAAAGTTATCGCGTTTACTAACAAAGGGAAAGATTTTTGTCATTTTTGTTGTTTTTTTTTTTAACGCGTAATGGCGGCGATCTGCGATTTTTTTTGCGGTACTGCGACATTGCGGCGGACAGATCGGACCCTTGACTGACATTTTTGACACTTTTGGGGTTACCAGTGACATTTCTACAGTAATCAGTGCTATACATATGCACTGTTACTGTAAAAATACACTGGTAGTGAAGGGGTTAACTTTATTTGGAAGGGAGGGGCTGTGTGTGTCCCTAGGGGCGTGGTTTCTACTGTGATTGGCTGTGGCTCTAGCTGTAAGGACACTGATCAACGGATCTACATACCAGATCCGTTTTATCAGTGTCTTTGCAGCGAGGAGAATGACAGGCTGTTTGTTTACACAAGCTGCCTGACATTCTCCCTCTCCCCCGCCGATCGCCGAGTGACCGGCGGACATCGGGTCCGCTGGTCACACGCGCGGGGGGGGGTCCGTGACCACGCGGGAGCGGGAGCGCGCCCCCGGGGGCGCGCGCTCGCTCCCTAGACCCTCACAAGCAAGCAACGTAGCCCTACGTTAGTTTGCCTGTGAGGGGCTGACCGCCGACGTAGATAGTCGTGCGGCGGTCGGCAAGTGGTTAAAGACCACAACATACAGGGGTATACAATGTATGGTTAACAGCAAACACACATACACACATCATAGGTTGAACTGGATGGACTGATGTCTTTTTTCAACCTCACTAACTATGTAACTATGTAGCAGGTGACCCACGTAATGACACTGATCCTGACATATTCATAGTCCAGTGACTGACCCTCCGACACTATTTATGGAACATTCTGAGGCAGGCAGAATCAATCAGTCATTAGGTTCATGGATGAACCTGATCAGATCTAACAAGCAAATTGCAGCTCAGATGGCTACACCAGACATACATTAAATTTAGCAAGCCCAGGGCATGGGCACTACAGAACATGGGAGGTTTTACCTCACCATCTGTTTCACTAACAACCATAACATTTTGGATTTTGTGTTCCTTTCTTTTCTAGTGGCAATGGCCACCAGAACAAATAAAGAAGGTGAATTTTTTCAGCAGGGCAAGGGTATAAAAACTTGGCAGGGGGCTTAATCCTGCAATCTTTCCCTTTACTCTATTCAAAACAAAATGGCTATAGATTTACGTTTTGCTTATCTAAACCCCAAAATAAACCGTTTTCCTTTTACTAAAATTTCCCCTTTTTCTATCCAGCGATCATGTAAATAACATTTTTCATGTCCCTTTGTGCCTATGCTCATTTCTCCACTGTATCTACGAAGGGGAAGCTGGCTGCCACATAGGCTGGACTTCAAATATGCCTGCTTTTGTTTATTTAATAAATGGTGGATTGATGGGACCTAGTGGCCTACAAAATAAAGATAAGGTTCTTGGGTATTGGTTCCTGGATCAGTTGACAGAGTGCGAAATAGCCGAGGCCCCATTCACACTTCAACATTTTGCACCTTGAAGCTTGAAACTCTAAAGCTCTGGAGGAGAAAAAAAAATCAATTATTCTCTATGGAGATGGGTCTCCACTATAACGCCTAAAGCTCAAAAAAATTCAGAAGCTTTTTTTTTTGTCGCTGGAATCAGGCAGTTTGGTGTGTTTTTGAAGAGTTTTTTGTTCCATAGGAATGCATTGAAATGCTTCATTTGACCTTTTTGGAGTGTTTTGGTGCATTTTGTCATGCATTTCTGAACGGTTTTCTGCTCAAATGCAATAATTAAATAAAAATAAATAATAATCAGAAAATAAATATAATACATAAATAAAAAATAATCATAAATAAATAATTATAAAAATAAAAAAATAAAATAACCCTAACCCCTAATCCCTAATATTAGTTTCTAACCCTAATATTAATCCCTAATGATAACCCCTGTTCCTAACTCCAAACCCTTATATTAACCTCTAACCCTAATCCTAGCCACAACTCTAATATTAACCCCTAATCCTAACACTTAACCTAACAAATTAAATAATAATAAGTAAATAAATAAAAACAAATAAATGAAATAAATAAGTTAACCCCTAACCATAACCTTTAACCCCTAAACCCTTAGTGCCCATTCACACTAGGGCGACTCACGAGGCGACTTGTGTCGCCCCAGGTCGCTTGACATAACCAAAGCAATGTAATTCAATCAGTGCCGCCTTAATTGCCACTACTGAAGTCGCTCCGACTTCAGAAAAGGGTCCGGTACTACTTTGAGGCGACCAGTGATCCGACCTGTCCCATATACTTCAATGGGAGTCGCCTCCTTATCTTAATCTTTAATTGTGATCCGACTTTTCATCCGACTTTTCAAAAAAATGGTATTGAACAAGAAAAGAGCATAATTTTTATTAAAACATGAATATGTCTTCTGTCAACCTGGCCGTTTTTCTTGCAGGCATTTATCTGGCATTTGTTTTAGTCAGGCATGTCTTTTTTTGTATTTAGTGTCTGGGGGGTCTAAAAAATGTACTTGTCAAGTTTCAGCTCTGTAGCATGTCCAGAACCCCTAAAAACAGCATTTTTCTTATAATTCTTAGTAGAAAACTAATGCAGTGTCTTTCCAGCTGTCTTTTTTTCTTGCAGGCATTTATCGGGCATTTTTTTAGGCAGGCATGTCATCTTTTGTATTTAGTGTCTGGGGGGTCTAAAAAGTGTACCTGTCAAGTTTCAGCTCTGTAGCATGTCCAGAACCCCTAAAAACAGCATTTTTCTTATAATTTCAGTAATACGCCTTCTCTGCGGCTGGCTTTTTTTCTTGCAGGCATTTATCGGGAATTTTTTTAGGCAGGCATGTCATTTTTTGTATTTAGTGTCTGGGGGGTCTAAAAAGTGTACCTGTCAAGTTTCAGCTCTGTAGCATGTCCAGAACCCCTAAAAAACAGCATTTTTCTTATAATTTCAGTAATACGGCTTCTCTGCGGCTGGCTTTTTTTCTTGCAGGCATTTATCGGGCATTTTTTTAGGCAGGCATGTCATTTTTTGTATTTAGTGTCTGGGGGGGGTCTAAAAAGTGTACCTGTCAAGTTTCAACTCTGTAGTATGTCCAGAACCCCTAAAAAACAGCATTTTTCTTATAATTTCAGTAATACGGCTTCTCTGTGGCTGGCTTTTTTTTCTTGCAGGCATTTATCGGGCATTTTTTTAGGCAGGCATGTCATTTTTTGTATTTAGTGTCTGAGGGGTCTAAAAAGTATACCTGTCAAGTTTCAGCTCTGTAGCATGTCCAGAACCCCTAAAAAACAGCATTTGTCTAATAATTTTTAGTAGAAAACAAATGCAGTGTCTTTCCAGCTGTCTTTTTTTTTTCTTTTTTTTTTCAAAACATCATATTGTGATTGGCCAAATAAAAAGTCGCCTCGTGCTGAAGTCGTGCCTAAGTCGCGCCAAAGTCGCGCTGGAAGCGACGCGACTTTAGTGGTCGCGGCAGTGTGAACCGGCACTTACAAAAATAAGTAAAAAATTATTAAATAAATATTAACAAGTACTGTAAATAAAAGTGGAGGAAAAGCTGAAAAACATAGCAACAAATGATGAAAACAGAGGATATTTTTGAGCAAAAGCTCAAAAACACTTTAAAAACGCTGTATAGAAAATCCCTCTAAAACACAATGCTCAGGTACAGCCTTAGCGAATGAACTCTTCAAACTGAGCCTACAAACTGAGGTACAGAAGTTTTCACTACCAGACAATGTCTATTTCATGAAGGTTGGTTGAAGAAGTCAGCTTCTTCAGCTGACCAGTCATTGTTAGGTCCAGTTGGGAGTATTGCATGTGAGCCTCGCTCAGTAAAAATGATGAGCCGAACACCCCCCAGTTCGGTTTGCACCAGAACATCGCGAACAGGGACAATGTTCTAGCGATCATGCAAACTCCATTAAAGTCTATGGGACACGAACATGAAAAATCAAAAGTCCTAATTTTAAAGGCTTAAATGCAAGTTATTGGCCCAAAAAAGTGTATGGGGACCTGGGTACTGCCCTGGGGGACTTGAATCAATGCAAAAAAAAAAATTAAAACAATTGTTTTTACAGGAGCAGTGATTTTAATAATGCTTAAAGTAAAACAATAAAAATGAAAAATTCCTTTAAATATCGTGCTTGGGGGGGGCCTTGATGTGCCTGTAAAGTGGCGTATTTGTGCGATGTATGTAACCTGCTGCAGCAATATTGACATTTCTAGAGGAAAAAATGTAATTTAAACTTGCTCGCGGCTGTAATGTATTGTTGGCTCCCGGCAATACAATACAGGTAAAAAAATGAAAAAAAACCGATGTGGGGTCCCCCCCAGTCCATGCCAGGCCCCTTGGGTTCCCGCTAAAATCCATACCAGACCCTTATCTGAGCACACAGCCTGGCTGGCCAGGATGGGAGTGGGGGCGAGCAAGCGCCCCCCCCTCCCCTCCTGAACCATACAAGGCCACATGCCCTGTGGGAAAGAGACCCCTGTCCCCATCAACGTGGGGGGGGGGGTTGGTTGCTTTGGGGCACCCCCCACCCCAAAGCACCTTGCCCCCATGGGCTGTGGTTGCGGGGGTCTGCGGGGGGAGGCTTTTCAGAATCTGGTAGATCCTGCCCCCCCCCCCATGTGAATGGATATCGGTCACCTACCCATTCACCAAAAAAGTGTACAAAAGAAAATAGACGAGAGCCAGTTTTGGACAAGTCCTTTATTAAAATTAAAGAAATAGTGTTCCCCGATGATCAATTGTCCACCCGAAAAATAGAAGAAAAAAAAAGAAGTTCCTGCTTCTCCGGGCGCTTCCCGCGCGATGAGCTGTTTTGAGTTTGACAGCTCTTTTATAGGGATCTGATGTCACAAGCCGCCCCGCAATGCACTGACATCATGTAATTTATTCACTGCACCTGAGCAGTGCATTGTGGGGCAGCTTGTGATGTCATATCCCTATAAAAGAGCTGTCAAACTCAAAACAGCTCATAGCGTGGGAAGCGTTCGATGAAGCAGGAGCTTCTTTTTTTTTTTTTCTATTTTTCGGGCGGGCGGGCGACTGATCATTGGGGGACACTATTTTTTTATTTTTTAATAAAGGACTTGTCCAAAACTGGCTTTTTTCTTTACTTTTTTGTACACTTTTTTGGTGAATGGTCCATTCACATGGGGGGCTTCTAGATTCCATTAAGCTTCCCCCCGCAGACCCCACAACCACAGCCCACGGTTGTCGGGAAGAGACCCCTGTCCCCATCAACATGGGGGCAAGGTGCTTTGGGGTGGAGGGGCAGAGCCCCTCCCATGTTGAGGGCATGTGGCCTGGTATGGTTAAGGAGGGGGCCCTCGCTCACTCCCCCCCCATCCTGGCAAGCCAGGCTGTCTGTTATGGATTTTAGGGGGAACCCCACGCCATTTTTTTTAAATTTCGAAGCTGGCTTCCCCTTAAAATCCATACCAGACTCAATGGGCCTGGTATGGAGTGGTGGGGGGGCCCACGCCATTTTTTTCAGCAATACTGACATATACTGATATAAACTGAAGTGCCTATATATACTGTATATATATATATATATATATTTGATATCTTTGTGGTATACACTGCACTGATCTCAACAAACTATAAAAAGCAAAAATCTCTCTCTCTGCCAGCAATGTGTTATTAACTATAGGATTCCACTTATAAATCACCCGCTGGCTGAGGGATTCCTTCAAACCCACAACCTCGCAATTGCAAGCCTGGTATTCTACCACCTACACCACCGTCAAGCAGGCTTAGGCTGAATACAATCTACCTGCCTAATTAACTTTTATCTCACCCTACACAAAGTGGATGAGATAGAAGTTAGGCAGAGTGTCTTCAACCTAAGCAGGCTTGACGGTGGCGTAGGAAGTTGAATACCAGGCTTGCAATTAAGATGGTTGTGGGTCGAATCCTCTGGTCAGCAGGGGATTTATTGGAATCAGAGGTCCATAATAATGCAGGAACTCAAAGTTCCCACGAAGAAGCGTTATTTGTTTGTCATTCGATGAACGAGCGAACAGCCAATGTTCGAGTCGAACTTACGTTCGACTCAAACTCGAAGTTCATCCCTACTCATCTATTAATAGTATTTTTGACAATGAGCATTTGACAAACGTTAAACCTGAAATTAAAAATAAAAAATTAAATAAAACTTGTGGGCAGTGTTCGAAGCAGGAAATGGGGATGCTTAAAATGGATCACTCCATACAATTTTTAGCTTACAAGCTGCAAGCATTCAAAAAATCATTCTTTTGGTCATTTGTGTGCAACTTTGTCTAATTTATTGTGGAGTTTCTCTTTTTTTTTAATTGATGACCTTTAAAAATACTGTATAAAAATCTTTAGATGTTGCCTCTGTATGGCAATGTTTAATGACGTGAATAGTTGGTGCTGTCCTGTGTTGTTTGGTTTGATGGGCTGTGAATAGGCACTGTATCGCCTCCTCACTGCCTGCTTTAACCACTTGCCGACCGCTGCACGACTATTTACTGCAGCGGTCAGCCGCTCCTGGGCAAACCGACGTAGGACTACGTCCCTCGCCCAGGAGCCTGCAGGATGCGAGCGCGCGCCGCCGGAGGCACACTCCCGCCCCCGCTCATTCCCTGACATCCCAGCGCGAGTGACCGGCAGCTCCGATGTCCGCCAGCCACTCATGATCTCCCGCTGGAGAGGGAGAAAGGCAGAAGGCTGATGTAAACACAGCCGTCTGTCATTCTCCCTGAAGTAACTGCAGAGACTATACGATCCTGCTATGTAGGATCGTATGTCTTTGTGGTTACATCACAAGCCACGCCCCCCCACAGTTAGAATCATGCCCCTAGGGATACATTTAAGCCACTGATCACCAATAAAGTTAACCCCTTCCCTGCCAGTGTCATTTTTACAGTAACAGTGCATATTTTTAGCACTGATTACTGTAGTAATGTCACTGGTACTCCCAAAAGTGTCAAAAATGTCAGTCAGGGGTCCGAGCTGTCCGCCACAATGTTGCAGTCCCCCCAAAAAAAATCGTAGATCGCCACCATTACTAGTTTAAAAAAAAAAAATAAAAATGACATAAATCTTTCCCGTAGTTAGTAAAAGGCAATAACATTTGCGCAAACCCATCAAAATACGATTATTGCTATTTTTTTTTTTACCAAAATATGTAGCAGAAAACAAATTGGCCTAAAATGTTAAAACATTTTGATTTTTACATTTTTTTTGAGAATTTCATATAATAAAATGTTAAAAATATTGTTATTTTTTCAAAATTGTCGCTCTTTTTTTGTTTATAGCGCAAAAAATAAAAATCGCACAGGTGATCAAATACCACCAAAAGAAAGCTCTGTTTGTGGGAAAAAAAGGCCGTCAATTTCATTTGGGTACAGCGTAGCACGACCGCGCAATTGTCCATTAAAGTCACTCAGTGCCGAATCGCAAAATAGGGCCTGGTCTTTGAGCAGCCAAATCCTCCGGGGCTTAAGAGGTTAACCCCAAACTAGCACGGTTGCAGTGTGGCCCTATTCGCCTAAAAGCAAAGTAAACCATTGCTGCTGCAACATGTATATACACCCAGCATATAAACCACTCCCATGGGGAGTGGTTGGGGGTGGTAAAAGTGCTGCTCAAAGACAGGGTTTTACTGCCACTCAGCCACCCTCCCCACTGGTCTCCTGTACATGTTAAACCCTGTCAAACACCTTCACCATCCTTATATGCATGAATTACGTGCTGTCATACACTCCACATTTTCATTTCAGCACATACAACCCACCATTATACACTCCACGATCATCTCCTGCAAATACTACCTACCATCAAATCCTCTGCGCTCATTTCCTGCACATAATGTCATACAGTTTGTACTCCTTTCCTACACATACCATCATATGCTCATCGTTCCTGCATACTGTATACACTGTACATTTTGCACTCCCTTCTTGTACATACTGTAATTACCTTTGTGCTTAAAGAAATTGAAAAGGTAAACAAACCCCCCTGATCTCCGCTGCACTTACCTCTGTGCTAATAGAAGAGTTGTTTTTTTAATGATTGTGCTGAGGTTTATACATGTCTGTGAGACTCTTACTTGTGGCACAGCAATCTAAGCATATTTTATGGAAACAAGAATGTTTTTGCTATATTTAACCATGCTCCCGTAAGCCACTCCTTCTGTTAATTTGGCCACACACCCTGTTCTCAGTGGCGCGCTATGTCTGGGTTGGATGGTGGTGTTTGAGTTTGACTTGAAGAAAGGATGGCAACCCTACGCCTGGGCCTGTGTGGTGGGATTAATAATGGGCAGTTCTAACAGAAAGCCAGTTTTGTAGTGTTGTGTTAGGCCTCACAGCTCCAATGCTCCCTTCCATCTCACCTCAGGGTGTGCCGGGCACGCCGATGCAGGACTCTTATGGAAGCCTCAGGCTTCTGTAGCATTGGGCCTGTGCAGCTGTGCTCTTTCACCTCAGGGCAAATGCTGCCACTCACCCCTTAGGGAAGGCTGGCAATTCAAATGCCAGGCTTCTCTTGCAGTCTCTGTCCAGCCCAACCTGCCTGGCGAGCATGACATGAGGGTCGGGAGGAGGCAGGGAAGAGGGAGAGCGGGAGGGGGGTTGAGTGGCTGCCCCATGGGCCTCTGGGTTGTACTTGTACCCCAGGCCAAAAGTTGCCAGTCAGCCCCTGGGGGAATCTTCTCAGGGCAAGAAAAACCTGACAAAGGCTTAAAACCTTCTTTAGCCTATGAAACAAAAGTGTTATGTTTGCTATTTATGTCCTTACTGTGAAGAATTCTCCTTCACTGTTAGAGGAAATGAGGAGAAACCATAATAGAGCCCACTTTATTCAAGGTAAAAAAGAAAAATAGTTTTTGCTAATCAGGGCATATGTACTCTGGAAATCATTGAAAATCAAAAACATTTGAGCTGAATTTCTAATGTTACATGTAAATGCTCATTGTAGCACCAGACAATTGATATATGCTTTCAGGGTAATAGATATCCTTCCTGATGGCGCCTTATAGGTTTAATGTTTAGTTCATGAACAAGTGCAAGAACGTGGAGCGACAATTCATATATGTAACTCACTGAACACTGAAAGTTGGGAAATTCTGCCCATTGCACACTGCTGCTGTTGACTCCCCCCCCCCACTGAACACAGTTGATGGGGGATTCTACACTTAACATCATTGCTGGGGGATTCTTCTGATGACACACCACAATTGGGGCACAAATGCTAGGGATTCTCCCCATTTCACAATGCTGCTGGGAAATTTCTGCTACTGAACACAAGTGATGGGAGATTCTTCCCACCACACACCACTGCTGGGGTATTCGTCCCATTGCACACCACTGATGAGGGATTCTTCCCACTATAAAAACTATACAACTGCACACTGCTGCTGGGGAATTTGTCCCTCTGAACACCACTGCAGAGGAGTTCTTCCCACTGCACACCACTGCTGGGTGATTCTTCCCACTGTGCACTGTTGCTAGGAGAATTCATTCCACTACACACCACTGCTGGGGGAATCCTTCCATTGCACACCTGTGTTGGGGGATTTTTACCAATGCACACCACTGCTGGGGAATTCTTCTTACTGCACACCACTGCTAAAAAAAAGTCATCCATTGCAGATGATGATTAGGGGATTCTCCTCACTGCACAGTGCTGCTGGGAGATTCCTTCCACAGAACACAACTGATGGGGGATTATTCATCCTGCACATCACTTCTGGGGTGATTCTTCTCACTGCATATCTCTGCCAGGGAATTATACTTTCTGCATACCCTTCCTACTGCTCACCACTGTTGGGCTTATCCAGACAAGCAAATGATCTGGGGCAGAATGGACTTCGTTATCTGATATTAATTGCTATTGACATTGCTATATATTCCTGCCTGCCATCATCATTTGATCTTGTGCATTAAAAAGAAAAAAAAAAAAAAAGAAAGAAAATTCACAATGATGTAAAACAATATCAATACTGTGAATCCACAATATTTTATGTAGCACCCTACAAGGTAGGTTCTAGGTAATGTATAGTGGGCCTTGTCTGCTTAACAGCAGGGCCATGATTTTCAGCTGGGCTATCATGTCTCCCAGGTGTGGCTGTTGAGACTGGGGAGTCTCTCCACTGTGCCCTATGAGAGGGTTCTCATTGGAGTGGAGGAAACTTAGCCAATGCAACACTCAGGCCTGTATCTACCCCAGAAAGGCAGATTCTGCCGCACAGCATTCTGGGAGTGGGTATAAGTTTGAGGGGGGCACATGACGCAGCGTCTTTGGCGGGAAGCAGAGTCCCAGGAGGGAGAGTACGGCTGTCTCTCCTCCTGTCAGAGGAATTTGGTGTCCCAGGCGGCTTGCCTAGTGAGAGGGGACAGAAGGCTGAGCTGAGCTGCAGAGAGGATCCGGTGCGGAGGACCAGCGGAGCTGAGAGGGGTCCAGTTTAAGGAAAGCATTCCCAGTTCGTGAGTACTGCAAACTGCCCCCTGGGGGTCTGCCTAGAGAGAGGGGACCACTCCGGTGAAGGTCGTGGAGATCCAGGAGCTAGCTAGCCGGTGCAGGAGCAAGAGTAAAGGGGGTGCCAGTGTTGACCCTGAAGAGCAAAGAGGGGGTGCCTAGTGAGAGGACCCTGAAGTGTAGAGGGGGTGCCTAGTGAGAGGACCCTGAAGTGTAGAGGGGGTGCCTAGTGTTAGGACCCTGAAGTACAGAGGGGGCGCCAGCGGTTGGACCCTGAAGTGTTAAAGTGTACAGTGTGCAGTGTACAACATTGAGAGTTGCAAAAGCTACTTTGGCTACCTCAGTTAGCAAGGACTGGAGGCAGCAGTGTTTGGAACTTTTGAGCTAACCAGAGTGTTAGAAGTCAAGTTCAAGTACAGTTCAGCAAGTCAGTGATTTTCAAGAGCCAGCAAGCGTTGGTCGGCATCCAGCGCTGAAAGGCATTTTTCTTCAAAGTGTCCCATTTGTTCCTAGTTGAGCCATAGGGGTATCCCACTCATTCCCTTCTCCCATCCCCAATATAAAATAAACAAACCAAACCAAAGACGCTGGACTGGTCTTTGACTCAAATCTCACACTTGGGAATTTAGCTTAAAGGGGCTGCTGGCGTTTCCGGTAACCATGGCAGACCCACATCAGGCCCAATGCCTGGAAATCCTGCCATATTTATATATAATTTATTATGTAAGATAAGTATTTCCTAGTTAAGGCTAACACTATATAAAGTATCTTACAAACGTGAGTACACCCCTCACATTTTTGTAAATATTTTATTATATCTTTTAATGTGACAACACTGAAGAAATTACACTTTGCTACAATGTAAAGTAGTGAGTGTACAGCTTGTATAATTGTGTAAATTTGATATCCCCTCAAAATAACTCAACACACAGCTATTAATGTTAAAATCGCTGGCAACAAAAGTGAGTACACCTCTAAATGAAAATGTCCAAATTGGGCCCAAAGTGTCAATATTTTGTTTTGGCCATCATTATTTTTTAGCACTGCCCTAACCCTCTTGGGCATGGAGTTCACCAGAGATTCCCAGGTTGCAACTGGAGCCTTCTTTAACTCCTCCATAACAACATCACCGAGCTGGTAGATGTTAGAAACTTTGCGCTCCTCCACCTTTGGTTTGAGGATGCCCCACAGATGCTCAATAGGGTTTAGGTCTGGAGACATGCTTGGCCATCCATCACCTTTACCCTCAGCTTCTTTAGCAAGGCAGTGGTCATCTTGGAAGTGTGTTTAGGGTCGTTATCATGTTTGAATACTGCCCTGTGGCCCAGTCTCCAAAGGGAGGGGGATCATGCTCTGCTTCAGTAGATGTTGGCATTCATGGTTCCCTCAATGAACTGTAGTTCCCCAGTGTCGGCAGCACTCATGAAGCCACAGACCATGACACTCCCACCACCATGCTTGACTGTAGGCAAGACACACTTATCTTTGTACTCCTCACTGTAATGTTCCGGTACCTCTGGTACCCTTGCTTCCATATTTCTCCTCTCTTAATTGCGTCCCATCTTGTATAACAAAGGACGCATATACCTTTAAGACCGGATGACGTCACTGCCGAGCGCCGCTGTGGGCGGCTATTTCAATCGCCGGTTTGCTCTCACTCATCGCTCGTTCAAACCCACATGTTCATCGCACCTACGCCTGAGAAGTCGGAGCTGCTGACATACCTTCCTTGCTGAACTGAAGCCGGAAACCTCGCTGGTGATCCGTATCTCGCTACGGGATCACCCCTCTCCAATGGACACTGTTATTCCTAAATCTATCTAAGTGATAAGTACCCCGCAGGGGATTCTTGCTACCAATCTCCTACTGTCATCTACTGCAATTACCAAGACTATCTATCTATCTATTCACTATCACCTGCATAAGACTGTTATCTCTTGGGACTACCTTGAACTATCCTTGCACTAGGTTACTCTGTCTAAGTATACTCCATCTGTGTCCTCTTACCATCTGCACTATACTTGACATCAGAACCTATCTGCTTTATCATCACCTGCAACTCTCCTAATACTACTTCTAGTGCTCACCATACAATAGCCTGTCTCTCATCTATATCCTCATATACTCTATCCCTCCATTAAACATCTATTGATATATATATAGTATATAACAGGCTGTACACGGTGA
This sequence comes from Pelophylax lessonae, assembly GCF_965119305.1. Lineage (NCBI taxonomy): Eukaryota > Metazoa > Chordata > Amphibia > Anura > Ranidae > Pelophylax > Pelophylax lessonae. Next base: position 280,317,663 of record NC_138770.1, read on the forward strand.
TGAAGTCCTGAGAGTTGGATATGTTGTTCAACAGATTCTCTACAAGGCTACTGAGTGTAATAATTCTGCAGCTGTAAATCCATCCACAAACAAAAACGCATGAACGTTACACTCACATGGTTACCGCCACACACGCTTGACACCATCTAAACCAAATACGTTTATCTTGGTCTCATCAGACCACAGGACATGGTTCCAGTAATCCATGTCCTGTGGTCTGCTTGTCTTCAGCAAACTGTTTGTGGGCTTTCTTGTGCATCATCTTTAGAAAAGGCTTTCTTCTGGGATGACAGCCATGCAGACTAGTTTAATGCAGTGTGCAGCGTATGGTCTGAGCACTGACAGGCTGACCCCCCACCCCTTCAACCTCTGCAGCAATAGTGGCAGCAATTATACGTCTATTTCCCAAAGACAACCTCTGGATATGACGCTGAACACGTGCACTCAACTTCTTTGGTCGACCATGGCGAGGCCTGTTCTGAGTGGAACCTGTCCTGTTAAACCGCTGTATGGTCTTGGCAACCGTGCTGCAGCTCAGTTTCAGGGTCTTGGCAAACTTCTTATAGCCTAGGCCATCTTTATGTAGAGTAACAATTCTTTTTTTCAGATCCTAAAGCTGGATACACACTATACAACTTTTGTGGTTAGATTTCCTATAGATTTACCTTCAACTATGTAGTGGAAGGGCCTGCCTGATTGCATACAAATAAAAAGTGTTTAGGTGTGACCTCATATTATATGGTTTTGGTAAATCTAAAGGAAAAAATCTAAAGAAAATTGTATAGTGTGTATGGCCCTTTAGAGAGTTATTTGCCCCGAGGTGCCATGTTGAATTTCCAGTGACCAATATGAGAGAGTGAGAGCAATAACACCAAATTTAACATACCTGTTCCCCATTCACACCTGAGACCTTGTAACACTAACGAGTCACATGACACCAAGGAGGGAAAATGGCTAATTGGGCCCAATTTGCACATTTTCACTTAGCGGTGTACTAACTTTTGTTGCTAGTGGTTTAAACACACATGGCTGTGTGTTGAGTTATTTTGAGTGGACAGCATATTTAAACTGTTATATAAGCTGTACACTCACTACTTTACATTGTAGCAAAGTGTAATTTCTTCAGTGTTGTCACATGAAAAGATATAATAAAATATTTACAAAAATGTGAGGGATGTACTCACTTTTGTGAGATACTGTATGTATGTATATATATATATATATATATATATATATATATACACACACACACTATATTAACAAAAGTAGTGGGACGCTTGCCTTTACACGCACATGAACTTTAATGGCATACCAGTCTTAGTCCATAGGGTTCAATATTGATTGGGACAATGGGAATGTTTGACCATTCTTCCATAAGCGCATTTTTGAGGTCAGGCACTGATGTGGATGAGAAGATCTGGCTCGCAATCTCCACTCTAATTCATCACAAAGGTTTTCTATCAGGTTGAGATCAGGCCAGTCAAGTTCCTCCACCCCAAACTCACTCATCCATGTCTTTCTGGACCTTGCTTTGTGCACTGGTGCGCAGTCATTTTGAAACAGAAAGAGTCCATCCCCAAACTGTCCCCACAACATTGGGAGCATGAAAAACAACCCCACCAGTGCACAAAGCAGGGTCCATAAAGACATGGATAAGCGAGTTTGGGATAAAGGAACTTGTCCTGACCTCAACCCGATGGAACACCTTTGCGATGAATTAGTGCGGAGATTTCGAGCCAGGCCTTCTCATCCAACATTAGTGCCTGACCTCACAAATGTGCTTCTTGAAGAATGTTTAAACATTCCAATAGACACACTCCTAAACCTTGAGGACAGCCTTCCCAGAAGAGTTGAAGCTGTGATAGCTGCAAAGGATGGGCCAACTCAAAATTGAACCCTACAAGACTGGGATGCCATTAAAGTTCATGTGCATGTAAAGACAGGCGTCCCAGTACTTTTGACAATATAGTGTGTGTGTGTGTGTGTGTGTGTGTGTGTGTGTGTGTGTGTGTGTGTGTGTATATATATATATATATATAATTTTTTTTTTTTTCTTTTTTTTTTTAATACAAAATTGTATTTTTAGAGGAAATCAAATCCCTTCTAGGATTCTTACCATTTTTTTTAATAGTTCGTTTCATTTTAATATTATCCAGATTTTGAAATTTTACCATTTTGAAGGGCAAGAAGCCTTTCATTATTTAATTAATTTCCTGAACTTTATATTTTAGCATATAGACAAATCTCATTTACTGTATAAATCCTTACCCAGCTTTATTATTCACAGCTTGTGTTAATATTTTCATATTTTTCCTATCCTTTTAGCAGTTTAATTTAAAATCCATGTTAAAGATAATTAGCACTGATATAGATATATATTTTCTACTTTTTTTTGTGGCAAATCCATTCATATTAACATAATCATTATCGTTATACAGTACCTTTTTATTATAAAATGGAAGAGAGTTTTCCAGATGCTTTTATAATGCTCCTTAATTTTGTTTCCAATCCCCCAGTATAATTATATGGTTTTGTTGCCATGGTGACACAGAGTTGAGTCTCCCACAATGTTACCATTTTGCACCGAGGTTTAACACGAGTTTCTCACAGTGCCAGCATTAGAGTAGCGGGGCATTACCATGAAAATAATTAATTATTCGATGGTGTGTCTTGAAATGACTTCTTATGTTCTCTTGGTTTAAATGCATGTTACATGTTAGTAAAACATAATTTTAGGCTTTAATAATCTGCTTGTACATTACGGGATCACAGAAAGCCCCACACAACACACTTAGAATTCGTACTCTGAAACCACTGGACACTCCTCTGTTTAGAGCACCAGTGCATCCTGTGTGACAGTAACCAAGACTGTATCTAACAGACACTTCCATATATTCCTCCTTAAGGTCTTGATTAATTGAAAAAAGCCTATACTTTGCCCATGCAGATAGAGAAAACCTTGGAAAAGCTCCAAATCAACTTGAGCTTACACAGGACGTTGGATCCTCTCTCTGTCTTGTGACAGCAATAGGTGCTTGAGTGGCCAATTGCCAATCACCAGTGTTTTCTTGTGGGAAGAAGGGGAGTAAGTCGCAGGCTCCTCCATATTTTGAAGTATTGGGCATTTCTTTTGCCTTCTGATGGGAGAATGGAACAGAGGGGAAGCACAAAAAGGTATTTTCTACAAGTCCTGGAGGGTGCAACATTTCTTGACCTCAGAGACTGGCTTTCTGCATTTTCTGTCTTTTTTCACAATATAGTTAGAGACTCCGAGAGGAAAGCAAAAGGAGTGTATGTGCTACTGGCGGGACTACAACTGAAGTGTATGTCAACTAAAATATGTAATTTAAATATATATGCTAAAACAAATGTCAACAGAAAATCTTAATTTAAAAAGATGCTAAGCCATGCTTTTTTTAAGCTGCCACTGTGAGGCTTGTTACCTTAAAGCGATTGTAAAGCCTCATTTTTTTTCCTCTAAAAATACCAAACATATTATACTTACCTCCTCTGTGTGGTGGTTTTGCGCAGAGCAGCCCGGATCCTCCTCTTCTCGGGTCCCTTTTCGGCTCTCCTGGACCCTTCCTCCTGGTGAGAGCCCCCACAGCAAGCAGCTTACTATGGGGGAACCTGACCCGAGTCACAGCTCCCTGTGTCCATTCAGACACAGAGCCCGCCCCCTCACCCCGGGCCCCCCCTCTCTCTCCTTATTGGCTAGTTGACTTTGATTGATAGCAGCCACAGCCAATGTGTCTCAGCCAATCAGAAGGGAGAATCTCCGATGACTGAGACACTCGTGGACATCGCTGGACAGAGAGGGACCTCAGGTAAGTGTGAGGGGGGCTGAGGGGGGCTGCTGCACACAGAAGGCTTTTTATCCTAATGCATAGAATATATTAAGATAAAAAACCTTCTGCCTTTACAACTTCTTTAAGCACTTGCCGACCGCCCCACGTACATATACTGTACAGGTATGTGATTTCTCTCCTACGGCGGCCAGCTCCCACAGTGATTGGACAAAGGTGGAGCAGCTGATTGATAATCATGAAACCACTCCCATTAGATCAATCTTCCTACATGGGCACAGACAAATACACATGGATTTCCTCATAACAAAAGGTAGGAATCTGCAACAAAGTTTGTTAAAATCATTGCAATGTACAAAGATCACCCAGAGGGGAATATTTTATTTTTGTTTAACAAACGTGGAGTTGCTCTTTAACTGTTGATACCTACATTTGCTGTGCTGTCAGTGGTACTTCCTGTAGTAGGGAACTCACCCATTGCCATTCAGTAGGGCAGATGTTTTCACCTTCCTCTGCTTGCAGCAACTATAGTCCAAACTAAAAGGGTAACTCCACTTTCGTGGGGAAAAGATAGCAAATAAAAAGAAAAATAATATAACGTATACAATTGCAATACAAGTCATGTTGTAATTGAATGATATTAAAACATACCTTTCCTTTTTTAATCTGCAGCCACTGTAATTTTCTGTAAAATGCAATGCAATTTGTCTACTTGGAGTTGTTCTGTATACAGAATGTGTACTGAACACACCCCAGAAACATCATTTCCTGCTTGTGTGATTGGCTCACTGATTTTCCCAAAAGTCTGCCTAAGATACAAGTCAGGATTAAGGCATTCCCTGCAAAAACATTTTTTGGTAAAATATTCCCAATAGGATTATCTAAAGTAGTACAGACCCAGCAGATTTCCTCACTAGTGCTCTGCAGTTGCACAGCTGATTGATTGATAATTATGAAACCACTCCCATTAGACCCACTCAGCACAGAGGAACAAACCGTGATTTCTTCAGAATAACAAAAGGTAGGAATCTGGAACAAAGTTTCTTATAATCCTTGCAATGTACGTAGATCACCCAGTATAAAGATATCCCATACTGAACACACGAAAAGCTGTAGCAAGCGGCCATGTTGTTCAGTCATCATAGGTCAGCCATGACAGTCTGGCAGACATGCAGTGATATTATCCCCCCTCCCTCCTCCTTTAATTCATGGAATGCATAGGTTTTTCACTTCAAAAGAGCCGTTATCTCAACTTAGAAACATAAAAAAACAGCACTTAGGCCTGTGCAGAGCTGAAAACAGCTAATTGAATCCTGGCAGGATTTCTGTTTCTTCTATCCAGGCCTATCGTAAAACTTTAACCAAATTTATTAAGGATAACCATAACTAATGGGGATCGTACAAGGCAATCATAGAGCCCTGCCCAATTCAAAACTTACCAAATGCACACACGATTCATAAACTCAGACAGGAACATGACACTTTTTAATAATAAGTATATACTTGGATGAGAAATGTCTTACTGAACGAATTAAGGTCATACATGACCACACTAGCACATATAGAATGGAAGATAGCTGTCAGATATTCCCTGGGTGACAAGTTTATCTGAGATATTCCATGTTTAGTATCCCTGGATGCAAAATTAAATGCTGAACGATAATCTATCAGTTTAAAGAATGTAACCGGTACATATTGGAGGATATGAATAGTGGTATAAAACTGTCCAAAGAGGAGAGAAAGTCCATGGACACTACGTTTTATTGGTCAGGGGCATCTGTCGACAACCCTTTGATCCCATAAAAAAGGAGACCTAACGACAAGTTGAGACAGTTCTCATGGTACAATCAAAGTAGGAACATCTATCAAGTTTGAGAACCGATACCACATGGCTCATCGACTGAACTCTGATAACACCCAGAACATTGACTGCATGTATTATTTCTCCTCAATTCTACTTTATTTTTCTATTGCTGAATTATGTCTCTATTTGTTTGAAACACCTTTTTTTATGTAATATTATATTTTCACCAACTTTGACCATTACAACCATAGAAAAGTGTTAACTAGTGATGGACGAACATCGGCCCGGGGCGGTTCGCAAACGCAAGCCGCAAATTTTCTCAAAAGTCCGCGAACCGCGAGTTCGCGGCGGGCCCCATTGACTTTAATGGGAGGTGAACTTTAAAAACCTTTAGGTCATATTTGCAGCCACAAAAGACGTACTAGCTGTGCACAAATAGTCCCAGCACATGGACAATGTCATAACAGAACTATTGCAATTGAAAAAGTTGCCCTAAATTTTTTTTTTTTTTTTTACAGCAAAAATTTTTTTTTTTTTTCATAAATCAGCCAGAACTGACAGCAGCCGGTAAATACATTGTCTAATACATATAGGGTCCATTCACACATCTGTAAAATGGGTCCGCATCCATTCCACAATTTGGCGGAACCTTTACAGACCGATTGTTTTTCATTTCCAGTCTGAAGAATTAGGCATTCACAGGATAAAAAAGTAAGTGTTGGCCATTCCAGGCCCCAAAAATTAGCCCATGTGTGTTTACCTGACAGCTGAGAACGTAGTTTTCTGTGGCTGAAGGTACATTAGGCATTCACATGATACAGAAGTAAGCGTCGGCCATAAAAGGCCCCAAAAATTATCCCACATGGGTTTAACTGACAGCAAAGAACTTCGTTTTTGATGGCTAGAGGTACAGTAGGCGTTCACAGGATACATAAGTAAGTGTCGGCCTGTATAGGCTTCAAAAATTAGCTCACATGGTTTGAACTGACAGCAAAGAACTTCGCTTTTGATGGCTAGAGGTACGGAAGGTGTTCACAGTACACAGAACGGTAAGTGTTGGCCTGTATAGGCATCAAAAATTAGCTCACATTGGTTTAACTGACAGCAAAGAACTTTGTTTTTGATGGCTAGAGGTACAGTAGGTGTTCACAGGATACATAAGTAAGTGTCGGCCTGTATAGGCTCCAAAAATGAGCTCACTTGGTTTGAACTGACAGCAAAGAACTTTGTTTTTGATGGCTAGAGGTACGGTAGGCGTTGACAGGATACAGAAGTAAGTGTTGGCCTGTATAGGCTCCAAAAATTAGCTCACATGGTTTGAACTGACAGCAAAGAACTTCGTTTTTGATGGCTAGAGGTGCGGTAGGCGTTCACAGTACACAGAATGGTAAGTGTCGGCCTGTATAGGCTCCAAAAATTAGCTCACATGGTTTGAACTGACAGCAAAGAACTTCGTTTTTGATGGCTAGAGGTGCGGTAGGCGTTCACAGGATACAGAAGTAAGTGTCGGCCTGTATAGGCTCCAAAAATTAGCTCACATGGTTTGAACTGACAGCAAAGAACTTCATTTTTGATGGCTAGAGGTACGGTAGGCGTTCACAGTACACAGAACGGTAAGTGTCGGCCTGTATAGGCTCCAAATATTAGCTCACATGGTTTGAACTGACAGCAAAGAACTTCATTTTTGATGGCTAGAGGTACGGTAGGCGTTCACAGGATACAGAAGTAAGTGTCGGCCTGTATAGGCTCCAAAAATTAGCTCACATGGTTTGAACTGACAGCAAAGAACTTCTTTTTGATGGCTAGAGGTACGGTAGGCGTTCACAGTACACAGAATGGTAAGTGTCAGCCTGTATAGGCTCCAAAAATTAGCTCACATGGTTTGAACTGACAGCAAAGAACTTCATTTTTGATGGCTAGAGATACGGTAGGCGTTCACAGTACACAGAATGGTAAGTGTCGGCCTGTATAGGCTCCAAAAATTAGCTCACATGGTTTGAACTGACAGCAAAGAACTTTGTTTTTGATGGCTAGAGGTACGGTAGGCATTCACAGTACACAGAATGGTAAGTGTCGGCCTGTATAGGCTCCAAAAATTAGCTCACATGGTTTGAACTGACAGCAAAGAACTTCGTTTTTGATGGCTAGAGGTACGGTAGGCGTTCACAGTACACAGAATGGTAAGTGTCGGCCTGTATAGGCTCCAAAAATTAGCTCACATGGTTTGAACTGACAGCAAAGAACTTCGTTTTTGATGGCTAGAGGTACGGTAGGAGTTCACAGTACACAGAATGGTATGTATCGGCCTGTATAGGCTCCAAAAATTAGCTCACATGGTTTGAACTGACAGCAAAGAACTTAGTTTTTGATGGCTAGAGATATGGTAGGCGTTCACAGTACACAGAACGGCAAGTGTCGGCCTGTATAGGCTCCAAAAATTAGCTCACTTGGGTTGAACTGACAGCAAAGAACTTCATTTTTGATGGCTAGAGATACGGTAGACGTTCACAGTACACAGAACGGTAAGTGTCGGCCTGTATAGGCTCCAAAAATTAGCTCACATGGTTTGAACTGACAGCAAAGAACTTCGTTTTTGATGGCTAGAGATACGGTAGGCGTTCACAGGATACAGAAGTAAGTGTCGGCCTGTATAGGCTCCAAAAATTAGCTCACATGGTTTGAACTGACAGCAAAGAACTTCGTTTTTGATGGCTAGAGGTACGGTAGGCGTTCACAGTACACAGAATGGTAAGTGTCGGCCTGTATAGGCTCCAAAAATTAGCTCACATGGTTTGAACTGACAGCAAAGAACTTCATTTTTGATGGCTAGAGATACGGTAGGCGTTCACAGTACACAGAATGGTAAGTGTCGGCCTGTATAGGCTCCAAAAATTAGCTCACATGGTTTGAACTGACAGCAAAGAACTTCGTTTTTGATGGCTAGAGGTACGGTAGGCATTCACAGTACACAGAATGGTAAGTGTCGGCCTGTATAGGCTCCAAAAATTAGCTCACATGGTTTGAACTGACAGCAAAGAACTTCGTTTTTGATGGCTAGAGGTACGGTAGGCGTTCACAGTACACAGAATGGTAAGTGTCGGCCTGTATAGGCTCCAAAAATTAGCTCACATGGTTTGAACTGACAGCAAAGAACTTCGTTTTTGATGGCTAGAGGTACGGTAGGAGTTCACAGTACACAGAATGGTATGTATCGGCCTGTATAGGCTCCAAAAATTAGCTCACATGGTTTGAACTGACAGCAAAGAACTTAGTTTTTGATGGCTAGAGATATGGTAGGCGTTCACAGTACACAGAACGGCAAGTGTCGGCCTGTATAGGCTCCAAAAATTAGCTCACTTGGGTTGAACTGACAGCAAAGAACTTCATTTTTGATGGCTAGAGATACGGTAGACGTTCACAGTACACAGAACGGTAAGTGTCGGCCTGTATAGGCTCCAAAAATTAGCTCACATGGTTTGAACTGACAGCAAAGAACTTCGTTTTTGATGGCTAGAGGTACGGTAGGCATTCACAGTACACAGAATGGTAAGTGTCGGCCTGTATAGGCTCCAAAAATTAGCTCACATGGTTTGAACTGACAGCAAAGAACTTAGTATTTGGTGGCTGGAGGTACATTAGGCATTCACAGAAAAAATAATTTTCGGCCCTGAAAGGCCCCAAAAATTTGCCATTCAATGGACATGAAATGCCTTTTATGCCGCTGTATGTAGCGAAGCCAAGGACCAGGAATTGTTGTGGGTGGATGGTGGTCTGGCGGATATTTGTGGCCTGGCATGAGGAATTTAGATGAAACCTGGTCTACTGGTCACATGTGTTGAATTCCTCAGAGATCCATGCCTCATTCATTTTTATAAATGTGAGGTAGTCTACACTGTCATGAGCTATGCGAGTGCGCTTATTGGTCACGATCCCCCCTGCTGCGCTGAACATCCTTTTGGACAGGACACTGGACGGGGGGCAAGCCAACATTTCCATTGCAAATTGTGCAAGCTCTGGCCAGAGGTCAAGCCTGCCCACCCAGTAGTCCAGGGGTTCATCACTCCTCAGAGCGTCCACATCGGTCGTTAACCCGATGTAGTCGGACACCTGTCGGTCTAGGCGTTCCCTCATGCTGGATCCGGAGTACAGCTGTCGATGGTTCGGCTGAAAGAAGGATCTCATATCTGAAGTTACCAAGACATCTTCCAACTGCCCTCTTCTTGCAGGGGCTGTTGGATTGCTACCCACAACTGTCTCTCTGTGACTGGAAATTCCTCTGCCAGCGCACGGAAAAGCAGAATGCAGCATTTCCTGCAGCAAGGCCTGGAAGTGCTGCATTCTGACCGCCCTCTGTGTTTTTTTTTTAACATTTCCGCCATTTTGTGTTTGTACCGGGGTCTTAGTACGTTGCCACCCATTACTGGTCCTTGGCCTTTATGTGTTTTATACGGGGGTCCCCCTTAAAACACTGCAGCATGTAGGCCCCCATTCCCACTAAACTGAAAGTGGTATAGTGGCCTGCTTCCAGCTCATCATCCAGGATAATGTCGTCCTCGTTCTCCTCCCCCCATCCACGGATAACACCAGGGATCCCAGAAAGGTTAAAAGCATGCTCTTCTTGCTCCTCCTCATCCCCCCAGCACCATCCTCCTCCTCTGACTCCTACTGTTGATTTGTCTCAGATGGAGTAGCACCCCCTGGGAATTCATCCAACATTGCGACTTCCTGATCTTCCTGCTCCTCGACGGCTTGATCAATGACACGACGCAATGCAGGCTCCAGAAAGAAGGCGTAAGGTATAATGTCACTTATGGCGCCCTGGCCGTGACTGACCAGTTTGGTGATCTCATCGAATGGCCGCAGAAGTCTGCATGCGTCTCGCATGAGCAGCCACTGGCGAGTTGAAAAAAACCCAAGCTCCCCAGAACCTGTCCTGCTGCCGAGTTCAAACAGGTAGTCATTAACTGCACGTTTCTGCTGGAGCAGCCTATCGAGCATATGCAACGTTGAGTTCCATTGTGTCGGGCAGTCACAAATAAGACGCCTGAGGGGCAGGTTGTGTCGCCATTGAATCTCAGCAAGGCGAGCCATGGCTGTGTAAGATCTTTGGAAATGGCCTGAGATTTTCCTGGCCTGCCGCAAGACGTCTTGGACCCCAGGATATTTGCCAACGAATCGCTGCACCACCAAGTTCAGGACGTGTGCCATGCATGGCACGTGTGTTATTTTGCCCTGTTTCAGTGCGCTCAGCAGATTGGCACCGTTGTCGCCCACCACTTTACCAATTGACAAATTCAGCGGTCTTAGCCACTGATCTGCCTGTGAACGCAAAGCTGAAAGGAGTGCAGGACCAGTTTGGCTCTTGACTTCCAGGCACAACAGACACAGCACAGCATGGCAACTTCTCACCTGGAAAGTGGAATAGGTTCTGGGGATCTTGGGCGGAGCAAGGAGAAGAGACGGTAGCAACAGAAGAGGAGGAGTCAGCTGAGGAGGAGAGGGAGGATGGAGGAGGAGGAGAAGAAGAGGCAGGCCTGCTTGCAATCTGTAGCCAGCAGACAAGCCAGCAGACAAACTTTAGGCAAGAGGGTTATCCGGCGTCATTTTTTTTTTTCCGCTCCAACATTTGGACCACAGAAGCCTGCCTTTTTCCAGAACAACGTGACGACGGCATAATGGAAGGTGGAGTGGAGGGCAAATGTGAGGAGAGAGGAGAAGCAGAAGGAGAAGGGGCTGGACGGTGAGAGCCTGGAGTGTGGCTTTCTAGGTTCTGACGGTGTTGCTCCCACTGGGCTCAGTGATGGGAGTTCAGGTGCCTTCTTAAGGCGGTTGTCCCTAGGTGAGTGTTGGGCTTACCGCGACTCATGCATTGACTGCAAAGGCTGCAGATGGCAACACTGTTAAAAGAAGCCCACACTGCAGAGCCATATGCCGGCATCCTGGGAGTGCCAGATGTGACTGTACATGGTTGATTGCTCGCTCCTGATACATTTGCAGTCTGCTTTCTACCTCTTGTGCAATACAAGTTCTGCCGGCCTCTCCTCCCTATCTGTCGGTCCGTCTCTCCCTCTGAACTCCCTTTCTCTTCCTGTCTTGTGGACACCCACGTGACGTCCATAGACTCGTCATCATCCACGTCACCTTCCCCAGAATCCCCACCACTAACATTCGAGATCTCGGAATAGGCAGCAACAGTGGGGACCAACCTCCTTGGTCTTATCTGGGCACTGTCCTCAGACTGCTGAGTGGCGGCTGTTGCTACCTCCTCTTCCTGATCCGATGCCAACAATGGCTGCGCATTGCAAACGTCTTGTGATGGATGGGAAAATAATTCCAGTGACTCAAGTGGAGGGTATGTGGTGGTGGTGGTGTCTTTGGGGGTGCACACAGCAGAGCGTGAAGAGGGTGCAGATAGAGAGGATGAGGAGGGTGCAGAAGAGGAAGGCTGAGTGACCCACTCAACCAAGTCTGGTGCATCCTTTGTCGTAATTGCACGTGGCTTTTGAAACTTCACAGTTAGGCTCCGGCCTACTGCTCCTGCCCTACCCCTACCACCCCTGCGTACGTCTCTGCCTCTGCCTGTCATGTTTTTTAATTACCCTCTGACAAAAGTCTCTAGAGAATCGCAGTATATCTGGAAAAAGGTAGATAACACCCCGCTTCAATTTGTGGTATTGGGGGGCCACGGGTTTATCACACCAGTTCTATAAAAAATTGGCCAGTAACTGTTGTCACTGTGTGTAGCACAGTCAACGCAGCAAGAGAGGCCAAATTTTTGCAGGACTAAAATACACTCTTAGAAAAGTATACTGTTAAATAACCCCCCGCTTCAATATGTGCTATTGAGGGGGCACTGGTTTATCACACCGGTTGTTGAAAAAAATGGCCAGTGAATTTGGCACTGTGTGTATCAGACTTCACACAGCAAAAGAGGCAATATTGTTGCAGGACACAAATACACTTGTAAAAGTATACTCAGATAACACCCCACTTCAATATGTGCTATTGGGGGGTCACTGGTCTATCACACCAGTTCTACAAATAATTGGCCAGTAACTGTTGTCACTGTGTGTAGCACAGTCAACATAGCAAGAGAGGCCACATTTTTGCAGGACTAAAATACACTCTTAGAAAAGTATACTGTTAAATAACACACCGCTTCAATATGTGCTATTGGGGGGCCACTGGTTTATCACACCAGTTGTTGAAAAAATTGGCCAGTGAATTTGGCACTGTGTGTATCAGACTTCACACAGCAAAGGAGGCAATATTGTTGCAGGACACAAATACACTTGTAAAAGTATACTCAGATAACACCCCACTTCAATGCGTGCTATTGGGGGGCCACTGGTCTATCACACCAGTTCTAAAAATAATTGGCCAGGGAGTTTGGCACTGTGTGTAGTGTTGCTGCAGAAACGCTCAGTCTCACCACCACACCTGTCACAATGCTGCACAGTGCACAATAATACTACTAATCCACTATAATATGCTTTCTACAAAGTATATTATACTGTGGATTAACCCCCCTCCCCCCACCCCCCTTTTTAGTGCACTTCACAGCAATACCAAAAAATTTGCAGCCCTTTAAATGACTTTTGTGGACATTGACAGAGCGATTTGTGTTTGACTGCTGCCGATCTCTAACTGCCCCTAAAGCAACCACTGGATACCCTCCCTATAGTAAAGAGACTGTAATAGACCCTATAACAACATTGGAGCACTTTAAATGACTTTTGTGGACATTGACAGAGCGATTTGTGTGTAACTGGCCCTAAAGCAACCACTGGATACCTCTCCCTAAGCTCAAAAGATACTAGTAGACCTATCCCGAAAAATACCAGCCCTGAAAAGGACTTTTGTGGATCTTCACAGCGCTATATGTGTCTAGCAAACTCTCCCTGATGAGCACAGCAGACCTCTCCTTACACTGGCAGAAAGCGGAATGTGAAATGGCCGCCAGATCGGGTCTATTTATAGGGTAGGGGGACTGTCCATGTGCTGGAATGTTTAAATTGGCTGTCCCGTTCCGCCTGACGGCTGTGTCATGAGTCAAAGTTCTCCCCAATGTAAACAAATATGGCTGTCGCGAACGACGCCATGTGTCCGCAAATTTGGCAGGTAGCGAACAAGCAAAATTTTCCGCGAACCGACCGCCGGGCGAACCGCAAGGTCATCTCTAGTGTTAACCATGTCCCTAAGCTCTTAATGCAAGCTAACAAAGAACCTGTCTCTTGAAGAGTGCTACTATATAAAAAAAATCCTATGAACATACCTGTCTGTGGTGACAGTGTGTGTTACAGAAGATTATTCTAAAATCATAATTGATATTGCTAGAATTACGAGCTTCCTCCCACTTGGAAAAATGGAGGTGGTGGCATTGAAAGGTTTAATTGCTTAATTAGCCCAGTGACAATCTCTCTCAGCCTGCTGGCACCTAGATTGTGGTCCAATGAGCTGGAAAATCTTTGTGCAGGGTGCAGCTGAGAGTGGCATTGTTACGTAAGTGAGATTGGCTGGTCCTTTGTCACGAGTTAGTGAGAAGGACAGGGATCTGATACCCATGTCCGTCACACCCAGAGGGTAATGTTTTTTTTCTAAACAAAAGTGCAGTTATGCTTAAAGTTTTTGGGCATTAAGTACTGCTGATAATTGAAGCCTAGGAGCAAGCAATAACAATTCTAACAGGCAAAAAGCTGTTGCTTCCTGACCTGGCCATGTATAGCCTACAGAAACCGGAGATGGTCTCGTGACTGCTGGATACAGCTGCAGGAAAAGGTACTTTGGGGATGATTTTGCAATGATGAATGCACAGTGTGCTAATTTTATGTATGCAGATTATTCTGTTTAATTTGTGAACTGTGGGTTCTTCACAGTTCATACTTATATCAAGTAGGTATGAACCCTTTACCAGCACAGACGGTTGGTCATGTGTTAGCTGCCTTTCTGTACCCTGTTTGAAAAAAATGAAAACAATTCCTTCTAATGGTATTGATAAACCAGTCCCACAGTAGAATATATTCGATATTGGGGATTATCACGCATTCCAAATATGCACATTTACATCTTAAACAAAAGGAAAAATTAATTTTTCCATGACAATAGACATGCTAAGAGTTTTTTTTTTTCATTAGCATCTTGCTGTGTGTAAAAGACCTAGTGACAATTTCTAATTATAAAACACTGCATAGAGAACCCGAAGTCATAGAACTGTCTCAATTTCACAATACGCTTGAATCATATCCATAAGTCTAAATTTGATATTATCTATGAATCTGTATTTTCTTGCACTGGACAGAAAACTACAAAACTGCTTGTCCTCTGTTCTGTGGGTTGTGCTACATAATGTAAGAACAATTATACTTGCTATTTCCCTAAACACAAACAGAAGGTATCAACATTTGTGTGCATTGTGTTGGAAGTAGTTGTCTGTCATCCAAGATACATTGCCCCCACTCCACCCCTCCTCTAGGGATGAGTTGAACATACCTGAGTCTGTGTTGAGGCAGGTTCAGTGAACATTACTGAAGTTCGGGTGCCGAATCCAAACCCCATTACAGTCAAGGGGAGCTAAGTGTAAAAAAAAAAAAATAATGGTAATTTTCTAGGCTAAAAGTCAAAGGATTGTCAAACGAATGATATGAGGGCTGGAAACTGCCCTGGCAAACATGTACCAAAGCAAAAAGAGAATGTAACATTTTTGTTTGGCAGGGAGCAGCAATTTTAACCATCTCAATGCCGCACACTTTCACCCCTTTCCTGCCCAGTCCATTTTTTCATTACACTTTGAATGACTATTACATGAAACACTGTACCCAAATGAAGTTGTTTTCATTCTTTGTGACGGAGTGTTATTTTGGTGGCATTTAATCACTTTGGTGGCATTTTTTTTTTTCCTAAATCTAATTTCCTGACAACTTATCACATTTATGGAGGCCCTGGAGCACCAGAACAGTGGATACACCCACAAAATGACCACATAGCTCCCCAAGGAATTTTCTAAGAGGCATGGTGAGTCTTTCAAAGACTTCTTTTTTTGCCACAAGTTTTTCAAAAACGTGGAATGAGAATAAAAATGTATTGTTTTTTTTAAACAATATCGTTAATAAGATATTTCTCACACATCATAGGCATACTTGAAGTTGCAACCCAAAACACATTCTGCTTTTACTCCTGAGTATGGTGATACCAAGTGTGGGACTTTTTCACTTTTTGGACTGATTATGTATCAGACATTGTCAACCATTTATATGAAAACCAATGTACTGTAATGGTCGCCTCTGCATGTGTAGTCAAAGAATATAGCTTAGTGTAGTCAAGTGTCACCATCTGTCAGGTTGCCAGAAAACCAGACCACATGGGGATGCCGGAAAAATAAAGCAGTTTATTGGAGAAAACAACAATAATCACACAGCAAGAGTGAGGAATAGAGAGCAGGAACAAGCCGGGGTCAAGTCCAGGAGCAGGTAGTCCTCCAAGCCGAGGTTTGGACCAGAAGTGGGTAATCTGCCGTTGCCGGGTCATCTGCCAATGCCGGGTCGTCAGCCAATGCCGAGTCGAGAGCCAGGAGAGTTGTCAGCCAAGCCAGGTCATACACGGAGGAACACAGAAAACAGAAGACTTCTAGCAGAGATGCACCTTGGAGCACAAACACAAGGGCAAGGATTGCAACCCAAAAGGTGATAGATATAGTCAGGCGTGCAGCATCATCAATGCCCAGGCAGCAGGAAGTGATGATGCAATCAGAGTCTATTAGAGGCATCAGTCTGCCATGTCCAAGATGGCTGCCAACAGTAGGGCAAAGTAGGACCTTGACACCATCACCTGGGCTGCTCCCAGGGATGCTATGTTTACTGGCCAAGAGGCTGAAGAAAGGAAGAACAAAACATTTCCTGTAGTTCCAGGATTTCAGTTGTCTGCAGAGAATGGCTGGGACTGCTGTCTCACAGGAACATAGTCAGTCAGATGTGCAGATGGCCCAGTTCAGGCGGCAGGCGGAGACATGATCAGCAAACAGGCAAAGGATCGGTCTAGACAGCAGGTAAAAAATGTGGTCAATAAATGGGATAGGGTCAGTACAGGTGGCAGGCAGTGGCAACACTGCACTGGTGTGGCTGTGATCAGAAATGTTGTTGGCTACACTGGTCTAGTGACACTGGGGCTTGTGCAGTGGGGATAATGAACATTGTTGCTGGCTTACACTGGTCTAGTGACACTGGAGACTAGAGTGGCAGCAATCAGGAACACTGCTTCAGACCTACACTAGTCTGGTGACACTGGACTGGTGTGGCAACAATCAAGGACACCTTTGCTGGCTTACTGGTATGGTGAAACTGTGACTGGTGTGGCAGTGTGGCGGTGTGGTGATAACCAAAACTGTTGCTGGCATACACTGGTCTGATGACATTGGGACTGGTATGGCGATCATAAGGAAAACTGTTGCTGACTGCACTGGTCTGGTGTGGTGGCAATCAGGAACACAAATGTTAGCTACACTGGTCTGGCAACACTGTGACTGGTGTAGTGGTGATTGGGCAAACTGACTGGTTGCACTATTATGGCTTATTTACATATGAGATTAGTGGGGCTGTAAAACCTTGTGGTTACTTCCCCTCAGCCACTACCCCCTTTAGCTGCAGAGGCAGCAGCCAGGGTTGTACACATGCCATTCTATATGCTAGATGCTTTGCTTCGCAGTCGTGACAAGAATTTTAAAACCTGTACGCCTTCAAGTTAATCTGGTTGCTTATGTGGCATCTATAGGGGTTAAAGCAGGTAGTGAGGACACAATACAACACTCTTGTTGTCTTTATGTCATGATGCCCTGGTGCTAACTACTCTTACTAGCTTCTGTCCATGATAGGTGCATCCTACCAAGACAAATCAGGTGCAACCATGCACATCTCCCTCACAAGGCGCATATCCACAGGGTCCAGGCCAGAATTTTTTTTTTTTACAAACAAAACAACCACATTATAACAGCTAAAATAGGCTGTATACCATATTGTATCAGTACAAATTGAACAATCCTTTAAATTGTTATGGGATACCAAATGGCAGTGTAACATATTTAGAATAGGAGTAGAATAAAAAATGTAGACAAAATCTACTCACCCAGCGCACTGAATGTTGTATAAAATAATACACTTATTTACTGAAAGAAAATTCCCCACAGAAGAAAGTGCTAAGCTGCCACTATAATAATCAACACATATGAACTGGTGTGCTCAAAGAAAAGAATAAATGATAAAAACTTCCCAAGGATACACTAGCAGCGCTAAAGATATTTATATTTAAAATATCCCTAATGGAACACTAAACAATGATGGGAGGATGGTTACAGAGGACACTGAAAAAGCAACCGTGCTGAATGCTTTTTTCTCGTCAGTCTTTACACAGGAAACGGAGGGGTACACTGACCATGACTGTTTGGTTAGTAGTAATACACAGGACTTGCCACTATGGCTAACAGAGGGTGAAATCAGGGAAAGGCTGGATAAACTCAACACAAACAAATCACCAGGCCCGGATGGCGTACATCCGAGAGTACTCAAGGAACTCAGTAAGGTTATATCCAGACCACTGTTCCTGATCTTTGCTGACAGTATTAGGACAGGAGATGTACCAGGGGATTGGAAGAAAGCTAACGTGATTCCGATATTCAAAAAGGGCCAGAGGCATATCCCGGGAAATTATAGGCCTGTCAGTTTGACATCAATAGTATGTAAACTTCTGGAGGGGATGATAAGGGACTATATCGTAGAGTTTGCTAAAGACAACAACATCATCAGCAGTAATCAGCACGGGTTTACAAATGGGCGTTCTTGTCAAACCAATCTATTAACATTTTACGAGGAGGTGAGCTGTGAGCTAGATAGGGGGAGACCAGTGGATGTGGTGTACTTGGATTTCGCTAAGGCGTTTGATACAGTTCCCCACAAGCCCTTAATTTATAAAATAAGATCTGCAGGTATCGACAGCAGGGTTTGCTCTTGGATACGGAATTGGCTTAAAGGGCGTGTCCAAAGAGTGGTAATAAACAGCGCATACTCAGACTGGTCTGAGGTAGTAAGCGGGGTGCCCCAGGGCTCAGTCCTGGGACCAACCTTGTTCAATTTATTCATAAACAACATTGAGGTCGGGATCAGTAGTTCGATATAAGTTTTTGCAGATGACACAAAATTGGCCAGAGCAATAACTGCACAGCATGAAGCAGATATCCTACAGAATGACCTGGACAAAATTACAGAGTGGGCAACGACATGGCAAATGAGGTTTAACGTGGAGAAGTGTAAGGTTTTGCACTTGGGGACTAAAAACATAAAAGCACAATACACGTTAGGAGGGGAACCCTTGGGGGAATCAAAAATGGAGAAGGATCTGGGAGTCTTGGTTGATGATAGATTAGGCAACAGCATGCAATGTCAAGCGGCAGCTGCCAAAGCCAGCAGAATATTGGCATGCATAAAGAAAGGGATGTTTTCCAGAGATAAGATTATAATCCTTCCACTTTATAAAACTCTGGTCCGACCGCATCTGGAGTATTCTGTCCAGTTCTGGTCGCCAGTCCTCAGGAGGGATGTGTTGGAGCTGGAGAGAGTTCAGAGAAGGGCAACTAAACTAATTAGGGGATTGGAGGACCTTGACTATGAAGAGCGTCTACAATCGCTCGATTTATTCTCCCTGGAGAAGAGACGTCTGAGGGGGGACATGATAGCAATTTATAAATATCTTAATGGGGATCCCAGCTTAGAAAAAAAGCTGTTCATTCGAAGGGATTGCATGAGGACTCGAGGGCATACAATGCGATTAGAGGAGAAGCGTTTTAACCTCAGGCAACGTGGGGGGTTCTTTACTGTTAGGGCTACAAGATTGTGGAATTCTCTACCACAAAAGGTGGTTTCTGCGGGTAGTATGGTGGCTTTCAAAAGACTCTTAGACTTACATCTCAAGGATCAGAACATTCAGGGGTATGTGAGATGATTACAGCCACACACACCTACACAGGTTGAACTGGATGGACTATTGTCTTTATTCAACCTCACCTACTATGTAACTATGTAACATATATAAGTGAGTCCAAGAAACGATTTGGAGGGCAAAGAACCTGTAGTCCTTATTTCAAAAAAGTTTGCAGTCCTTAGTGCAAAATCTACATTAGATATCCACGTAGAGAAAACTTTATATAGCACTTCATGTACACAGGTGTAAAGTCCAAGTGTCATTCAAGTAGTGAAGATCATCCAGCCACTAGCATAGACCAAACAAAGTACCTCCACCTCACCACTGTGTACGCCTAATGGTAATCTACTTACCAGAGGTCGGCTTATAAATAAGCCTGTTGTTACTATAGTGATGGTCTTTTCCTCAGACACTGGAACCTGGAGCAGAGTGACTTCTCACCAAGCAGGGCAGAATATATTCAGCCAGAACCAAGTGTGCATGAAAATGAATGGCGAGAAATACATAGCGTAATCCTGCTTAAAAGTTTTTATTCTACAAATAAAATGGTGTGAGCATGCAGTCACCAGGGTTACCGGTTACGTCTGACGTCACACTTGGAAGCAGGGGAGGACTGGGCCAGGGGTCAGGGGGGCAATTGCCCCCTTGGGCCGCTCCGATGCCCCGTAAAAAAAGCTTCATCCCTTCTGCCACAGACATGCCTAAAGAATTTCTGGTGAAGAGAATAAAAAGTCCCCACCGCTGATCTAGTCCCCACCGCTGACCTAGTCCCCACCGCTGACCTAGTCCCCACCGCTTATCTAGTCCCCACCGCTGATCTAGTCCCCACCACTGATCTAGTCCCCACCGCTGACCAAGTCTCCACCGCTGACCTAGTCCGCACCATGGACCTTGTCCCCACTGCTGACCTAGTCCCCACCGCTGACCTAGTCTCCACCGCTGACCTAGTCTCCATGGCTGACCTAGTTCCCACCGCTCACCTAGTCCCCACCACTCACCAAGTCTCCACTGCTGACCTAGTCCCCACCACTGACCTAGTCTCCACCGCTCACCTAGTCCCCACCGCTCACCTAGTCCCCACCGCTGACCTAGTCTCCACTGCTGACCTAGTCTCCACCGCTGACCTAGTCTCCACCGCTGACCTAGTCCCCACCGCTGACCTAGTCCCCACCGCTGACCTAGTCCCCACTGCTGACCTAGCCCCCACCTCTGAGTGTGGATGGAAAACAAGGATAGAGTGCAGGCCTCCCCCCCCCCAGCATGGATGGTGTAAACTGTGACTGAGCAGAGGCCGGCTCCATGCCCCACTGGAGACTTTCCTCCTCCGGCCAGCCCTGACTAAGCTGTTCCAGCTCCCCCCAACTGCCCCCTGCTGGCCACATCAGGAACCTGGATTCGGCCAGTGAGTAGAGAGTACCTGGAGCGGAGCTTCAGCCTGCAATGGGAGTCAGGAGGAGGCCAGAAGAGGGAGAGCGGGAGGGGGGCCGAGTCGCTTCACCATGGGCCTCTGGTTTGTACTTGCCCCCCTGGGCCGAAAGTTGCCAGTCTGCCCCCGCCTGGAAGGAAGCCGCGGAGGAACCAAGCGATTTTCTACATGAGACGGGGCGGCTGTTCCGGACACTCGGTATACCCATTTGATTTATGATATGCTGGAATTTTAACATGTAAATGTGAGTGCAGTGTTTGAAGGGTTGTTGGGGATTTGTAGAATAAAAACTTTTAAGCAGTATTACTTTCCAGTTTCCAGTGTCTGAGGAAAAGACCATCACTATAGTAACAACAGGCTTATGTTGTTAGTGTATCCTTGGGAAGTTTTTATCATTTATTCTTTTCTTTGAGTACACCAGTTCATAAGTGTAACATATTTGGTTAACAAAAACACATGATCTATATTATCCATTTATGATCTTCCCTCTTATCAAAACCACTCATGTTGATTTATATCAAAATTATTAATCTTTACAAAATTATTATCTGTTCCCCAAAAAAATGTTTTTTTTCTTTTCATTTTAATACCAGTATCATGATTCTTAAATGTTTATTTCCTGTTGATCCAAAAAAGGAGTAAATTTGAGTCTTTAGTTCAGGCTGGGTGGATTCCTAGCTTCTAACTGCCCAAATCCACCTCCACTCTCTCTGAAAGACCAACTGATTAAAATTACCTGATCTTAAATTTTTAGGGACTAGCTCCAATACCGAACTATGTTTGCATAGGCAGGAGCATACTTTCCATTGAGAGAAAATTTATTGTGCCTACAGAGAAAAAAGTTTTGTTTACATTGCTGCCAAATGACAGATTCAGCCACTTAAG
Organism: Pelophylax lessonae; assembly: GCF_965119305.1. Lineage (NCBI taxonomy): Eukaryota > Metazoa > Chordata > Amphibia > Anura > Ranidae > Pelophylax > Pelophylax lessonae. The sequence goes on from NC_138770.1 coordinate 280,339,546, forward strand.
TAGCCCATTCATGAGTCCGTTTTTTTCATCCAACCTGCTGGTTGAATGAAAAAACTGACCCGATTCATCCATCAACAGGCACATTCCAGGAAGATGGGAGAATACTCCCGCTGAGCTATTGTATTCTGACAGAGGGAGATTTCCCTGCCATCAGAATGCACTGCTTAGCACCACCGGCTACAGCCAGCAGGGGTGATTAAGCTGCAAAAATCTGACAAAGCGGTTGCACAGAAATCGATCAGGAAAAACGACTTCTGTACAACCAAAGTGCCCATACATGGATCAAAATTCGTATGGTCCCTGCTGAACCCGCTAAATTTCAATCCCTATATTATCAACTTTACTTCTGTCTGTAAACAAACAGCTGGGAATTCTCTTAATCTATGCCAGACCCTTATTCTTGATGAGGGTCCAGTATACTGTAGATTTTATTGGGAACCTCCGTAAAAAAAAAAAAAAAAAAAACTGGGGCTCCCCCTAAAAATACATACCAGAACCTTGTCTTTGATGAGGATCCTAGTATGGATGTCAAGGGGGATCCCATGCAAAAAAATAAAAAATAGCCATTGGGAACCCCCTTGCAAATAAAAAAATAAATAAAAAAAAATAAAATAAAACAGTAGAAGAGTAGGGTCCCCAAAATTATATACCATACCCTTTAGGTTTGGTATGTATTTTAAGTGGGAACCCCACTCAAGAATAAAATAACTCGGTGCTCACCAGTATATAAAATAGGGGAGAAAAGGGAGTTTTGGAGAAAAGGTAGTTAAGAAAGTACTGGATTTAGACACTGGGTCTCCCCCTCACCTGATATACTATGGAGTACTATGGAAAGCACATTAAGCCCAATCCCCTGATTGCACAGATTGCTACTGGCTGACAGTTGGAGCCCTTACCCTTTAAAAACTCTTCCCTTGACCATCCAGGCCTCTTTGCAGGCGTGGAGAGTATTCCATGCCATCTCAATCCCAGCGATACACGAAAACACCAATCGCTGTTCCATTTAGTTTTGCTGAATCCTTTATCCCCAACCTCTCACTACAAACATGGACCGACCTTGGGATCTCATCTTTAGAAGATATCCTCGTAGATAAATCTATTAAGCCATTCCTACAACTTCAACAGGAATTCCTCATTCCTCAATCTGACCAATATATATATATCTTCAAGTATCTAATTTTCTTAAATCGCTTGTATCCCAAGGATTTCTAAACAGGGATGGTCTTTTCTTAGTGACCCCAAGCCAACCATCAAGGGCGTTTCCCTATTTTACAATATTCTACAGAATAAACTCACCTTTTATAAATCCACTCCATATCTGAAATGGGACGCGAGTTAGGTGCTACATTCAGTGACAAACAATGGCAACAAGCCTTTAAATCTATATATCAGGCATCCAAATATACCAACCATTGGGAGTTGTCCCAGAAGATAGCCTTGAGATGGTACTTGACTCCCTATAGAATTTCCAAATATAGTATGTCTCAGTCTCCCCTGTGCTGGAGGGGTTGTGGAATGGTAGGTCACCTTATGCATATTATGTGGTCCTGTAAAAACCTAACAAGCTTCTGGAACATGGTGTATCATTTAATTTCTTAGATAACGGGATTCCTGACCCCACCTTCTCCAGCACTGGCGATACTCAACTTGGGTATAGACAGGTTCTTTCCTGAGGCTCGTACGATTGTGACACACATTCTCTTAGCTGCTAGAGGCCTCATAACTTGACAATGGAAATCCAACATAGCACCTAATGCCTCTGAGGTCGTCAATGTAGTGCAGATGAACTCTACATACGAAAGGTTGCTGGCATCCAAAAATGGTAGTGGCTACCTATTCGAGCGAAATTGGAACCTATTGAACCTATTGAACCACCAAATACTAATGACAACTGACAAACTTATACTCTTACCTTTCTTTTGTTTGTCTGTTCTTGCCTGTTTGATTTGTGTAATGAGTCTACCAACTTTCATGTAATATAAAGAAGAAGAAGTTTTGTACTCAAAATTATTGAACTATGTCACCGACCATCCTCCCATATTTCTTCTTACTCCCCTTCCTTCTTTCTTTACTTCTCCCTTTCGCTCCTTCTTTTCTTTTGCTTTCTCTTATTCTTTTCCTTCAATGTTTATGCTGTTTGTTTAAATTGACTGTACTACTATGCTCAGCTGTTGCATTGTTCCAGCTAAGATATGTATTGGAATCTATTCTTATGTTCCTGTAAACCCCTCTTGGGGCATACATTCTAAACTACGCTTTGTAACCTGCTGTTTTGCTGTACGTTTTGAAATATTTTCAATAAAAACTAATTAAAAAAAAAACAAAAAAAAAAGAAAGTACTGGATCCACCAGTTTCTTCTTTCTTTCCAGGCAGAAAAGGATTTTTAGCTTGTGGAAGATGTAAAGCCTGCCAACATGCTAGAATTAATATTAAAAAATGTTTATCCTTTCAAGCACCACATAGTAGTCGTGATTAGAGTTGATCGAACACCTGGATGTCAGGGCTCGACGGGTACGGCCGAACTTGGAAAATAAAGTCCGGGTTCGTGACCCGGAATTAACCCGAACTTTACCCCGATCCCAAACCCCATTGAAGTCAATGGTGACCCAAACTTTTGAGCACTAAAATGGCTCTAAAACAAACATGGAAAGGGCTAGAGGGCTGCAAATGGCAGCAAAATCATCTTAAGAGCATTGAAAGTGCTCTGCAAACAAATGGGGATAGGGAAATAACTTAAAATAACATAAAAAACAGAAAAATAAAAAATAATAATCTTAAATGATGTAGGAGGAGGACGAGGCCCATATGGAGTAGGAGGTTGATGTGGCGGTGGATATGGCGGTGTAGGTGGGAGCGGCGGCGGCGGTGGAGGACGAGGCCCATATGGAGTAGGAGGTTTAGGTGGCAGTGGATGTGGCGGTGTAGGTGGAAGCGGCGGTGGAGGAGGACGAGGTAGCCAACACTGTTTTTTTTATTTTTTTTATCTTATTTCCTTTTAAATTAGGGTACACTCCAAAAGAGTTAGAAAGATCAAATACAACAATGGCTGGGTAAGGCCGGTATACATGTCAATTTTGCACAAGATATGGACAAGTCCTGTGGGATCCATGCCTGGTTCATTTTAATGAACGTGAGCTTGTCCACATTGGCTCTGGACAGGCAGCTGCGCTTGTCTGTGATAACGCCCCCAGCCGTGCTAAATAGACGTTCAGATAATACACTGGCTGCAGGGCAGGCCAGCACCTCCAAGGCGTAAAGGGCAAGCTCAGGCCTCGTGCCCAATTTGGAGACCCAGAAGTTGAAGGGGCAGACCCATCATTCAGTACGTGTAGGCGTGTGCACACATACTGCTCCACCATGTTAGTGCTGGGTCGTGGTGCTGCTGGTGGAGCTCCTGTTGCAAGGAGAGGACGTGGTCGATCTGTGGCAGCTACAAGCACAAGTGAAACACCTTTCTCAGCTGCGAGTAGGCGACAGAACCTTTCAGCAGTGTTTGGCAGGGCCTAATGTGCCTCTACAAATGTTGAGGCCAGAACAAGTACAGACGATAGTAGATTGGGTTGCTTACAGTGTCTCCAGTTCCTTCACATTGTCTCCCACCCAGTCTTTTGCTGAAAGGTCAGAGTTGGCACCTGCAGCCGATGTACATCAATCTTTCACCTCACCCCCTTGCATATCAGCCAAGCAGTCTGAGCCCCAAGTCATGCAGCAGTCTCTTCTTCTTTTTGATGACTCTGTTAGCATGGTTTCCCAGGGCCATCCATCTAGCCCTGCCCCAGAAGTGGAAGAGATTGAGTGCACCGATGCCCAACCACTTATGTCTCAAGATTAGTACATGGGAGGACCATTGCAGAACCTCTCAGATGATTATGAAACACGGGTGCCAACTGCTGCGGAATTCAGAATTGTGGAGACAGACAAGGGTTGCAGGGGTAAAGACTGCGTGGAAGATGATGTGGAGGATGATGAGGTCCTCGACCCCACATGGAATGAACATCATGCAGGTGACCTGAGAAGTTTGGAGGAAGAGGCAGTGGTCGCACAGAGCCACTAGCACAGCAGAAGAGGGAGCAGGGTGCAAAAGCAGAGCGGCCGTGCCCTAGACACTACGCCTGCTACTGCCCAATGCAGCAAGGGACCAAGCACACCAAAGCCAGCTCAAAGGAGTTCCCTAGCGTGGCAGTTCTTCAGACAATGTGATGATGACAGGACACGAGTGGTTTGCACGCTGTGCAATCTGAGCCTGAAGCGAGGCATAAACCTTCTCAACCTGAGCACAACCTGCATGACCAGGCATCTAAGTGCAAAGCACGAGCTGCAGTGCAGTAGACACCTCAAAAACCAAGAAAGGTCTCTGGCTCCTCCTGCTTCCTCTTCTGCTGCAGTCTCGGCCTCTTCATCCACCTCTGTAGTGAGACCGGCACCTGCTACCCCGCAAACAGAGGATCTGCCAGCAACACCACCACTTGGGTCACCAACAACCATCTCCACAATGTCCCGTGGAAGCGTTCAGCTTTCTATCTCCCAAACACTGCAGCGGAAGAGGAAGTACCCCCCCTACCCACCCGCGATCCCTGGCCCTGAATGCCAGTATTTCAAAATTCCTGGCCTTATAGCGGTGGCTGTCCCACAGTACGTCGTGCCCAGCCGCCACTACTTTTCCAGGCAAGCCATCCCTTCCCTGCACAACCAAGTGGGTGACAAAATCAGGTGTACACTGCCATCTGTGGCAAGGTCCACCTAACTACGGATACGTGGACCAGTAAGCACGGTAAGGGGCGTTATATCTCCCTAACAGCACACTGGGTAAATGCAGTGTCAGCTGGGCCTGAGGCGGATAGCAGTTTGGCGCATGTCCTTCCACCATCGAGGATTGCAGTGTGCTTCAGTTTGCCTCCTGTTCCTAACTCCTCCTACTCTGCTTCCTCATCCTCTACCGCCTCCTCATCCGGTCAGCGTAACACCTTCACCACCAACTTTAGCACAGCCAGGGGTAAATGACAGCAGGCAGTTTTAAAACTTGCTTGTTAGGGGGAAAAACCACACACCACGCAGGAGTTGTGGAGGGGCATTCAACAGCAGACTGATGAGTGGTTGCTGCCAGTGAGCCTCAAGCCCGGCCTGGTGGTGTGCGATAATGGGCGAAATCTCGTAGCAGCTGTGGGCCTAGCCAGTTTGACACACATCCCTTGCCTGGCGCATGTGCTGAATTTGGTGGTGCAGAGGTTCCTTAGAAACTTCCCCCGATATGTCAGAGCTGCTGCAGAAAGTGCGGGCCGTCTGTGCACACTTTTGGCGTTCTCACCCTGCTGCTGCTTGCCTGTCAGCGCTGCAGTGTAACTTCAGCCTTCCTGCTCACCGCCTCATTTGTGACGTGCCCACAAGGTGGAAATCCACCTTGCACATGCTGGCCAGACTGTGCGAGCAGCAGCAGGCCATAGTGGAGTTTCAGCTGCAGCACGTACGCGTGAGTGTCTTTGCGGAACAGCACCACTTCACCACCAATAACTGGGCCTCCATGCGAGACCTGTGTGCCTTGTTGCGCTGTAACATATGCAGACTAGGCCGCATTTTTTTTCCCTAAATGGGTGTTTATTGAATAGCGGAATAGAACAACAGTATCCAAAGGGTGTTTCTCACAGTAACATATGCAGACTAGGCCGCAATTAAATTTTTTTCCCTTAAATGGGTTTTTATTGATAAGTGTAATACAACAACAGTATACAAAGGGTGTATCTCACAGTAACATATGCAGACTAGGCCGCAATTTAATTTTTTTCCCTAATTGGGTGTTTATTGAATTGTGGAACAGAACAGCAGTATCCAAAGAGTGTATCTCACAGTAACATATGCAGACTAGGCCGCAATTAATTTTTTTTTTACCTAAATGGGTTTTTATTGATAAGCGGAATACAGCAACAGTATCCAAAGGGTGTATCTCACAGTAACATATGCAGACTACGCCGCAATTTAATTTTTTCCCCCTAAATGGGTTTTTATTGATAAGCGGAATACAACAACAGTATCCAATGGGTGTATCTCACTGTAACGTATGAATGAAAATTTTCTATTTTTCCCATTAATTGGTAATTTTTGAAGAGCAGATTTGAACAGCAGTGTCTAAACGCTGTATGACAGTGTCACAGTAAAGTATGAATGAAAAACTGAAAAATAATAATTTTTCCCTTACATTGGTGCTTATTAAAGAGCAGATTAGAAAAAGCAGTGAAATAGGTGCAAACAGGTTGAAACGGCGCTACCTTTAAGTGATTAAGTACCACGTGGATAATGTGCCAACATAAATAGTGATGCTCAAACACTGTTAGAAAGATTATATTTGGGTCCAAACACACTAGTGACTTGTGGTATGACAAGAATAACCAAGTTTTTTATCCTGGACCCAAAACAAGGTGCAATAGTAAAGTGCTAAGTGCTGTGCAATAAATATACCAAAATAATGGAGAAACAGTGATTTTATTTAAAAAAAAAAAAATATGTTATACAGTGCAATTTACTAGTGATAAATTGTGCTTGGTGAAAAATAAAATGACCAAATAAATAAAAGAAGTCCTCCTTGGAGTAAAAAGTACTTGTGTAATCAAATAAATAAGGAAAGATTCCACTTAGTGAAAAGATCAAGTGAAGAAAAAATCAAGTAAAGAAAAAATTCTTATGAATGAAAAAATGGGGTGCATCCACCAGTGTGGCCACTAGGTGTCGCACCTCACATACAACCTGTTTGCCACGAAATAGGATTTTTCAGGGGTTTCTCCGGTGGAATGGGCGTTTGCAAGCTTTTAGTTCCTCAAAAAGAAAGAGGGAACCCCATGATGCCGTATACAATGTGATCACAAAAATGGAGAATAGTAGTAACTCACGGAGTAGGCTGTCCAAGATCAGTTGGTGTAGCTGGGAAGCTTCCGCGTTCCACGGCCCAGGCTCCAAATACCGGAAGTGATGTAATGACGTAATAGACTCCACCCTATGCGTTTCGTCAGAGGATGTCTGCTGGAGCGGCGTCAACGTAGTGAACTTCCGGCCGTTAAATAGCTTGCCCGTCTCCTAGCAACCATATGCCCCCCCGCCGCCATATTGGTGCTCGCAACTTGAAGCCGGTCAGAGGACATGCTGTGCCTCTTTGCAATGCCCGCTCAGTGGCGAAGGAAGGAGGAACAGCTATTCCATCATCATTTCAGGACAGCCTTTACCGATCATAAATAAAGGTTAAACTCAAAAACTTTATTATTCGTAAAAAATTATTAAAAAATTCCTTTTAAGAACTTATAAAATCATTCAATCCAAAGCGGGAATCTTCACTATAAAAAAAGGGGGACATAAATAGAAAAAATTTACTAGATAAAAAATGATATGTATAAAAGTGTGGGATGTTAAAATGAATTTTACAGAGGTTAGGAACATTCTATGGAGAAAATAAGGGAAAAAAAAGGAAAAAAAGGAAAAAAAAGGGAAAAAAAGGGGAGGTATTTCCCTCTTTAGGTAATGTTGGATTTTTACACCAGATGATACATAGTCCGCATAATGATGTTGGATGAGAAGGATCATAAAAAAACTTTGTTCGGTCCGCATTTCTTAGGAAAAATATCGACACATTGCCTTTAGCTAATCCAAAAGCAAGGGCAAAAACACACTAAGAAATTGTTTTATCGAAAAATTTCTGGAAATATTAGGAAAAAAAACAAAAAATATTGTTAAAAATTAAAAACCAAAAAAATTAAAAAAATAAACTAAATTGTTTTAAAAGGATTTTTCTTAATACACAGGTTTAAAATTTTAAAACATGTCAGAAATTGTATTGTCTGAGTATGTATCAGGATGAAGGATGGTGGATTAAAAAAAAAAAAAAAAAACAACAATTGGATTCTTTTACTCATATTGTGAATTCAAGAAAGTAGTGTTTTTTGCCTCCACATCCTAGACTGATGTTGGAGGAGAAGGCCTCACATTTACCCCTTGTCATATAGCTTCAAGCTAACAAGATGCTGGCTGTTTTATATGAATGGATAAGGGAGTTTTTGAAGTGATTCTCTATAATTAAAGGGACCTTTAACAAAAAAGGACCTTTGGAAGCAAAAAACACTAAGAGTGAGGGAATTCCCTAAAAACATACAACCAGTCTAAAAAAGCTTAATTATGCATAAAAAAGAGGAAATAGGAAATATCATGGAAAACGAGGTCATAGGATCCTGGACCAGGTCTTAAAAAATTATGTCATAAGGGGTAGGATAAAAAAGAAGTGTAGATAAAATTCTTGGGAGTAATGTAAAAGGCTTTAGTAAATAAAAAACATTTTTTAAAACCATTTTTTTAAAAAGCATTTTTTAAACGCATTTTTTAAAAGGCGGGAATAGAAACATAGGTATTTCTTTTAAAATTATAGGAATTTTTTGAAAATATGGGTATCTTTATGTGACGAGACCCTTACTCGCTCGCTTCCGCTCTCCAGACACTCCTCTGTTTCTAGTGAGTCAGCTTGCAGATCGCAACGTCTGATGGTTCGGTCAACCAAGGATCCGGGATCCGAACTACAGCTATGTGCCGTCCGGAATCCATTAGAACAAACACCAGGCAAGGCTGTATGTAAGTTCAAAAAGGAAGACCATTTATTGGAAGAACACAGCACACTTTTATACAGAATTTGGAACACCCTTCCCCCAACAACCGCTTTCCCATTGGTCAATTGCACAGTACCTGCAGTTCCCCATAAGTGTCAATACATCCCTTAGCAGACAGTCATTGAACTTCCTGGAATGACCATATTAGGCATTGTACTTCCTGGTCAGAGACCTTGCTGACAAATATGAAGCAATTCAAACCGTCACCCATCTGTCCTTAAATTCCAGTGACGGTGAACACCATCACATATCTTCCCCCGGGGAAACAGTCCAACAGCCACAGTGGAACCCCCGAACGGGTCAACTCGAGGATGTTGGAAAAGTAGTCTTAAGGTTCCAGGTCTGTCTTCCGGGATAACCCATCCGCATTCCCATTTTGAGGTCCTGGCCGATATTGTATAGTGAAATTGTATGGTTGCAAAGCCAGGCTCCACCGTAGTAATTGCCCGTTCTCTCCCGCCACCCGGTTAAGCCATATCAAGGGATTGTGGTCCGTCATGACGGTAAAAGAGCATCCATACACGTAGGGCTGCAATTTCTTTAAAGCCCAGACTAAGGCTAAACACTCTTTTTCCACGGCAGCATATCCAACTTCCCGGGGTAGCAACTTGCGGCTGAGATACGCCACCGGGTGCTCTTTCCCGTCCTCACCAATTTGGCTTAGTACAGCCCCCAGTCCGAACATGGAGGCATCTGTATGAACGACAAAGCGTTTGTTAGGATCGGGTGCCGCCAGTATGGGAGCTTGCGTTAGGGCGGTTTTTAACTGATGAAAGGCTGTCTCGCACTCCGAGGACCACAGGACCTGTTTAGGGAGAGTCTTTTTGGTCAGGTCCGTTAGGGGTTTGGCTATGTCACTATAGTGGGGTACAAACTTCCTGTAGTACCCTGCTGTCCCTAAAAATGCAAGTACCTGGGTCTTGGTTCTGGGAACCGGCCAGTTTAGGACCTGTTTAGGGAGAGTCTTTTTGGTCAGGTCCGTTAGGGGTTTGGCTATGTCACTATAGGAGGGTACAAACTTCCTGTAGTACCCTGCTGTCCCTAAAAATGCAAGTACCTGGGTCTTGGTTCTGGGAACCGGCCAGTTTAGGACCTGTTTAGGGAGAGTCTTTTTGGTCAGGTCCGTTAGGGGTTTGGCTATGTCACTATAGTGGGGTACAAACTTCCTGTAGTACCCTGCTGTCCCTAAAAATGCAAGTACCTGGGTCTTGGTTCTGGGAACCGGCCAGTTTAGGACGGCCTCTATTTTTGCAGGTTCTGGCCTCTGCTTCCCACATCCCACTCTATGTCCCAGATATTGCACCTCAGACATCCCGATATTACATTTGTCTGGCTTTAGGGTCAGGTTTGCGGCTCGGATTCTATCTAGCACTATTCCCAGGTGTCTAAGATGTTCCTCCCAGGTCTGGCTATAGATTGCGATGTCGTCAAGATATGCACATGCAAAATCTTGCAGACCATCGAGGAGTTCATCTATCATCCGCTGGAAGGTAGCCGGAGCATTCTTCATCCCAAATGGCATCACCAGAAACTGGCAAAGGCCGAACGGGGTGATGAAGGCCGACTTCGGAATTGCTTCCGCGTCCAAGGGAATCTGCCAGTAGCCCTTACACAAGTCAATAGTCGTCAGATAATGTCCCTGGGCTATTTTGTCCAGCAATTTGTCCACTCGGGGCATAGGGTAGGCATCTGTCACAGTACAGTCATTCAGTCGCCTATAGTCCACACAAAATCGGGTCGTGCCATCCCGTTTTGGGACTAATACTACAGGGGACGCCCAGGGGCTTGCTGATGGTTTGATCAACCCTAACTCGAGCATTTCCCTATTCTCCACTCTCATCCCTTCTTGCACTGCTCCGGGAATCCTATAGGCTGGTTGTCTCAGGGGCTTCTGCCCAGGAGTCTCTACCTTGTGCACAGCTATGTGAGTGTACCCAGGGAGTGCCGAGAACATCTCCTGTCGGTCCTGGAGTAATTCTCTGGCCTGTTCTCGTTCTTGGGATCCTAATCTATCTCCTAGCCGTATATCCTCCAACCCCCCGGAACAGTTATTGATTTCGGGAAGCTCCAGCATCGGTAGGTATTCAGAGTCCCCGGTGGCCGGAGCGCATATGGCGGCCACTGCCTCAGCCCTCTCATTAAAGGCCTTCATCATATTAATGTGGAACATCCTCTTAATGTTTGTGTCTGCACAGCTGGCAACCACGTAGGTGGTATCGCAGAGCTGTTTTACCACCTGATAGGGGCCCTGCCAGGAGGCCTGTAATTTATTTTGCTTCAGGGGTTTTAGTACCAGGACTTTCTGTCCGATATAAAAGGTGCGATTCCGTGCAGACTGATCATACCAAACCTTCTGCTGACTCTGGGCTGATTGCATATTCTCATGGACTAGCTCAGTAAGGTCCCGCAGTCGCTCCCTGAGTTCCAAGACATAACTAAGGATGGGGAGGCCTTCAGGATCCTCTGCCCCCTCCCACTGGGCCCTTACTAAGTCTAAGGGTCCCCTAACCCTTCGCCCATATAACAGCTCAAATGGGGAAAACCCTGTGGACTCTTGGGGTACCTCTCTATATGCAAAAAGTAGATGGGGAAGGTATTTCTCCCAATCCTTCCTACTCTCCACGAAGGCCCGAAGCAGCTGCTTCAGGGTCCCCTTAAATCTCTCACACAGCCCATTAGTCTGAGGGTGGTAGGGGGCGCTCTGGAGGGGTTTAATCCCACAGAGACGCCAGAGCTTCTGCGCCAGCTCAGCTGTGAACTGGGTACCCTGATCGGACAATATCTCCTGGGGAAACCCTACCCTAGTAAATACCCACAGTAAGGCATCTGCTACTGTATCCGCCTGGATATTGGATAAGGGAATGGCCTCCGGGTAGCGGGTGGCATAATCCACCACCGTAAGAATATACTTCTTCCCGGTGGCACTGTGGCGGGCCAGTGGGCCTATAATATCTACCGCTATGCTGCTAAAGGGTTCTCTAATAATTGGCAGGAGTTGCAGCGAGGCTTTTGGGTGATCTCCTGTCTTCCCTACTTTCTGAAAAGTCTCACAGGTCCGGCAATATTCTCGCACCTCAGCATGTAATCTGGGCCAGAAGAAAGCATGAGACAACCGACTCCGGGTCTTTGCTATCCCTAAATGTGCGGCCAAGGGGATGTCGTGAGCCAGTCGCAATAGCTCCCGTCTGTACTTCTGGGGTACAACTAGCTTTTTGTGGGGGCCCTGTCGCTTCCCAGTGCCCATTCCCTCAGTGTAACGATAAAGAAACCCCCCCTCCCACTCTATTCTGTCTTCCCCCACCCCACCTGGATCCTTGCCCGCCCTGTCCCTATACCCCGCTAAAGTTGGGTCACTCTGAGTCTCTTGCCTAACGTCAGAGGGAGAATCCCAGGACACGGTGTTGTCAATTCGGGGTAACGTAGGAGGATTTGGTCTTACCTGGGTCCCCATAGGAGTGGAGTTGCCTTGGAGTTGGCTCTGACGTCTGGTGGTCACGGCCATGGCGGCCTCTGGGGCATACTAGGAAGTTAAATGGCCCAAATCGTTCCCCAAAAGTACTTCTGCGGGTAACTCGCGTAGTAACACCACTCGCACATGTCGCTCCCCTGAGCCCCAATCCAAGAGGACTTGGGCGGTGGATAAATGTAGCACCTTGCCCCCTGCTACCCTGACTGCAACAGTCTGGCCGGTCCGGGCTGACTGGGGAATCATGTGAGGCTGGATGAGGTTAATCGTAGCCCCGGAATCGCGGAGTCCCTGGGCCGGCTGCCCATTAACCCATACTGCCTGGCGATGGTGCTGCCGATTATCTCCGGCAGCAGCTTGGACAGGATCCGCTTCGAAAAGTTCCACGCACTCTTCCTGAACATCTGGATGGTTGGGCTCATTCTGGTAGCAATGAGCCGCTGGTCTGGATGGATGATTAGTCTCTCGATACCTCGTGGTTTGGCTAGGGCAATCTCCTTGCAGATGACCAGTTCGGTTACAGGTATAGCACTTAGGCCCGGTAGGAGGGTTGGGTTGGGCTGGGGGTCTAGAGGCAGACCACGGAGGTACTGAAGTCGGCTTAGAGGCTGGTAAACTGGGCCGAGACAGTGGATAGCGCTAGTTTTCGCCTGACCTTCAAGAGTCCAGATATTCATCGGCCAGAGTAGCCGCTTGCTGTACCTTCTGTGGTTGTTTATCTCGCACCCAATCCCTTACTTCCGGAGGGGTGTGGTTAAAGAACTGTTCTAATAGTACTAGCTGGGTGATGTCCTCTATGGTATTATGAGTGTGGCTTCCCTGGAACCAGCTCTTAAGGTTCCACTGCAGACGATGTGCCAACTCCACGTATGTTGTGTTGGTTTGTTTCCGGAAATCTCAAAACTTAATCCGGCTGGCTTCGGGTGTAATGGCAAATCGGGCTAGCAAAGCTTCTTTTACCCGGTCGTAGTCTTTAGCGTCTTCGTCCTCCAGGGCCCGATATGCATCCGCTGCTCTGCCAGTTAAATTACTCGCCAGTAAGACGACCCAATCTTGGGACAGTACTTCATGTATCTGGCATAGTCTCTCAAAGTCCTGCAGGAATGCATCAATTTCCTCCTCTCCTTCCTTAAATGGTTTGAACGCCCGAAAGGGCAACTTACGGAAAGTCGCTGCATCTTTAGGCGTTTTCTGCCCTATTTCTGACATTCTCTGCTCATGCTGCTGCTCTCGTTCTCTCTCTTGTCGCTCTAGTTCTTTCTCTTGTTGCTCATCCTGCAGCTGGATGTCTCTAATGGCATTCTGTATGGCGGTCTCTGATGGGTTAGCACCATATAATGCCAACCGCTCCCGAACTCGTTGCTGAAACAAGTCTTCAACTGACCGGGGTCCTGCATCACCATCCCTCTGATCCATCTCGGCTAGCTCACTGATCAGGGTGGCCTTGTTCTTTGTCCCACCGATCCCTCCGTGACTCTCAAGTAAGTCTTTCAGCGTGGCTCTCCTGCATGCTGCATAGCTGGTCATTGACTCTGGTGGTTTGGAGTGTCCCAGTAACTGGAGAGCAAATCCCACCGCTGCCAACCAATGTGACGAGACCCTTGCTCGCTCGCTTCCGCTCTCCCGACACTCCTCTGTTTCTAGTGAGTCAGCTTGCAGATCGCAACGTCTGATGGTTCGGTCAATCAAGGATCCGGGATCCAAACTACAGCTATGTTCCGTCCGGAATCTATCAGAACAAACACCAGGCAAGGCTGTATGTAAGTTCAAAAATGAAGACCATTTATTGGAAGAACACAGCACACTTTTATACAGAATTTGGAACATCCTTCCCCCAACAACCGCTTTCCCATTGGTCAATTGCACAGTACCTGCAGTTCCCCATAAGGTCCTCTCCAGCCATGCAAATGAGGACTTGAAAATGAGTCAACAGGGATTGGTCAGATAGCTTGACCAGAAGGACTGCCATGTGCAAGGAGACAGAAGCCCCCAGGGGGCAATCAATGTACACAATAGCCAGACACAGAACAATGGTTCCCTAACGAGCCCTCAATACACATTACTCTGAGTGCCAATACATCCCTTAGCAGACAGTCGTTGAACTTCCTGGAATGACCATATTAGGCGTTGTACTTCCTGGTCAGAGACCTTGCTGACAAATATGAAGCAATTCAAACCGTCACCCATCTGTCCTTAAATTCCAGTGACGGTGAACACCATCACATTTTAACAACAGGATAAGGGTAAAGAAAAAAGCAGTGTCTGTCTAAACAATGTATGTCAAAGTAAAATATGAAGGAAAAAAGTTTTTTTCTTTTTTACATGCAGATTAAGCAGACACATATGCACAGAGCTTGCATTACATGGCAGCTGCACACCACACGCCTAACAGGTTGGATCCTGTTGTTGTTCTATTCCTCTATTGAATTAAAAAAACCCATTTGAATGAAAAACTGAAAAATATTTTTTTTTTCCCTATATACTGAAAAATAATCATTTTTCCCTTACATTGGTACTTATTGAAGAGCAGATTAGAAAAAGCAGTGTCTGTCTAAACAATGTATGTAAAAGTAAAATATGAAGGAAAAAGTTTTTTTCTTTTTTACATGCAGATTAACCACTTTACCACTACAGGATTTTGCTGTCTTACGTCTGGGCCACTTTTTGCAATTCGGCGCTGTGCGACTTTAACTGACAATTGCGCGGTCGTGCGACACCATACCCAAACAAAATTTATGTCCTTTTTTTCCCACAAACAGAGCTTTCTTTTGGTGGTATTTGATCACCTGTGCGCTATAAACAAAAAAAGAGCGTCAATTTTGAAAAAACAACAATATTTTTCACATTTTGTTATATGAAATTCCCCCCCAAAAAATGTAAAAATCAAAATTTTTTTAAATTTTTGGCCAATTTGTTTTCTGCTACCTATGTTTGGTAAAAAAATTCACAATAAGCGTATTTTGATTGGTTTGCGCAAAAGTTATTGCGTTTACTACAAAGGGAAAGATTTCTGTAATTTTTGGTGTTTTTTTTTAACGCGTAATGGCGGCAATCTGCGATTTTTTTTGCGGGACTGCGACATTGCGGCGGACAGATCGGACCCTTGACTGACATTTTTGACACTTTTGGGGGTACCAGTGACATTACTGCAGTAATCAGTGCTATATATATGCACTGTTACTGTAAAAATGACACTGGCAGGGAAGGGGTTCATTTTATTGGAGAGGGAGGGGTTAATGTATGCCTGGTGCTTACTGACGTGTGGGGGGGGAGGTGACTGTGTGACACAAGGACAGATCCAGGGTTCAGCTATGCTGAACCCTGCAATCTGACCCTGCCTGTCACTTGGGAGATCCGCCCGCTTGTGTTTACACAAGCAGGCGGATCTCCACACTAGATCCCCGACGATCGGGGAAGAGCAGAGGTGATTGCCGCTGCTCCTCCCCTGGCCCGACTCCCGCTGTGACTGAAAACAGCAGGAGCGAGCTTCCGGCGGCGAGCGCGCGCCGCCCACAAGGGGAGGGACCTGACTCCAGCTTATATAGAGTCTGGGTTACATGCTGCACTGGCCAATCACAGCCATGCTATTAGTAGGCATGGCGGTGATGGCTTCTAAGGGCACACTAGTTAAACGCTTGCTGATTGGCTGCCTTGCACCTGTTGAAACCGTGCCATTAAAACCGCGCCAAAACATACCAATCAACAGACAGTATACCGAACATACAGTGAAATGTTCGGGTCCGTGTCCGGGTACCGATTACCCAAAAGTCCGGTACGATCCCGAACAATACAGTCCGGGTTCGCTCAACCCTAGTCGTGATTGTTTGATTGATCAGTAAATTACATGTGATACCATGTATATTGGACGCACTAAATGTACCTTAAAGTAGAGAATGGGTGAACCTAATATTATTAAGTGTTTTTAATATCATAGCGTATCTGAGCATTTTAGACAGTGCCATCATAGGGACCCTAGGGGGCTGCAATTTTGGGGGGTTGAATGGGTTCCACCATCTTGGAGAGGCTCCAATTGGGTTCGGGACCTCTCCAAGTGTGAAGCAAAATGGATTTATTCTTTACATACTTTGGAGCCTGCTGGCCTTAATATAGAATTAGATTTAACTTGTTTTATTAGTGATTATTAATGCCTTGATTTGGTATTCATCTTTTTCATTTTTTTTACATTGTGGCAATATTGAGGTATAAGTTGAGTATAGTCCATTTATACCATTATAAAACTATTTTAAAAAAAAGTATTTACTATTTTTCCTATATTTTCTTTTTATTTTAGGATTTTTGGACATTCATGAGATTCTTGTGATGCTTATCGTGTAACATGAATTGTGCACTGCCTCATAATATGAGGATAGTGACACGTCTGTGATTGCATCTGTGAATATTAGATTTTATATAGATTTTTAGACTGTATATTTATCCGATTTTTGCATTTAGTGTTATTAATGCTAATTGATATGGTAGTTGCAACCCAGACCGAGCTCACCGAACAATTAGGGAGTAATGATATTAATTTATTAAGTTTGATTCCTCCTAAATGTTAATGGTTAGGGGAATAGATGGATTAAAATGGTCCTGTAATTGATCTGCATTAGGAACTGAGAGGTTAAGTGAACAGACAGATAATGGTATTGCTGTTAGCTGATATATCATTTCATCACTTTCCCATGGTGGATCTGGGATCTTGGAATGGGTTAACAGCCTGAATAGAAAGTTGATAAGCTGGTTTGCTGGACCATGTAGCTACCCCCCTGTGACAAAGTCGGAAGTGACGAAATGCATCGGGGCTTGGTTACACACAACCGGATTGTCAGTCAGGAGATCGTATAATGATTCCTGGAGGTTCTACAGCCAGCGTGGAGGTGGTGAGAACTCAGGGGATCAGATCGATCGCATTTGTCATATGTTTTAAGCATTGATTTTTTGTATTGTATGTGAGTGATTTGTAGCTTATTTTAAATAAATGTTTGAGTGTGTAAAAGTTATCACACTAGTGGAGCATTCCTTTCTACATGTTACCTATGGAGTGACTATTAGAGGAGGGGGCAGGAAAGGACTAAGCCCACCTAAAGGATTCTACATACCGCTCTGCTTGTTAGCGCTTTTGCCCAACCATGCGAATGGGGGGCATTAATATATAGTGAGTGTCTATCCAATGGGAGTGGATATTGATGTCACACAGCGGTGGTGGTGATTTGTGGTGATTTAAGTTATCTTCATCCATGGGACTCTATTTTTGGATTTACTTAATTTACTTTATTATTTTTTGGACTGTGCACTTATCATGATATTAACAGTTTTGGATATCATTTTGGACACTGTTATATTACTCTTATTTATATGAGTATCTCCTTTATATTTTATAGTTATAATAATTATTTTTCATTTATTGTTTTTATTTGCACTGCTGGTGTTTTCACATAATTAGGTGTGAGTTTTACTTTATGTTTATTTTTGCTTTATTGAAGTAGTGGCATTCATTTATATCATTTTCGTTTTAGCACGAGAGATTTGCATTATACTGTATTTAACTCACCAAGTGTGTCACTTTTATTCTATAACCACTTTGTGAAAGTGCTAAAATTATGTTTCTGATGCAAAGTATTGGGAATTTGTTTTACAAATAAAATGCAGGCTTTTTTTTTAATTTTTTATTTATACCAAAACAAACAAAATCAATAAATACAAAATAAATAACAATCGAATGGTTAAAAAAAGAAAATCTGCAAAAAAAATTCTAAAGGAAGGAGGTAATGAGAACAAATCAGTTTTAAAGGCGGTACACCCCTATATATCACCTGAGGCTGATCAGGGATAAGGGAACCCAAAACTCCATCATTTTTCAAAATGTGCCAATGGCGGCGCAGAATCTTTTTAATTGAAAAGTGCTGCAAGGCCTCACTCTTTTCTTTAGTTTTTGGTTGCAATAGGTCCTCTCTATTACGTAAATCAGCACGCATAATTGCTTCATTCAATACCTGTTCACTATATCCCTTTTTGAGGAACTTGCATTTCAATATCGAGGCCTCACGCAGTAATTGGCAGTAACAGACTACCATGAGAGGAAAACACACAATGCTCCATTTCACCTGCTTTCCTGTAAGTTTATTTTAACCTTTTGCGCTTAATAAATATATGAAACAGTTTGCACTATGAGGAGTATTCTGTTTCATACCCTTTGAGTTTGCATTTGGTGGAGAGGTGATCGCTTGTCATTCCACTGAAGAGAAGAGGAGGACCCTACCCTATCTTGATTCAAATGCTGTATGTGACCTTTGTAGCGAGGGTCATATGTATCTGGTAAGAGACAGTGTGAACTGATCTGTGGTGGTGGTTCTCTGGGCTTACGGTTCCTCACTTTGGTTTGAATCGTACACATATGGACTGTGGTATCCCTCTGTGATTATGGATATTCTGTGAAAGGAATACTAAAAAAAGAAAAAAAATAGCGCCACATTTTTTTCTACTATTTTATTGATCCCCTATTATTCAGGATTTGTGTCGGCTGCTTTTCATTTATGTTATTAATGAATTTACGTTTAACGCAGCAATACTGTGATATATCCTTTACTTTCAATGCAGCAAACTCTCTCCAGAAGTTCAGTGAGGATCTCTGAATGATCCAATGTTGACCTAAATGACTAATGGTGATAAATAGAATCCACCTGTGTGTAATCAAGTCTCCGTATAAATGCACCTGCACTGTGATAGTCTCAGAGGTCCATTTAAAGCGCAGAGAGCATCATGAAGAACAAGGAACACACCAGGCAGGTCCGAGATACTGTTGTGGAGAAGTTTAAAGCTGGATTTGGATACAAAAAAGATTTCCCAAGCTTTAAACATCCCAAGGAGCACTGTGCAAGCGATAATATTGAAATGGAAGGAGTATCAGACCACTGCAAATCTACGAAGACCTGGCCGTCCCTCTAAACTTTCAGCTCATACAAGGAGAAGACTGATCAGAGATGCAGCCAAGAGGCCCATGATCACTCTGGATGAGCTGCAGAGATCTACAGCTGAGGTGGGAGACTCTGTCCATAGGACAATAATAAGTCGTATACAGCACAAATCTGGCCTTGGAAAATCTGGAAGAGTGGCAAGAAGAAAGCCATTTTGTTAAAGATATCCATAAAAAGTGTTGTTTAAAGTTTGCCACAAGCCACCTGGGAGACACACCAAACATGTGGAAGAAGGTGTTCTGGTCAGATGAAACCAAAATCGAACTTTTTGGCAACAATGCAAAATGTTATGTTTGGCGTAAAAGCAACACAGCTCATCACCCTGAACACACCATCCCCACTGTCAAACATGGTGGTGGCAGAATCATGGTTTTGGCCTGCTTTTCTTCAGCAGGGACAGGGAAGATGGTTAGAATTGATGGGAAGATGGATGGAGCCAAATACAGGACCATTCTGGAAGAAAACCTGATGGAGTCTGCAAAAGACCTGAGACTGGGACAGAGATTTGTCTTCCAACAAGACAATGATCCAAAGCATAAAGCAAAATCTACAATGGAATGGTTCACAAATAAACATATCCAGGTGTTAGAATGGCCAAGTCAAAATCCAGACCTGAATCCAATCGAGAATCTGTGGAAAGAACTGAAAACTGCTGTTCACAAACGCTCTCCATCCAACCTGACTGAGCTTGAGCTGTTTTGCAAGGAGGAATGGGCATAAATTTCAGTCTCTCGATGTGCAAAACTGATAGAGACATACCCCAAGCGACTTACAGCTGAAATCGCAGCAAAAGGTGGTGCTACAAAGTATTAACTTAAGGGGCTGAATAATTTTGCACGCCCAATTTTCCAGTTTTTTATTTGTTAAAAAAGTTTGAAATATCCAATAAATTTCGTTCCACTTCATGATTGTGTCCCACTTGGTGTTGATTCTTCACAAAAAATTACAGTTTTATATCTTTATGTTTGAAGCCTGAAATGTGGCAAAATGTCGCATAGTTCAAGGGGGCCGAAAACTTTCGCAAGGCACTGTAACTGATTACTTTTCCTCTCATGGTAACGCTGTTCCCATTACTTAGGCTGCGTTACCGCAATTACATCTACCGCCACTAGAGGGCAGTAGTGTAATTCCTCCTCACTCCTCTATGACCCTGCCGGCGCTGTCTGCAGTACTGGCAGTGGCATGTGACATGGAGAAGAGTGGGGAGGGAGAACGGACCAGCCGAGGGGAAACATGAGAGCGGTGAGAGCCCCACCGATACCGAACTGCACTATACCTGTCCTGTACATCCACCAACTCCCCCCCCCCATATACATCTACCTACCAATCTTCTATACCTACCTACCCACCCTATACACCCACTGACCCCTATATACAAACACCTACTTACTGACCCCCAAATCCACCTACCCACCCTTTACACCTGCTGACCCCTATATACACCTACCTACCCACCCTATACACCCACTGACCCCTATATATACTTACCTACCCACCCTATACACCCACTGACCCCTCTATACACCTACCTACCCACCCTATACACCCACTGACCCCTATATACACCTACCTAAACACCCTATACACCCACTGACCCCTATATACACCTACCTACCCACCCTATACACCCACTGAACCCTATATATACCTACCTACCCACCCACCCTATACACCCAATGACTCCTATATACACCTACCTACCCACCCTATACACCCACTGACGCCTATATACACCTTCCTACCCACCCTATACACCCACTGACCCCTATATACACCTACCTCCCCACCCTATACACCCACTGACCCCTATATACACCTACCTACCCACCCTATACACCCACTGACCCCTATATACACCTACTTACTAACCCTTTACTCCTGCTGACCCCTATATACACCTACCTACCCACCCTATACACCTGCTGACCCCTATATACACCTACCTACCCACCCTATACACGCACTGACCCCTATATACACCTACCTACCCACCCTATACACCCACTGACCCCCAAATACACCTACCCACCCACCCTATACACCGGCAGTGTACCACGCAGGTACCACAGTGCCACTCTCAGCAAATGCCACTCAGGTACCACTCAGCAAATACCACTCAGTTACCAGTGTACCATGCAGCCAGCCAGTGCCACTTAGCAAATACCACTCAGGTACGACCAGTGCCACTCAGCAAATACTCCTCAGGTACCGTACCAGTGTACCATGCAGATGCCACTAAGCAAATACCATGCAGGTACCACTCAGCAAATGCCACACAGGTACCACTAAGCAAATACCACGCAGGTACCACTCAGCAAATACCACGCAGGTACCACTAAGCAAATACCACGCATTTTCAAAAAATTGTAACAAAAAAAACTAACATAAAAAAAATTCACCATGGCTTATAATTACATACCTTGGACTTTCTTCTTTTCAAAAAGGTAAAATTTTGGGGGTATTTGTACTTTCCTGGAATTTTAGGGCCTCAAGAAATGAGATAGGCAGTCAGTACACCAGGACTAATCAGTTTCCAAATATACATACCGACTCTATAACTTTCACGCAGAATAAATGATATACACTGATGTGGGGTATTTTTACTAAAGAATTTATGAAGAAGGATTATTTGCTAATTTTTTTCAGGCTTTTTTTCATTTTTTTAAGCAAAAACACAGAAAAAAAAAACAAAGTGGTGATGATAACCACCAAAAGCAAACTCTATCTATTTCATTTTGAGTACAGTGTTGCATGCATGGGTAATTGTCATTAAAAATGTGACAGTGTTGAAAGCGGAAAATTGAAGTGGTTAAACTACTCCTATACAAAACTGATGGAAACATACCCCTTTTGCCAATTCATAGCTTGTACTGCCCCATGGTTGCAAGTACCCAGCTGCCATTATTTTCCTAACTGCCATCCCTGCTCTCTATCTTTACATGGAGGAAAATATGTCCCTGTCACTAGAGCACGCTGTTGATGGTAGGGTAAACATGATCACAAACACCTGATCCTGGAAACACAGGTAAAATGTTATATATCATTCACTGCTTTTGGTTAACATGGTGCCTGGGAATGAGACACATGCAGCATGGGCCATAGCACTTGACTTGTGTGCTACCACATTCTCTAAGTTCTCTTCAGCATCGCAACCATCCGGTTTCTGCAAGTGCTCCAGAGCCTATGCAGTGTCCCAATTAACACACTACCATTCAATGCTGCAGCTTTGTGCCTGGGGGGGGGGGGGGGGGGGAGGAGGATCCGCACTAATAACAGCTACTGTAATCTTTCCAGGTTCAAGCTAAGAAGTGGCTTACTCTAAGCCACCTGAAAATCCGCAAGTTTGTGTATAATAATGGCACACACCTGCAGTCTGCCCTTTATATGGGGAACCTCACACATATGCCTTACCTGGTCTATGTCCTAAACATTACCTTCCTATGACACACACATTTTCAGGCCATGGCCTGCCTAGAAAGAATAAAGTGCCTGACAAAAAAATTGATATGTGATATCCCCATACACTGGAATTCCAACCCAAATATGCTGCAGAGGCTACAGAAGCAGCAACAAGCGACTCTGGGAAATTTGGTGATTTTTCACCCTAGGCATAGCTGCTAATCAAAGACCACTTACCATTTTGTCCCCCTTGAAGAGACAACTAAAATGGTGAGCAGTGACATCAGTAGCACTATTCCCTTTGGTGTTTCTCCTTGAAATACTATGCAACCTGATAGGCAAAGCAGCTGGAGATAGGGAAGGATTTGATACTAGCCTGGAGGCACCTAAAACCTCTGTCCAGTACTTTAATTTTTTGGGATGCAGAGGTGGCAAACCTTCTCAAACCCAAGGCATTATATGTGGTTGGGATGAGCAGTTGGAGGACAACATTGCCTTCAGTGGCAATAAGAACTTCGGGTCCTCAAACGCTAAGCTTTTATGGCATATGGTGTCCTTCATTCTCCAATGCCTATGCAAGACCCACCCATTATCCACCATATTGTATCCCCAGCATATGACCAAGGTGGTCAATCTTCTGCCATTATTCGAGAGGGAGCACAAAATGCTCCACTTTATAGAAGTATTTTGACAGTGCCCCTTTGGCTTATTTTCTTAAGGGGACAGGGATTTCTCTGCTGACCAGCATTCCTCCACTGCTGACATTCCCTCAAGGATCAGCAAGGTTTTTCAAACAGCACCCAGACCTGGTTACTGGTATTAGTTATAGGCAGCTCCCTAACTTTATGATTACTCACTATATTGGAGAGAATGACCCTGTGTACTAATGGTTGTCCAGCCGGAATTGGCCACCATTAAAAGCTTGCCTAATATGCACTGGAGATGTGGGGCGTAAAATCTGTTAAAGTGCTACTGCATAAAAAGTATATAAGGTATGGTTGCAAATGGAATGGACTCAAAAGATGAATTTAGAGAAGATTTAGAGTCTCTCTTTACTAGTGACTAGGATTGGAGCTGATTAACTGATCGACCAAGACATGAATTGACCACTTGATTGCGGTCAAAAGCTTTTCGTAAGCCTCCCTTTTGCTACACTAGGGTGGCATGACACCTTTTTTCTTTCTGGGTATCTGGACATCTTCTGCATAACCTTAACTATTTTTTCACCTTTGGAGTTCATTCCATCTGCAACCATACTTTATAGTAGTTTGTCATAAGGACTTGCTGCTATATGTTGTATACAGTGTATATTATATAAATATATATTTATTCATATATCTATACTATCCTGCTCATTTTTTTATGCACAAGCACTTTAATGGATTTAATTATCACTTGATGATTTTGAGAAATTTCTTTTTAGTTTTTATTTATATATTTTTTTAATACATTTTTTTGGCTCACTAACACTACTGCTGTTTTTAACTTATGCACATGCTCAGATGAATTGATTTATGCAATGTATTTGGTCCATTTTTATACACAAGCACTTTAATGTTTTTTCACAGTCATATTGAGTGAATGTTTTTGTGGATATTTACTCTGTTTTGGACAGTTACACTACAATGGAATTATTGGTACACGTGTCATGATGAATTGAGTTTTGGTACACATCAGCATTATTATACCTAGTGTCTGGTCTAGAATACATATGGTGCACATCATTAAGCGCTGCATTTTTTTGTTTCTAATTTGTGATACGATTTACCTTAGTATTGTGCTAGCAGCTTTCCTTTATTTCTGGCCTTTAGTTTTTCTCTCTTTTTAAAGCCATCACTTTTGTTTCTGGAAAACTCCTGACCTGTTTCTGAATATGGGGCCTGTTTAGTCTAAAAGTGTGCTGTCATCTCACTGGAATTTTTTTTCTCTTAAAGTTTTAAGGAAAACGCCTGCCATGTTTTTCTGTGTTTGAGGTATTTTTAGTTTAACTGCTCATGCTTAAACTGCGCCAATACAAACTGGGTCTCACTGGGATTTTTTTTTTTTAAGCTGTGTCTCCGCTGTTTGTATTGTAGGAAAACTCCCGCCACGTGTCTCCAAATTTGTACCAATTTAGGCTAAAAATAAATTACAAATAACCGTAGTTATTGTAGTAATTTGAATATTACAATTGTAAACACATGTAAAAGAGTTTTGCTAGATGACTTTAAACTGGTAAAACTGTTAAGCTGGTATTATGTATAAAAAACTGCAGTTCATTAGACGTATAGTGCAGAAACCTAACATAAATAGTAGTTTAGCGTTGAAGTGACAAAATGACCATAAAGCTGTGAAAAAACCTTAATACAAGGGATGAATTCCCAATAAGCCTGATTATGAAGAGAGTTAACATGTAACTATTGAATCCATTAATAATATATTAAAACGTAACTAAAAAAAATTAAATAAATAAGATCCTAAAGGGATCTGAAGTATAGTGTAATCCAAACAAGTTTTTCAAATCAAAGTTCACAAGAAATACAAAAAATATAAAGAAAATCTTAAAGAAATATAGTCCATCATAGAAAATAAATCTCATAGGTAGTGAAAATCACCCATGAAGAGGCAAATTATGATCAAACTTCACTATCACTGTGTACTCCTTCACCTTAATGTTAAGCCAGAACACTTACCAAACGGCATGGACTCATAAACTATTATGTATTGAGTCAACCAGGCAGTTATGGGGGAGTCACTCCAAACATATACAGCTCCCACATGGTTGATAAGGAAGTCCACTGATCCAGAGTTGGATGAAAGGATCCACTTTCAAACGGAAGGTTCTCAGCAACTGGCACACTGCATCAGGCTGGAAATCAGTTCTGGCCCAAAGAGATCTTCAAGTTGTCAGTTCCAGGTGTACTGAAACAGGCCAAATGTCTCTTTCAGCCTCTTCAGGTATGCTGCTTGTACACACAAGCAGTTAATCACTGTCGAATGTTGTCCAGTTGATCGCTATCGAATGTTGTCAGTAGCAACAGAAACATTAAAAAAAGGCCCACATTGTCAAGCTGTGTGGAGCTAGTTTAGAGATGACCTTATCTTATGTGCCAGTGCTGTCAGATGTCACAATTATTGGGCTCGAGGAAGAGGCGCGATAGGAGGGTTTTTCAACCTTCCCAAAATTTTTCAGGTTCCTATGGTAGTGAGCCCTTGTAGAAGGCCAACTTGGAGTACCCCAGGGTGTGGAGACTAAGGCCCAGCCTGCTTCTTTACCAGGGCCCTTGATGGTGGGGATGGACTTACAGCAGACTGGAACCAAGTCACAGCCTCAAGGTACGCCCAGATGAAGATGCGGAGACCACAAAGGGATACAAAGTACAGATGGCAGGAGACCGAAGAGGATCTGGGAATAGAGCCAAGGTCAGGGCACACGGCAGGCAGGAACAAATAGTAGACAAAGCTGAGGTCCGTACATGTGAAGTCAGACGCAGAATACTAGTAACACATGGGAAAGCAGTAGCACAGAGACTAGGAAGTTGCCCAGGCAATGTGAGCTGCACTGAGCATGTCTATATATAAAGAAACAGACTGGGAGTGAAAGAAGGGAAAGGGATAAAAATCCACAATAGAGCAGGTGATGCCCAAAGGCGAAAACATAAGCCAGCAGCATGTGTGAGTAAAACCACAGGTCCAGCGGAACCATTGCAGTTAAGAGGTAAGAATTTCACAAGCAGAAAACTGCAGGCTAAACTGTGACAAGATCTATGCATTATACACAGGTGGGGTAAGCATTTGCAGGATAACATTTTCCTCATTTACACATGCATTGCTGATAAAACTACTTGGAAATAAGTATTTCTTTTTATTATCAGTAAATTAATTAAACTGGGGTGCTGCTGTAAGCTACTCCTAAAAACAAAACAAAAAATAAAAATAAATTCCATAGCCAAATAGGCACTGCCAGAGTGCACAGTCCCTGGGTCTGTTCATGAAAAAAGGGCTCTTCCATAGCACCATGTACAACTTCAAAGCACCCCTTAAACTTGTAATTTAAAAAATGGCCTCTTTAACATGACTTTAAAGCTGCATGAAATGTCTCTCATGTTGTTCATTTGTTATTATTTTTTTACATTTTTATTGTAGGCATTGGGTGCATGTGCCCAGGGCTGCTGTTAGAAATCATGGGGCCCCATACAGCCTTCCCAAAGGGCCCCTCAACCCCACCTCTACCCCCTGAGGTGCAGCAGAACAGCAGCACTGTCTATCCGCCTACACCCCAAAAATTAAACAAAAAGTCCCTCCTCTGCTTCTAACTTCTGGGCCCCTCTGTTGATGTGATGGGGCCCTTGGAAATGTAATCGATGTCCTGGTAAGCAAATAGGAGCGGGGGTATGGTCTAGTAAAATCAATTTATTAATTTAGGTAGAAAAAAAACATAATGCTGCCCGGACCCCCCTGTTTAGCTGATGAGGCCTGGGCCCAGTACAACAGGACCAGTTGTACTGCCTTATCAGTGACCCTGCATGTGCCCCATGGTAGTTCCAGGCTTTCTATGCCTTTTTGACAATACATTGTTTAAAGTCTCACAAAAGAAACTAAAGTGATAATAAAGCTTTAGATTTTTTTTTTTTTTGTAAAAAATAACAAACATGCCATACTCACATGCTCTGTGCAGTGGTTTTCCTCTTCTCGGGTACCCTCTAAAGCCATGGGCCCCTCCATCCTGCCGGGTGCTCTGAGAGCAAACAGCTTGCAATGGGGGTACCCAAGCAGGCTTGTTCTCGAGCTGCAGCTCTGTGTGTCCATTCACATGTGGATTGGTCCCACCTCCTCTCTCTCTTCACTGGCTCACTGGCTCTGATTGACAGCAGCAAGAGCCAATGGCTTCCACTGCTTTCTCAGCCAATGCACATCGCTTGAGGAAGAACTCAGGTAAGTATCAGGGGGCGTTGGGGGGACTGCTGTACAGAGGAGGTTAGAAACCTGGAGCCTTTACAACCACTTGAAATATCGAAATTCACCCCCCCTCTTTCCCAAAGATTTCAACAGTATTTGGAGAAATGTTTGGTTTTTCTGAATCTTGAAGATATTTCCTGGAAGTGGTGCTGAATCAAACCCAGGCAGAATCACTCATCATTACTGGTAAAATACTAATACAGCATTAATAACTAAATGCTGTGTGCTAGCAATCAGCTTTAATAAGGTCTGTAGCAGGAGCGCTCTCCTGCTATTCAAAGCTACAGGTCAAGATTCATGGCAATGAACGTTCCTTTGCACGTATTATGTTACCAAGCTCTTAAGCTGGCAGTATACAGAGCAATTTTCTAACCATTTCAACCACTTTCAGACAGATTTCAATCACAAAAGCCAATGACAGATCATAGCAACCTGCTAGCAACAGTTTTTTTTAAAGGTGCTTACTAGCAACAATTGATACATTTGTGTTTATATGTCAGAAGTGTCGGTAGGACTCCTTGATTCCTTTACTACTTTTTGCAATCAGATGCTGGTTAAAAGTGGTCTAAATTGCTGGAAACAGCTAGAATTATAGTACATTGTAAACACTGATTGCATAAAAGAGAAACGGTAAGGCCTTTCTCCTGCCCAGTAAGAAGTTTAGAACTAGGCACTAGAGTACATCTACACTAACTACAAGACATGTTTTCTGCAGTGCAATCCAGACCCTATGTAGATAAAGTGTAGTTGCCAAGTGTCTCTGTTCCTGTGGGACAATCCCAAGGTTTGCACATTGTTCTTTTGCTGTCAATGTTCCACAAGATTCAGGAGACCCAGCACTCTGCTGCAAGTCTATAATCTTTCTGCATCTGCAAGTGGTCTTTTACAAAGCTATGTCCCAATTATTAGAATTAGTGGCTGCATTAGTTTCTTTTTTTTTTTCTTTTTTCTTTTTTCCCTTATTCTCACCAGTTATCTGCTCAGTAAGCCTGCTATTTTTCAACTTTCTGTAAAGTGGAACTTATGTTAAAAAAAACAAAGAAAATTAAAAACTACTGGGTTCTATTGCCTTCTCCAGGAGTAGGACTAGGCAAAACAAAAAAAAAAAAACATGGGCCATCCTCAGCTTGGTATATAACCCCCCTCTCTGCTCTAGGTAATCCGTTTTAATCTGTCCAGTCAGGAGTAAGAACCTAGGCTCCCAGCTGGTATCTCTGGTCCTAGCAATTTTTTTCTCCTTCCTTACACTACAATCAACTCCCGGGCTGGGCGAGGGGCTGGATAATCTAGATCCAGTGGTCCCCCCCAGCCCAGCCAGAGAGTGCATTCAGACTGCAGCTATGCGCTAGGTTGGCTGCGACTGAGCCTCACGGACAGAGGCTGTCCCTTGGCCGACAGCTCCTCTACTTTGGTGGCAAGGATTCTGTCTGGAGCGTTACCCACACCATGGAAGGGTAAGTACAGTCCCCCCTTTCCCTTTTTGGTGTTTTTTTTGGGGTGGACTTGG
The DNA here is from genome assembly GCF_965119305.1 of Pelophylax lessonae. Taxonomy (NCBI): domain Eukaryota; kingdom Metazoa; phylum Chordata; class Amphibia; order Anura; family Ranidae; genus Pelophylax; species Pelophylax lessonae. Next base: position 280,368,464 of record NC_138770.1, read on the forward strand.
GTAACCTCCAGGGATGGTCGGACCTGCCTGCATGTTCCTTTCTTTCATCCCTTAAAATCCCTCAGTGAGCTGGGCTTCCCCCACTCCCTTTCCCCCCTGTCTGGACCTGGATTCTATTGGGGATCCCAGGGACGAGGATGCAGCGGAGACCCCTGGGGTCTCCCCTGCTATCCCTACTCTGTAAGGGTCCTGGGATAATGTGTCCTGCCCTGGTAGTCTGGAGGGGTCCCAGTGTAGGAGACCCCTAGGTGCATTCTGCACTGTTTGCAGTGTGGGTATAGTGCAGGGGGGTCCCAGTGCAGAGACCGGTGCAGAGTGCACAGCGGAGTCTTCCCTAACTTGTGTCTTACCTTCAGGAGGGGGTCCCCTTGCAGAGGGTGCAGTGTTGCGGAGGGAAGATCCTGGCAGCATGCTGTAGCTGATGGTGGCCATTTTCCCTTAGTCTGGCTGGTCTCTGGTTGGCGGCAGGGTTTGTGTAGCCCGATGATGTCACAGGGGCCATTTTCCCTTAGTCTGGCTGGTCTCCGGTTGGCGGCCATGTTTTTGTAGCCTGATGATTTCACAGGGCCATGTTCCCTTCCTCCTCAGTTTCCTCTTCCTGTGCCCAGGACACATGAACAGGGATGGCGTCCATGGTGTTGCTGGGTCTGAATTCTCAGCGCTTCTCCGGTCGGTTGGATGAGTCCTTGGGGGTCCCTGTTATCCCTTCCTCTGCTGATAGGTACCCTGAGCCTTGGGGGATCCTTCAGTGGTGCCAAAAGATCATTTTTGTACTGCATGGTCTTCTTTTCATTATGGAGCCTCAGGGTCTTGTCTCCCCCACTGACCCCCTCATGGAGGTTGCAGGTCCCTCGGAAACCCCAGCTTCCCATGGTTGCACTGACGGTGGTCCTGCAATGCTTAGTGTCCCGGGTGGTTGTGGTGTGTGGGCAAAGGCCCAGGAGGTAGCTCAGTCTTGCTTAGTCTGTCTCATCTGATTCTGAGCCTGATGCCGCCGTGGACGCGGCCCATCCAAGGGGGCTAAGTATCACACTCCAAGATCCATCCGATAGTGAGGATGATTCCTCCATGGTCGCAGCAGCGAATTAAAAAGTGGAATGGAGTGCGTGAGACTTTAAAAATGGAGGATGCGTCTGATGTAGCCATGGACATGGCTGTGTCGTTTGGTGTCGAGGTCTGTCTGGATCAGTGATCCCTACTATGGTGAAGGGGAGGAAGTCCAGCAAGATATATCATTGTATGTGGAAAGCGTACATTTTTGGGTGTGAGTCGGTTGGTGCTCATCTTAGATCCTTTTTTGTAGCTCTGATCTTAGCCTTTCTTCAACAGGGCATTGATCAGAAGTTGGCCTTAAGTACCATCAAGAGCCAGGTGTCTGCCCTGGCAATCTTCATTCAGAAATCCCTAGCCACACAAGTTTGTACCTTCATTCAGGGGGTTCGACATGTGGCTCCCCCTGTATGGTCTCTTTTGCCGCCGTGGGATTTAAATGTAGTACTTTCAGTTCTTCAGAAACCTCCATTTGAGAATATTCGGGAGATTCCCTTGCCTATGTTATCCCACAAGTGACATTCTTGGTGGCTATTACCTTAGCCCGCAGGGCATAGGAATTGGTGGCATTATCCTGTCACAGTCCCTATTTAGTGGTCCACAGGGATAAAGTGGTTCTTCGTCCCTGTCCATCATTCCTGCCCAAAGTTGTTTTTGACTTCCATTTGAATGAGGACATTGTGTTGCCTTCCTTGTGTCCCAAGCCGGCTCATCCCAAAGAACTTGCTTTGCATACCTTGGATGCAGTACATGCAATTTGAGTGTATCTGGCAGCAACTGAGTCTTTTTTGAGGTCAGACTCACTTTATGTGGTTACGGACAGACCAAGAAAAGGGCTTGCCGCTTCTTCGGCTACCATCCCCAGATGGATCAGACAGACAGTGACTCAGGCCTAATCCATTAACGGTCAGGTTCCACCTATCCCGGTCACAGCGCGTTCTACTCGGGCACTGAGTGCTTCTTGCGCCTTCCATCATCCGGCTTCAATATCACAAGTTTGCAAGGCGGCCACTTGGTCGTCGGTGCATGCCTTCACAAAATTCTATAAGGTAGATACTTTGGCATCTGCAGATGCTTCTTTTGGCTGCAAAGTTTTGCAGGCTGCTGTTTAAGAGGGCCTGTTCCATCTTAAGGGGTGTTTTTCTTTAAACTTTTATTTTTCAGACGGGGCTCCTGTGACCCGGTTAAGGCTGCTGTGTCCTGGTTAAGGGCTCTTGTGTTAAGCTTTGGGTTATTTTCCCCACCCCTCATTTTCCTTTTGGCACTGCTTTTGGTCGTCCCAGTAGTTAAGATTTATGGAGTACTGTGTTCGTCGATGAACGAAAGAGAAAATGGGATTTTTGTACTTACTGTAAAATCCACTTCTCTGAGTTCATCCACTGACACAGAAATTACCCCTCTATGGAGTTCTGATACTTCTAATACTGCTTGCTACTAAACTTATTACCTAAAGCAGAGAGGGGGGTTATATACCAGCTGAGGACGGCCCATGGGTGTAGCCAGGTATTTTTTGTTCTGCCTAGTCCTACTCCTGGAGGAGGTAATATAATGTGTCTGTCGATGAACTCAGAGAAATGGATTTTACGGTAAGTACAAAAATCCAATTTTTTTACTTTCTACTATAAAACATATCTAATAAAAAAATGTTAAAAATCTAATTTCTTTAAAAATTTAGGCCAATATGTATTCTGCTACATATTTTGGCAAAAAAATCCCAATAAGCATATATTGATTGGTTTGCGCAAAAGTTATAGCATCTACAAACTATGGGATGGATTTAGGGACTTTTTATTTTTTTATTTTTTACTAGTAATAGTGGCGGTCAGCGATTTTTAGCAGGACTGAGACATTTCAGCGGACAAATTTGACACTTAGGAGTTTATTTACTAAAGCTATTAAGTGCAAAATTGGTCACAATTCTGCAGAGAAACCAATCAGCTTCCAGGTTTTATAGCTAAAGTTTAATTAAACAAGCTGAGGTTAGAAGCTGATTGGTTCCTCTGCAGAGTTGTGACTAATTTTGCACTCAATAGCTTTAGTAAATAAACCCCTAAGTGACACTTTTTGGGGACCAGTGACACCAATATAGTGATCAGTGCTAAAATAAAAATGAAGGGGTTACCATCAGGGGCAATCAAAGAGTTAAATGTGTTCCTTATAAGTGCTTTCTAACTGTGGGAGGTGCTTTAACAAAAGGAAAACAGAGATCTGTGTTTCCGCTTAGCAGAAACACAAGATCTCCATTTTCCTCTCTGGCAGACCGCCATTCTGCCTCTTTCCGAACGATCGCCAGGTTTCCGGCGGACATCGCATCTGCCGAACCCGCTGAATGGCTCCCGCTGTGTCCAATGACAGCTGAAGAGAGGCTCTAGTGTAAGGTGACCAGATTTTTAAAATTAAATCTGGGGACATATTTGCAGCCTTATTGCACACCCAATGCAGCCTGACCAATGTACAGCCAATGCAGCCCAACCAGTGCCCATCTACGCAGCCTCACCAGTGCCCATCTACGCAGCCTCACCAGTGCCCATCTATGCAGCCTCCCCAGTGCCCAGCAATGCAGCCTCACCAGTGCCCATCCAATGCAGCCTCACCAGTGCCCATCCAATGCAGCCTCACCAGTGCCCAGCAACGCAGCCTGACCAGTGCCCAGCAATTTAGTCTCACCAGTGCCCAGCAATGCAGCCTCACCAGTGCCCAGCAATGCAGCCTCACCAGTGCCCAGCAATGCAGCCTCAGCAGTGCCCAGGAATGCAGCCTCACCAGTGCCCAGGAATACAGGTTCAACAGTGCCCAGCAATGCAGCCTCACCAGTGCCCAGCAATGAAGGTTCACCAGTGCCCAGCAATGCAGCCTCACCAATGCCCAGCAATTTAGTCTCACCAGTGTCCAGCAATGCAGCCTCACCAGTGCCCAGGAATTCAGCCTCACCAGTGCCCAGGAATGCAGGCTCACCAGTGCCCAGCAATGCAGGTTCACCAGTGCCCAGGAATGCAGGTTCACCAGTGCCCAGCAATGCAGGTTCACCAGTGCCCAGGAATGCAGCCTCACCAGTGCCCATCCAATGCAGCCTCACCAGTGCCCATCCAATGCAGCCTCACCAGTGCCCAGCCATGCAGCCTGACCAGTGCCCAGCAATGCAGCCTCACCAGTGCCCAGCAATGCAGCCTCACCAGTGCCCAGCAATGCAGCCTGACCAATGCACAGCCAATGCAGCCCGACCAGTGCCCATCTACGCAGCCTCACCAGTGCCCATCTACGCAGCCTCACCAGTGCCCATCTACGCAGCCTCACCGATGCCTAGCAATGCAGCCTCACCAGTGCCCATCCAATGCAGCCTCACCAGTACCCATCCAATGCAGGTTCACCAGTGCCCAGCAATGCAGGTTCACCAGTGCCCAGCAATGCAGCCTCACCAGTGCCCAGCAATGCAGTCTCACCAGTACCCAGCAATGCAGGTTCACCAGTGCCCAGCAATGCAGCCTCACCAGTACCCATCCAATGCAGCCTCACCAGTGCCCAGCAACGCAGTCTCACCAGTGCCCAGCAATGCAGCCTCACCAGTGCCCAGCAATGCAGCCTCAACAGTGCCCAGCAATGCAGCCTCACCAGTGCCCAGGAATGCAGGTTCACCAGTGCCCAGCAATGCAGGTTCACCAGTGCCCAGCAATTCAGCCTCACCAGTGCCCAGGAATGAAGCCTCACCAGTGCCCAGCAACTTAGTCTCACCATTGCCCAGCAATGCAGCCTCACCAGTACCCAGCAATTTAGTCTCACCAGTGCCCAGCAATGCAGCCTCACCAGTGCCCAGGAATTCAGCCTCACCAGTGCCCAGGAATGCAGGCTCACCAGTGTCCAGTAATGCAGCCTCACCAGTGCCCAGGAATGCAGGTTCACCAGTGCCCAGCAATGCAGGTTCACCAGCGCCCAGGAATGCAGCCTCACCAGTGCCCAGCAATGCAGCCTCACCAGTGCCCAGGAATTCAGCCTCCCCAGTGCCCAGGAATGCAGGCTCACCAGTGCCCAGCAATGCAGCCTCACCAGTGCCCAGGAATGCAGGTTCACCAGTGCCCAGCAATGCAGGTTCACCAGTGCCCAGCAATGCAGGTTCACCAGTGCCCAGGAATGCAGCCTCACCAGTGCCCAGCAATGCAGTCTCACCAGTACCCAGCAATGCAGGTTCACCAGTGCCCAGCAATGCAGCCTCACCAGTGCCTAGCAATGCAGCCTCACCAGTGCCTAGCAATGCAGGTTCACCAGTGCCCAGCAATGCAGCCTCACCAGTGCCTAGCAATGCAGCCTCACCAGTGCCTAGCAATGCAGCCTCACCAGTGCCTAGCAATGCAGCCTCACCAGTGCCCAGCAATGCAGCCTCACCAGTGCATAGGAATGCAGCCTCATCAGTGCCCAGAAATGAAGCCTCACCAGTGCAGGGGATCAGGGAGGAAAGAGGAGGAGAGGAGAGCCGCATCACATCTTCACACAGGCCGTGTTTCAGCTTTAATTTGAATCACCGGATTCCCGCATCACACAAGTCCCACCGCCTGGATCGGCTCCTACCTATGACAGACAGCACACGTCCCGCCATTGGACAAGTGTGCTGTCTATCAAAGGAGTCAAACAAGGAGGCGGGACTTTGATTGACAGCAGCACCTGGCGATTCAAATTAAAGCTGAAACAGTGGGGGACGCCGTCCTGTGTGAAGATGTGATGTGGCTTTCCTCTCTCTCCTCCTCGGTATGCCACTGGAATATTAAATTCTTTGGTGGTAGTGTGCCTTTAAGATAAAAATAGATAAAACTATGTGATAGCACTGCTAAATTAATAGAAATATTAAAACAGTGCTAAACATACCATGACATAACCTATAATACATATATAAATAATAAATAATGTGCAATTCTAACAATGAACACCTAGTACAGTGCAATAGTGTATTAGACTGTGTGTCTGATTGAATAAAGGACTTATTACTTCACGTGCACTCTCTCATAGTTGTATCTATTTCTATCCCTATCAGTGTTCATCAGTGAAGGAGAAAAAAAAACCTTTTTTGCAAAATTTTAAAACAGAAACTCACCTCCTCCTGGCATGTGGCCATTACATTCTGAGTCTGCAGCTCAAATCATCAAGGCAATCCTGCCCCTCTGGACTACATTGCCCATAATTCCTTGCACTGCTTGTCATACATCATCCAGGAGGGAGGGGGAGGGAGGAACACTGTGCTCTGCTCTCTCCAGTCTCCCTATTGCCACTGAACAGAGAGAGATGGGAGGCGGTAGCAGAAGTAGGAGGAGAGCAGCACTATTCATCCCTCCCCCTGCTAGGCAGGGGCACTGGCTCCACCTTTACAGGGTTGTCTGACAAATGGGCGGAGCTCTGCATATCGGCCCCGCCCATCCCCGACATCAATGCTTAGATCTGACAGCTCCACTCACTGTCACTGCAGCGGTACGCCCCCCTTGCCCACCAATCCCTTCCTGTGCTGGGTAATTCTTCACACTACTCAATGTCCTGCTACTAGCTAGGGGGCTGTCAGCATTAGGTATGAGAGCTGCCCCTGAATCCGGTGACAGAACCGGGGACAGATTACATACGGGGACAGGGTCCTCAATCCGGGGACTGTCCCCGGAAACCGGGGACGTCTGGTCACCCTACTCTAGTGGCACTCGCACGCGCCCCAGAGCCACAGAAGAAGATCATGTACAGGTACGTTTTTTTGCCCTTAAGGGCCGCCCTGCCGCAGTATATGTATGTGGGGCAGTCCATAAGCGGTAAATAATGTAAAACCTTTGTCCCAAAAAAGAAAAAGAGACAGTTGCTGTAACGCTGTAACTGCTTAAAAAGGAAATACTGTAGTTCATCTAGGCCAGCTTGGCCCACACAGACTATTTACAAAGTGAAAGTAAATATGGGTAACTCCACTTTGGTGTAAAAAAAAAATAGAAAATAAAAAATAATATAGTGTACAATTGTGGCTCAAGTCATATTGTAATTGAATGTTGTTAAAAATTACCTTTCTTTTTCAATCTGCGGCTTAGTAATTTTTTGTAAGATGCAATGCAATATGGGAGGTGTTCTGTACACAGAATGTGTACGGAATGCCCCCTGAAAATGTAATTTCCTGCTTCCAAATGGAAATCATATCTAAAGGGCATTAAAGCCCTGTAGGTGCAGCTGACTGATAATTTCCACTCCCATACAGATTCACTCTCACACGGACGCAGACAAACAAAAATCTATTTCTTCAGAATAGCAAAAGGTAGGACTCTGCAACAAAGTTTGTACAAATCTTTGCAATGTACATAGATCACCCAGAGGGGAATGTTTTTTTCTCAACAAAAGTGAAGTGAAGGATATATATTAGTATTTGACAACAATTTTGGGCTATGACCAACCTTCCCCAAGCCATAAGTAGATGTGAAAAATAGTAACAGATAGTTTTCATCTATACAGGTGTATCAAATGTATATAAGGCTGTTATTAGATTATAAATATTATTCTAATAACAGTGGGAAACAACAAAATTTAATAACGCAAAACACTGCATACGCTTGAGCAGATTAGCTCTTAATTGTTGTAGCACAATATACTGAAATTGCAGGTATACTGGACAGCCAAGCAAATATCTAGTAAATATTTAAAATAAACAGACACACCAAGAGCAGTTTTGATAAAAAGCATAAAACAAAACTTTACTGGACATCAAAATACATAAAGTTCCTTACACATAAGAATTACCATAAACAATACACAAAATACCATGACTAATGCCCCATACACACGTGCAGATTATCTGCAGACTTTTGTCTGCAGACTTACCAAAACCATATAATATGAGGTCAAACCTAAACACTTTCAATTTGTATGCAATCCGGCAGGCCCTTGCACTACATAGAAAAGGTAAGTCTGCAGACAAAAGTCTGCAGATAATCTGCACGTGTGTATGGGGCATAAGGCTGCATTCACATGTCAGCGTATAATCGCGGGCAGAACCGCCGCGATTCCGCCCGCGATTCGGAGATTTATTGCAAATCGCGGGACGCCTAGCGTTGCCCGTTGATTTGCAATAGCCCCCCAAACGCCGAGCGATGTTGCCGCGATTTACGCCCGCCGAATTGCGGCAAAATCGCGCAAACAAAATCGCGGGACGCAATACGCTCCAAAGAAGCTCTTGTACTTTTTTGGAGCGTATTGCGTCCTGCGATTTTGTTTGCGCGATGTTGCCGCGATTCGGCGGGCGTAAATCGCGGCAACATCGCTCGGCGTTTGGGGGGCTATTGCAAATCAACGGGCAACGCTAGGCGTCCCGCGATTTGTAATAAATCTCCGAATCGCGGGCGGAACCGCGGCGGCTCTGCCCGCGATTATACGCTGACATGTGAATGCAGCCTTAAACATACACACCTATTCCACCTGATATCCCAAAATATCAAATAATACTTAGCTCTGGTAGTTGAATTGCAACAGCTTACACTGGATAGCTGGAGGAACAGGACAATAAGAAATCCTGGCTGCATGCTTGGTCTTTCCACAGCTCCAGACAGACTATTCCCCATGCTATGGACTCTTTTTATAGTCCTGTATACCAGAGACCACCCGCAGGATGTAATCATTCCTCCACTTTCCCCCACAACCACATGGCCCACTGGATAAGGGGCAGCCATCTTTAAAAACACAACGTCAAAAGCTCACTAAACCACCTGTGGGTGAGAGAAGTATTACATACGTATGAGGACATTTGTCGCGAATCAGTTAAAAAATATCCACAACTTATACAATCCACCTGTTGATTCCATACATATGCAATAATTACAATTCATACATTTCTACTTCTCATAGGGGCCTAGCTTTCTTCAATGCCTTTTTCCCTATACACATCACACACATAACACAAAAGTACAAACTAACACATATAATAATTGATACCACTGCCCATTGCATTAATGTGATCCCTAAAGTACCCAACCAACCAAAAGGTCTGTTGTCTGGTGGATTACGCAGCAACTCTCTGACTTTATCCTTGACAAATCATGAGTTATTGTCCCAAAATTATTCACAAAATTTGTCCAGGATTCAGTCTCGACTAAAGCACATACACCCCCTTTTGAAGCTAGAACATAATCCAATGCCTGTTTGTTCTGAAGAGCCACTGCTCTTATTTGCACTTGTTTCTGGGATAACTTTAAAATAGAGTCCTCTGTGCCATTTAGGGCCTTATCCATTAGGTTTTTTTAACCACTTAAGCTTAAGAGGATTTGGCTGCTAAAAGACCAGGGGGTATTTTGCGATTCGGCACTGCGTGACTTTAACGGACAATTGCACGGTCGTGCGAAGCTGTACCTAAACTAATTTGACGTCCTTTTTTTCCCACAAACAGAGCTTTCTTTTGGTGGTATTTGATCACCTGTGCGATTTTTTGATCATGCGCTATAAACAAAAAAAGAGCGTCAATTTTGCAAAAATAACAATATTTTTCACATTTTTTTATATGAAATTCCCCCCAAAAAATGTAAAAATCAAAATTTTTTAACATTTTCGGCCAATTTGTTTTATGCTACATATGTTTGGTAAAAAAAAAAAACGCGTAATGGCCGCGATCTTCGATTTTTTTTTGTGGTACTGTGACATTGCGGCAGACACATCGGACCCTTGACTGACATTTTTGACACTTTTGAGTTACCAGTGACATTTCTACAGTAATCAGTGCTATACATATGCACTGTTACTGTAAAAATACACTGGTAGTGAAGGGGTTAACTTTATTTGAGAGGGAGGGGCTGTGTGTGTCCCTAGGGGCGTGATTCTTACTGTGGGTGGCTGTGGCTTGAGCTGTAGGAACACTGATCAACGGTCCTACTTTGTAGAACCGTGTGATCAGTGTTTCTACACCAGGGAGAAAGACAGGTGGCTTGTTTACATAAGCCGCCTGATTTTCTCCCTCTCCCCCGACAATCGCTGAGTGACCGGCGGACATCGGGTCCGCCGGTCACACGCACGGGGGGGTCCGTGACCGCACGGGAGCGCGCCTCCGGCGGCGCGCTCGCTCCCCAGAGCCTCACAGGCTAGCGACGTAGACCTACGTCACTCTGCCTGTGAGGGGCTGACTGCCGCAGTAAATAGATATACTAAGGAAGTGTCTCCACAGGATGGCCTCTGTGGACACTTATAGGTATATGTGCCACGTCCGAATTAATCAATTCTAGAGAAGAAAATTATAGCTATTGCTATCAAAGATGGACTTTCTCGGCACAGCAATCAACACTAGTGTTATATAAAAAATAAAGTTTTATTGAGAATCCATTAAAAAGTATACATATAACAAAACATATTACAGAAAAAATATAAGTGTTAGTTCAGTTAAAAAACAGATGATAACATCAGATACAAGATATCATAGATAACCCTCAATCACTGCAAAAGTATTTTTGAATGGTGATTCAATGTACACCTGATACTTAGTCCGAGACTGTAGTGGGTACAGGTATATGTCTGGTGTTTGAGGGATTCATTGTAGTACAAATAACCTCTACATGTTTCACGTATATATTATGCTTCTTCAGGAGGATGTGATACAGAAAGAAATCTTTTAAAATATGAGATCAGTATCTGGTGTGTAGGTTCCAATGACAAAACCGTCACGGTATATACTAAAAACTTTTGATCATTTGCAATTAAAAGTGCTGAAATGGGTAGGTCTCCAAAGCTATATATACTTTATTAGTTGGGGACCATTCACGTGTAGGAAGGTAATTAGTTTATATCAGCAGAGCGACAAGTACTGGTGGCAGAGCAGAGAAGCGAGTGTCGGGCGCCCGACTGCTACGAGGAACACACACTCGCTTCTCTGCTCCATATCACCTGACACAAGTGTCACGGCTGCAACTTCTTGCGCCGTGAACATCTTTATGGTGGAACAGCGTTCGCCATGAAAGAGTGATATAAACCCAAACGGCCAGACACTATCTAACACTCTAAGCAGTGCGGGACTGGGTATTTTTTACAGCTGACAGACTAGGATAGGTGTATGCTACACACCACCAGTACTTGTCGCTCTGCTGATATAAACTAATTACCTTCCTACACGTGAATGGTCCCCAACTAATAAAGTATATATAGCTTTGGAGACCTACCCATTTCAGCACTTTTAATTGCAAATGATCAAAAGTTTTTAGTATATACCGTGACGGCTTTGTCATTGGAACCTACACACCAGATACTGATCTCATATATATATATATATATATATATAAAGATTTCTTTCTGTATCACATCCTCCTGAAGAAGCGTAATATATACAGTACGTGAAACATGTAGAGGTTATTTGTACTACAATGAATCCCTCAAACACCAGACATATACCTGTACCCACTACAGTCTCGGACTAAGTATCAGGTGTACATTGAATCACCATTCAAAAATACTTTTGCGGTGATTGAGGGTTATCTATGATATCTTGTATCTGATGTTATGATCTGTTTTTTAACTGAACTAACACTTTTTTTTTCTGTAATATTTTTTGTTATATGTATACTTTTTAATGGATTCTCAATAAAACTTTATTTTTTATATAACACTAGTGTTGATTGCTGTGCCGAGAAAGTCCATCTTTGATAGCAATAGCTATAATTTTCTTCTGCCGCAGTAAATATACTGTGAGCAGTCGGCAAGCGGTTAACGCATCTATACGGTTCAATGACCAATATACTCCCCAGTTGGGGATAAGAACTCCTGGATTACCCTCATGTGTTCTGATAATAAGCTCCATCTTTTGTTTCTGATCAACTCCCCTGAAAAAATCTCTCTTCGCCTTATTTCAGGAATGATGAAGCCATGGGCAGGCCAAATTTCCACATACTGTATACACAACCATGGGAAGAACATTATAACTATCATCTGGAACCCTGTTAAAGCACGTATCCTAGAGGTTAGACAGAAAGGGTAAAGTCATCCATCTGATTGGACCGTGGGGGGGGGGGGGGGGTCATGCAAACTATTGTAATTTTAGGACTGGAGTCATCAACAGCCATTTCCCAATTCTGGTCATTACCATACCTCTTCAACCAAGAAGCTGTGCAGTTTGATTGTCCCAGTTTTAAAGCTTGAATTCCGTTGTCATGAGAACTGATGCACACAGTTCCTTCTTGTGGATGGTTGACAATGTGTATACTGTCCATTAGTCTTGGCTACCCAACCTCTCGATACCATCCAAATCCTGTTTTGTTATACATTTTTAGATCCTCTAATGTCCAAGGCACTTCAACATAAGGATAGCTGCTTTCCTCGCTGAATGCAATTGCTTCACAAATCCAGCAGTCTGAGTTGTTTGACGTCTATGCATATCTTGCCAATAGATTCAGGTAGGAGTTAGAAGACCATGGATCCGTTGTACCACCAATCTGTTAGAGGGAAAGAAAACAGGGTGAGTACCTCCACTTAATAATACAGCTTTAGTATCCCCAGGTCCATTTGATAACATTTCTACTTTCTGTCTGGCCTGTTCACTCACTCTGGGAGGTACCTAAACCTTAGAACAAGTCTACAGACCATCATTTTCCTCCCACATAACACAAACTGCTCGCAGGATCCAAATGGATACCACGCCCAGTACTGTTTTTCCTAAAAACTGCTCTGGGTTTCCCCTGGTCAAAGAAACTTCCTACAAGTCTGACAGTGTTTTTACTGTCCCTTGGGATAACCAACCATCGTTCATTAATTCATTAGTTAGGGTGAAGGTAACTTGGGCCCCTTCTGGTAATCTACCACTCACAGGAAGAATACATGTTATCCACTTACTCTCTTTACCTCTGTCAGGCTGTCACTTATTAACTTAAACTTGTTATTGTCCACCTAGTGTGAACTGCCCTATTGGTCGGCTGTTCAAAATCATGACTGCTTGAGTGATAACCCGATCCCACCCCCTGAATGTCCTACTTGGGGATAGCTTTCGAATTTGCTCTTTTCAAAGCTCATTGCACCTTTCAATCAACCCCAAGGCTTGAGGATGATAGGGAATGTGAAAGAGAAGCTTAATCCCTGAGTCATTTGCCCACTGCTGCACGAGCTGTCCAGTGAAATGGGTTCTGTTGTCTGTTTGTGTCTTAGAGGGCAATCCATAGGCAGTCACTATAGTCTGGAGCATTTCAAGAGTTGAAGCTTGGTTTGCATGTTTACAGGGTAGTACTCTCAATATTCCCAAGAAAGTATCTATAGCAGTACATCACTCCACCTCTTCCTTTTGGCATGGGACCCATGTAGTCCATCTGCCATACCTGCCCAGCGGTGGATCCTTTGTTCAAATGTCAGTGGGCTTGCTTTGTGAGAGGCCACTTCTTGATCTCATTACATTTCTCACAAGCTTCTTTGGCTTGAATGATCATCTGAAGAGTTACTGGTAGCCCTCTGGCTCATGCCCATTTTAGTGTCATGGAGTTGCCTCTGTGACCTGCTGTTTCATGGGCCCAATTTGCCATTCTATGTAGTACTGGATCTATAGGGTCTTCCATAGTTTTAACCTCTCATATTCTGGTTAACTCATCAGCAGTCTTGTTTGAGTTCTCCTATTCAAATCTGTCCTTCACATGGGCTTCGACATGCCGATGTGAATCAATCTTGAGTGGGCTGTCTCCCATATCCTCTTCCATAATTCTTCATCTTCCCATATGGGCTTTCCATGAATTAGCCACTTGTTGCTTCTCAAGTTGACTTCCATGTCACACAAGCCTTATACACAGCCCAACTGTGTACTGTATATGTATAATTCAGGATCAGTGGTTTCCTCCATTAGTATGTCTAGAGCTTTCAGTTCAGCATACTGGCTTGATCCTCCTTATCCTTATTCTTGAATCACAGTCTGTTGATGCGGATTGCATGCTACCGCAGTCCATGCGTTCATTATCTGTTCTTCATCCAGCTCTTCGAATAGAGGGGCCATTTTAATTGGAGAGGGCTGCAGGATCGTTGCTTCTTAGAGGTTTGGATGGGACAAAGTATCAAAAGTGACTAAACCAGTAGGAAGCCGGGGTAATTATTTTACTTCACCAGCCTGGATTCCCCCCTTGCAGGTACCATTTCCATTTCAGAAGCATTTGTCTTTGTGCCACTGTTGTGGTTATAGGCAATCCTTCGTCTTTAACCCAGCCTGCTATAGGTAAATCTGTCTTCACAGACACTGTGCTTTTCTCTGTCATGGGTTCTACATGCTGTAATGCCATGTAAGCTGCCAGCAGATCCTTCTCCAAAGGCGTATACCTCTGTTGGGCCCTAGTCAGAGTCAGTTGTTTGTACCAGAACCCAACTGGTACCGCCCTCTTGCCTTTCTCATCTCTTGGCTGCCATAATTCCCATGAGGCTACATTGTCATTCACCATCACATCCAACTGAAACAGACCTCCAATTCGAACTGGTCCCAAGCCTTGGTGTTGTAACACTGCTTCTTTTGTAGCTTGAAATGTGGTGGCTTGCTCAATTCCCCCATACGAAAACAGACTTCTTCCTCGTAACATTGTATATGGGTTGTAGTAGGAGCCCTAGGTGGGGTATGAAAGCTCTCCAATACCCCAGTGCTCCTAAAAACTTTTAAATTCTCTTTCAGATTTGTTGGTTCTGGGGAGTTCTAAATGGTATCAAGCACAGGCTGAGGTATCTTTTGGACTGGTCCTGTCTACATAATTTCAAGGAACTAGACTTCTTTGACTGGGCCTTTGATCTTCTCTTTGTTAACAACCTAGCTCCTTCCTGTCAGGTGGTTCACTATGACAGGAAGTGTCTCCTCAATTTCCTCTTTTGATCCAGGTGAAAAGAAATCATGAAATCATGATGTCATCAATATAGTGAAACACTAAAATCTTCAGATTGAGGTGGCTCAAATCCCTGGCAACTAATCCATGGCAAATTGTAGGGCAGTGTAAATATCCTTGAGGCATAAATGGGAAAGTATATTGTCATCCTTCCCAAGTGAAAGCAAATTGATCTTGAGACCAGCCTTCTTGGCTTTATTCTAAACAATGCAAAAAAGAGAGCAGGGTCTGAGACTGCTTCATAGGTAACACACCTCCATCCCTATTCATACATAAAAAGAAAAGAAAAACGCCCATGGGACTTTAAATGAGGTGGGTACCATAGGCCATAAATACTGCATTTTATTTTGTCACACAATACACAGTAGACAGGATCAAACAGTAAAAATACAAAAAAGTATACATATAGGTCCATAAGAGTATAAATTGCATGTAGGTACATAAACATGGCGTTGGGCGTGGCGCTCACCACACCTCCTTGGGGGTAAATAGGGGAGGTTTTTGCACAAGGAATTGCAGACTCACTCAGTCACCTAGGAGAATCATCCCACACCACTGGCTTCACATTTGTATGCCTTGGCAGACTTCCACTCACTCTGGTATATTCATTTATTCCCTATGGATTTCACACTTTCCTACCCCTCTATATCTTTCACCTTTTCTTGACTTTATTTTTTATTTTTTTGCCACACTCTCTATTGGTATTATTGTTTCTTTTTCCTACACTTCCCTGGTCTCCATCTGTTTCACTATACATCTTTGATCTTTTTATCTCTTGCTCCATACTCCTGCTTGTGCTCTACTATATGTGAATTACACAGATACCTCCTTTACTCCATTACTATATATAGTAGATGACCTTATTTCATTATTTTTACATATTCTTATATACGCATATACACATATATTTGTTATAGCAAACCGCTATGGAGCACAAGGGATATCTTCCCACATTGGATATACCACACTTATTTCCCACATGTCCCCCTTGGAGGCTGTCTGTTTGTTCCACTCCTTCAACTCCCGGATCAGGCGTTTGTGGCCGCTACCTGGGGTTGCACAGGTCTCTCATCCTGGCTCAGCCGATGTGAGTACTTATCCGTCGTTATGTCCGTTTCAAAATAAAAATTTTATGATTACTGCATTGCATTTTGATACTATGTTGTATTATATTTATAGACCAAATAGGCATCTGCTCTTGAAGAAGTGAGTTGAATTTCACGAAATGCATTGAGCCTCAAGATGTTTATGTACCTACATGCAATTTATACTCTTATGGACCTATATGTATACTTTTTTGTATTTTTACTGTTTGATCCTGTCTACTGTGTATTGAATGACAAAATAAAATGCAGTATTTATGGCCTACGGTACCCACCTCATTTAAAGTCCCATGGGCGTTTTTTCTTTTCTTTTTATATTCTAAACAATGGTAACACTATCCGGGACGGCAGAGCTCAATGGAGGCACTACCTTATTAAAGGGTAACTACACTTTCGAGGGGAAAGAAATAGCAAATAAAGAAAAAAAATATAGTGTATACAAATCATATTGTAATTGAATGTTTTTAAAAATTACCTTTCCTCTTTAATCTGCAGCTGTTGTAATTTTCTGCAAATGCAATACAATATGGCTACTTGGAGCTGTTCTGTACACAGAATGTGTACTGACCACACCCCAGAAACATCATTTCCTGCTTGTGTGATGGGCTCACCAATTTTCCAAGAAGTCTGCCTAAGATACAAGCCAGATTTTCTGGCATCCCCTGCAACAAAAAAGGCCTTTTTGGTGAGATACTTTCAATAGGAACACATCTAAAGGGATGCAGACCCATCAGTTTTCCTCATTAGAGCTCTGCAGCTGCCACAGCTGACAGATAATTATGAAACCACTCCCATGAGACCCACTCAGCACAGAGGCACTGAAGAACAAACAATAATTTCTTCAGAATAAAAAAAAAGTAGGAATCTGCAATAAAATTTGTTAAAATCCTTGTAATGTACATAGATCACCCAGAGGGGAATGTTTTTTTCTCAACAAACAGTTACGCTTTAATTCCCCAGTAATCTACTGTCATTCGCCATGAACCATCAGATTTCTTGACAGGAAACACAAGAGAGTTAAACGGGCTAATCGCGGGATGAACCACACCTGAGAGCAACCGTTTTTCAATGGTTTCACTGATTTCTTTCTGTCCTCCGGGCAATCGGTATTGCTTTAGCCTTACCGGGCTGCTCAGGGAAGGAATTACCACTGGTGTCCAATTTGCATTCCCCCACACAACCTCTTTCACAGGCCATAGATAATATGGCTTGTGAGGAAACCCAAAAGTGAACAGCCCCCAATGTGTCTCAGTACTTTGCCCTAACAGAACATCAATCCCTAAGATATTACCTGGCAACTCTGAAATCAATACTTTAGCATTAAATTGTGGTCCTTTATTATTTCACATGGTAACGTGAACCTGTAAAGCTTTTGTAATCCTGCCTCCTAAACCCTTGATTCTTACACTAGGTCCTGAAAACTTTGATGGATTACCATGCAACAGCTAAAGCTAAAACCTTTGCTGGTTCCTGTTTTATTCCCCACCAAACAGTCAATGGTACCTGAGGGCGTCGGTCTCCAGAGCACCTAAGATGGTGCCCTCTTAATATGCCTCTGGTTCCATCCATTCTACTTGCCCTTTGTGGTTTTATAGATACGCACTTGATCTAGGCAAATCACCGAAAAATGAATTTTTATAGCAAATTACTAGGACTATGAGGTAAGGATGACTCTTTCATACAGCATTCAACATATTCCACATACTGTTAGTGAAGGGTCAGTCTGCCCAAACGCTATCTAACTCCCGACTTCATCAGCGTTGTCTCTTTGCTATAGTTCTTGACTTTTTAATTTCCCAGTTTGGAGTCTTACTATACCTGCTAAGATTTAGTCAGTCAGACAATGCTGAAGTAATATGCATCTGGTTCCATTAGGGTGGTTTAACAGAGGGAAAATGTCAGAGAGGTATAGTAGCTTTATTAGAATTTCAATGAATATCTATACCCTGAGAGACATAATAAATGTAAACTTAACACCACCTAAAATTGGATAAAAAACATATTTTGGGAGGTCAGTCCTATTAGGGAAACATATATTATAGGGAGCCAGAACTAAGAAATTAATTTTTACTTGTGGATTATGATACGGTCTGGTATGATTAACCGCTTCCTGACCAGCCCATTGTAAAAAGAAAATGGCTGCAGTGTGGTTATCTAGTTCTGGAAGGGCGTACATGGACGTCATCCCAGAATCCCGCTTCCGCGCGCCCCCTGGGGCGCGCACACGGGAGTGTCCGTGCTCGCCAGATCTCGGGGACCCGAAGCATCACGGATCGCGGTAAAGGACCAATGAGACTGGTCCTTTACCACATGATCGCTCCGTCCAATGACGGAGCGATCACTTCACAACAAACCGGCACATGTCCGGTTCATTTCTCTCCTCTCCTCGCACGCTGTACTTAGCAAGAGAGGAGAGAAACTGCAGCTGCACGCCTCCTCTGACCCATTAGTGCCTCATCTGTGCCCCATCAGTGCCTCATCTGTGCCCCATCAGTGCCTCATCTGTGCCCCATCAGTGCCTCATCTGTGCCCCATAAGTGCCTCATCTGTGCCCCATCAGTGCCTCATCTGTGCCCCATAAGTGCCTCATCTGTGCCCCATAAGTGCCTCATCTGTGCCCCATCAGTGCCTCATCTGTGCCCCATAAGTGCCTCATCTGTGCCCCATCAGTGCCCCATCCATGCCTAATCTGTGCCCCATCCATGCCTAATCTGTGCCCCATACATGCATCATCCGTGCCACCCATGCCACCTCAGTGCTCATCCATGCCACATCTGTGCTCATCCATGCCTCATCCGTGCCTCATCTGTGCCACATCCATGCCACATCTGTGCCCGCCCGTGCCACCTCAGTGCTCATCCATGCCACATCCATGCTCATCCATCCCACGTCAGTGCTCATCCGTGCCATGTCAGTGCTCATCCGTGCCACATCCATGCCATGTCAGTGCTCATCCGTGCCACATCCATGCCACGTCAGTGCTCATCCGTGCCACACCCATGCCTCTTCAGTGCTCATCCATGCCACGTTAGTGGTCATCAGTGCCGCATCAATGCCACGTCAGTGCTCACCCATGCCACATCCATGCCACGTCAGTGCTCATCCATGCCACATCAGTGCTCATCCATGCCACATCAATGCCACGTCAGTGCTCATCCATGCCACATCCATGCCACGTCAGTGCTCATCCGTGCCACATCCATGCCACATCAGTGCTCATCCATGCCACATCAGTGCCACATCAATGCCACATCCGTGCCACATCCATGCCATGTCAGTGCTCATCTGTACCACATCCATGCCACGTCAGGGTGCTCATCTGTGTCTCATCCATGCCATGTCAGTGCTCATCCGTGCCACATCCATGCCACGTCAGGGCTAATCCATGCCACATCAGTGCTTACCAGTGCCACATCAGTGCTCATCAGTGCCACATCCATGCCATGTCAGTGCTCATCCGTGCCACATCCATGCCACGTCAGTGCCACATCAATGCCATGTCAGTGCTCATCTGTGCCACATCCATGCCACGTCAGTGCTCATCCGTGCCACATCTGTGCCATGCCAGTGCTCATCTGTGCCACATCCATGCCACGTCAGGGTGCTCATCTGTGCCTCATCCATGCCACGTCAGTGCTCATCCGTGCCACATCCATGCCACATCAGGGCTAATCCATGCCACATCAGTGCTCATCAGTGCCACATCCATCCCACGTCAGTGCTCATCAGTGCCACATCCATGCCACGTCGGTGCTCATCCATGCCACATCAGTGCTACATCCATGCAATGTCAGTGCTCATCAGTGCCACATCCATGCCACGTTAGTGCTCATCTGGGCCACATCCATGCCACATCAGTGCCACTACAATGCTTATCAGTGCCCTACAGTGCCTCACAAAATTGTAATGGGAAGTTAGGAAATGACAGTGCTCCTTGCATGTTGGGCCTCTGTATTTGGTCAGGCTGTGAAAAAGTCTCACATATGTGGTATCACCATACTCAGGAGGAGTGGCAAAATGTATTTTGGGGTGTCATTTTTGCTATGTACATGCTATGTGTAAGAAATGTCTTATAAATGGACAACTTTGGGTAAAAAAAAAATGCGTTTTGGTTTTCTTTCCACATTTTCCAAAAACTTGTGGAAAAAAATGACATGTTCAAAAGACTCATTATGCCTCCTAGATTATGTGTTGGGGTGTTTTCTTTCCAAAATGGGGTCATTTTGTGGGTGTTTCCATTGTCCTGGTGCTCCAGGGCCTTCAAAAGTGTGATAGGTCGTCAGAAAATTATATGTGTAATTTTTGCTTCTAGAACACCTGACAGTGCTACTTGGATGTTGGGCCTCTGTATGTGGCCAGGCTGTGGAAAAGTCTCACACATGTGGTATCGCCATACTCAGGAGGAGTAGCAGAATATATTTTGGGGTGTAGTTGCAAGTATGCCTGTACAGTGTGTGAGAAATAACTTCGTAATATGACCATTTTGTGAAAAATATATATATTTTTTTAAATCTTCATTTTGCAAAGAATTGTGGGAAAAAATTACAACTTCAAAAAACTCACCGTGCCTCTTACTAAATACCCTGGAATGTCTACTTTCCAAAAAGGGGTCATTTGGGGGGTATTTGTACTGTCCTGACTTGTTAGGGTCTCAAGAAATGAGATAGGCCATCAGTACATCAGGTGTGATCAGTTTTCAATGATTGGTACCATAGCCTTCACAAAGACCAAAAAAAGTATACTTATTTGGGTTATTTTTTACTAAAGATATGCAGCAGTATAAATTTTGGCCAAAACTTATGAAGAAAAATGACTAAATTTGCAAAATGTAAAACCGAAACAAAGAAAATTGCATTTTTTTTACAAAATTTTCGGTCTTTTTTCATTTATAGCGCAAAAAATAAAAAACCCAATTATGATTAAATACCACCAAAAGAAAGATCTGTTTGTGTGAAAAAAAGGACGAAAATTTCATATGGGGACAGTGTTGCATGACTGAGTAATTGTCATTCAAAATGTGAGAGCACTGAAAGCTGAAAATTGGTCTGGTTAGGAAGGGGGTTTAAGTGCCCAGTGGGTAAGTGGTTAATGTGGAAAATACACTGATGTAGTCATCCCTACACTTATGGTAGTATTTTCAAATAGATATGGACTTTGGATATCTATCTATCTATCTATCTATCTATCTATCTATCTATCTATCTATCTATCTATCTATCTATCTATCTATCTATCTATCTATCTGTATATGAGACTTCTGATATGTTAAAGTAGCCCTTTTTAGTTTACCACATTGAGCACATTAACATAAACATTACCCAGTAAATTATTTGTTAATTGGCCCTTGCACCCAGTGTCACTTGGACACAGAGGCCTTCTGTGTTTATCAGGGCAGCTTTCCTCTAGGCTGCTTGCAGCCCTCACAGATCCCTGTCTGCCCTGCACGCACTCATGGTGGGGCAGGACAGGAATGCTGACCAATTATCTCCCTGCAAGTGAGAGGCAAAGCCGCCTACATTGCCAGGAGCTACTAGAGCTGGCCAGGTAGGTGAGATGTGAGGAAAGCTTTTGGGGGGTTAGAAGGAGATATGAGGGCTATAGAGGGAGATGTGTGCAGTAGTGGGAGATGGAGAAGATGGGGGAGAATGGTGCAGAGGTTAGAGCCAAGGAGGAGGGGGTGGAAGTGAGAAATATACATCCTGTGAAAGAGAGCTTAAAGGGATTGTAAAGGCAGAAGGTTTTTTTTTTTTCTTAATACATTCCATGCATTAAGATAAAAAAAACCTTTTGTGTGCAGCAGCCCCCTTAGCCTTCCTAATACTTACCAGACCCCATCTTTATCCAGCGATGTTACAGGAGTTTCTCAGCTGCTCGGGACTCCCTACCTCATCGGCTAAGACATCAGCCTGACTCGATTGGCTCCCGCTGCTGTCAATCAAAGTCAGTCAACCAATCAGGAGAGAGGGGGCGGGGCCAGGTTGCGGCTCTGTGTCTGAATGGACTCAACGGGAGAGAGGGGCCAGGAGCATTGAGAAGGGACCCGAGAAGAGGAGGATCTGGGCCACTCTGTACAAAATCAACTGCACTGTGTAAGCAGTGCACTCCTGAATAAGGATGGGCCAAACACACTCCTGTTTGGTGCGCAGCAGAACTCCCGAACGGCGCACCCCATTAAAGTCTATGGAAGCCGAACAGGAAATCCCAAAAGTGCCCATTTTGAAGGCTTATATTCAGGAATAGAGTTGATTGAACACCTGGATTTCCGGGTTTGGCGGGTCTGGCCGAACTTGAAAAAAAAGTCCGGGTTCGTGACCGGGACTTAACCCGAACTTAACCCTGATCCCGAACCCCATTGAAGTCAATGGTGACCCGAACATTTGAGCACTAACATGGCTCTGAAAAACACATGGAAAGGGCTAGAGGGCTGCAAATGGCAGCAAAATCTTCTTAAGAGCATGACAAGTGCTCTGCAAACAAATGTGGATAGGGAAATAACTTAAAATAACATAAAATACATAAAAATAAAAAATAATAATCTTGAATGATGTAGGAGGAGGACGAGGCCCATATGGAGTAGGAGGTTGAGGTGGCGGTGGATATGGCGGTGTAGGTGGAAGCAGCGGTGGCGGTGGAGGAGGAGGACGAGGTAGCCAACACTGGTTTTGGTTTTTAATTTAATTTTTTTATTTTATTAGGGTACACCCCAAAAGAGTAAGAAAGATCAAAAATACAACAATGGCTGGGTAAGGCTGGTATACATGTCTATTCTGCACAAGGTAGGGACAAGTCCTGTGGGATCCATGCCTGGTTCATTTTAATGAATGTGAGCTTGTCCACATTGGCTCTGGACAGGCGGCTGCGCTTGTCTGTGATAACGCCCCCAGCCGTACTAAATACTCATTCAGATAATACACTGGCTGCAGGGCAGGCCAGCACCTCCAAGGCGTAAAGGGCAAGCTCAGGCCATGTGCCCAACTTGGAGACCCAGAAGTTGAAGGGGGCAGACCTGTCATTCAGTACGTCTAGGCGTGTGCACACATACTGCTCCACCATGTTAGTGCTGGGTCGTGGTGCTGCTGGTGGAGCTCCTATTGCAAGGAGAGGACGTGGTCGATCTGTGTCAGCTACACGCACAAGTGAAACACCTTTCTCAGCTGCGAGTAGGTGACAGAACCTGCAGCAGTATTTGGCAGGGCCTAAAGCGCCTCTACAAATGTTGAGGCCAGAACAAGTGCAGGCGATAGTAGATTGGGTTGCTGACAGTGCCTCCAGTTCCTTCATATTGTCTCCCACCCAGTCTTCTGCTGAAAGGTCAGAGTTGGCACCTGCAGCCAATGTCCATCAATCTTTCACCTCACCCCCTTGCAAATCAGCCAAGCAGTCTGAGCCCCAAGTCATGCAGCAGTCTCTTCTTCTTTTTGATGACTCTGTTAGCATGGTTTCCCAGGGCCATCCACCTAGCCCTGCCCAGAAGTGGAAGAGATTGAGTGCACCGATGCCCAACCACTTATGTCTCAAGATGAGTACATGGGAGGACCATCGCAGCACGTCTCGGATGATGATGAAACACAGGTGCCACTGCCAACTGCTGCTGAATTCCGAATTGTGAAGACCGACAAGGAGGGCAGGGATGAAACTGGGTGGAAGATGATGTGGAGGACGATGAGGTCCTCGACCCCACATGGAATGAATGTCATGCAGGTGACCTGAGTAGTTTGGAGGAAGAGGTGATGGTCGCACAAAGCCACCAGCACAGCAGAAGAGGGAGCAGGGTGAAAAAGTGGAGTGGCCGTGCCCTAGACACTACGCCTTCTACTGCCCATCGCAGCAAGGGACCGAGCACACCAAAGCCAGCTCAAAGGAGTTCCCTAGCGTAAGGTGATGATGACAGGACACGAGTGGTTTGCACGCTGTGCAATCAGAGCCTGAAGCGAGGCATAAACCTTCTCAACCTGAGCACAACCTGCATGACCAGGCATCTAAGTGCACAGCATGAGCTGCAGTGAAGTAGACACCTCAAAAACCAAGCAAGGTCCTCCTGCTTCCTCTTCTGCTGCAGTCTCGGCCTCTTCATCCACCTCTGTAGTGACAGTGGCACCTGCCACCCTGCAAACAGAGGATCTGCCAGCAACACCACCACCTGGGTCACCAACAACCATCTCCACAATGTCCCATGGAAGCGTTCAGCTTTCTATCTCCCAAACACTGGAGCGGAAGAGGAAGTACCTCCCTACCCACCCGGGATCCCTGGCCTTGAATGCCAGCATTTCAAAATTCCTGGCCTTTGAAATGCTGTCATTCCGTCTGGTGGAGATGCAGAGTTTTAAAAGCCTTATGGCGGTGGCTGTCCCACAGTACGTCGTGCCCAGCCGCCAGTGCTTTTCCAGGCAAGCCATCCCTTCCCTGCACAACCAAGTGGGTGACAAAATCAGGTGTGCACTGCGCAATGCCATCTGTGGCAAGGTCCACCTAACTACGGATACGTGGACCAGTAAGCACGGTAAGGGACGTTATATCTCCCTAACAGAATACTGGGTAAATGCAGTGGTGGCTGGGCCTGAGGCGGATAGCTGTTTGGCGCATGTCCTTCCACCACCGAGGATTGCAGGGCGCTTCAGTTTGCCTCCTGTTCCTAGCTCCTCCTACTCCGCTTCCTCATCCTCTACCGCCTCCTCATCCGGTCAGCTTAACACCTTCACCACCAACTTCAGCACAGTCAGGGGTAAACGACAGCAGGCAGTTTTAAAACTTGCCTGTTTGGGGGAAAAACCCCACACCGCGCAGGAGTTGTGGAGGAGCATGGAACAGCAGACCGATGAGTGGTTGGTGCCAGTGAGTCTCAAGCCCAGCCTGGTGTCGTGCGATAATAGGAAATCTCGTAGAAGCTCTGAGCCTAGCCAGTGTGATGCACATCCCTTGCCTGGCGCATGTGCTGAATTTGGTGGTGCAGAGGTTCCTGCTGCAGAAAGTGCGGGCCGTCTGTGCGCACTTTTGGCATTCTCACCCTGCTGCTGCTCGCCTGTCAGCGCTGAAGCGTAACTTCGGCCTTCCCGTTCACCACCTCATATGTGACGTTCCCACAAGCTGGAACTCTACCTTGCACATGCTGGCCAGACTTATTGATTGACTTATTGATTGACTTATTGACTTATTTATTGATAAGCCGAACACAACAACAGTATCCAATGGTTGTATCTCAATGTAACATATGCAGACTCAGGCTGCAATTTTTTTTTTCCCTAAATGGGTTTTTATTGATAAGCGGAAAACAACAACGGTATCCAATGGGTGTATCTCACTGTAACATATGCAGACTAGGCCGCAATTTATTTTTTTCCCCTAAATGGGTTTTTATTGATAAGCGGAATACAACAACAGTATCCAATGGGTGTATCTCACTGTAACATATGCAGACTAGGCCGCAATTTATTTTTTTCCCCTAAATGGGTTTTTATTGATAAGGGAATACATCAACAGTATCCAATGGGTGTATCTCACTGTAACGTAAGAATGAAAAATTTCTATTTTTCCCTTTTAATTGGTGATTTTTGAAGAGCAGATTTTAACAGCAGTGTCTAAACGCTGTATGACAGTGTCACAGTAAAGTATGAGTAAAACATATTTGTCCCCTTAATTGGTGCTTGTTGAATAGCAGATTAGAACTGCAGTGTCTAAACACTGTAAGTAACAGTAAAATATGAAGTTTTTTTCAGTTGAAATCCAGATTAAGCAGACACATATGCACTGAGCTTGCATTACATGGCTGCTACACGCCGCACGCCTAACAGGTTGGATACTGTTGTTGTTCTATTCCGCTATTGAAAAAAAAAAAAATTTGAATGAAAAACTGAAAAAGATTTTTTTCCCCCTAAAAACTGAAAAATAATTATTTTTGCCTTACATTGGTGCTTTTTGAAGAGCAGATTAGAAAAGCAGTGTCTAAACACTGTATGTCACTCTAAAATATGAAGGAAAAAAGTTTTTTTCTTTTTTAAATCCAGATTAAGCAGACACATATGCACTGAGCTTTCATTACATGGCCGTTACACGCCGCACGCCTAACAGGTTGGATACTGTTGTTGTTCTATTCCGCTATTGAATAAAAAAAACCCATTTGAATGAAATTACATAGCCGCTCCAAGCCGCACACCACCCACCTAACAGACTGATAAAAGTTTTTTTTTCTCCCTCCTCCTCACTGGGCTCAGGTCAGGGCAAAAAGATTGTGCACTGCACCCCCACGCAATAAAATCAATATAGATCGCTGTCTGATTAAAGAAGATTCTTCCTATTCTTTCCCTGAAAGCAATCTCCAGCCCGCCCCTACAATTATAATCTCCTATCTCTCCCTTAGCAGCAGCAGGAACCTGTCCCTAGTATAGTTAGAGCAGAGTGACGTGCGGCGCTATGTGACTCCAGCTTATATAGAGGCTGGGTCACATGCTGCACTGGCCAATCACAGCCATGCCATTAGTGGGCATGGCTGTGATAGCTTCTAAGGGCACACTAGTTAAACGCTTGCTGATTGGCAGCCTTGCAGCTGTTGAAACCGCGCCATTAAAACAGTGCCAAAACATTAAAACCACGCCAAAACATGAAATAACATTACCGAACAACGGATTGTATCCCGAACATACAGTAAAATGTTCGGGGATCGTGTCCGGGTACCGAATACCCAAAAGTCTGGTATGATCCCGAACAATACAGCCCGTGTTCGCTCAACCCTATTCAGGAATTGGCCATAAAAGTAGTATAGGGGTCTGGGACTGCCTTGGATAACATGTATCAATAATAAAAAAAAAATTGTAAAAAATGATCGTTTTTTCAGGAGCAGTGATTTTAATGATGCTTAACCGGTTCCCGACCAGCCGCCGCCTATTTACTGCGACAATGTGGCTCTGCTGGGCAAATCTACGTAGGTCTACGTCGGTCATGAGCAGGCAGCTAGGGGGAAAATGTGTGCCGCCGCCGGCACGCTTACACCCCCACTCATCAGCAGGGAAGCCGATGCACGGGTCAGGCGGCTCCGATTGCCGCCTGACACCTATGATCTTTCCCTGCTGAGAGAGAAGAACGGTCAGCTGTTGTAAACACAGCTGACCGTTCTTCTCCCTGGAATAATCATAGAGCCCCTTTGATCCTTCTATATAGGATCACACCCCCCCCACCCCATTTTTGCCGCCTGACACCTATGATCTTTCCCTGCTGAGAGAGAAGAACGGTCAGCTGTTGTAAACACAGCTGACCGTTCTTCTCCCTGGAATAATCATAGAGCCCCTTTGATCCTTCTATATAGGATCACAGGTCTCTATGATCATTTCAGAAGCCACACCCGCCCAGTTAGAATCACTCCCCTAAGCTCACATTTAACGCTTTGATCACCCATAATGTTAACCCCTTCCCTGCCAGTGTCTTTATTACAGTAACAGTGCATATTTTTAGCACTGATTAAGGTAGTAATGTCACTGGTCCCCCCAAAAGTGTAAAAAATGTCAGTTAGGGGTCTGTTTTGTCCGCCGCAATGTCATGGTCCTGCTAAAAATCGCAGATCGCCGCCAATACTATTAAAAAAAATAAAAATTACATAAATCTTTCCCGTAGTTAGTAGACGTGATAACTTTTGTGCAAACCAATCAAAATACGCTTATTGCAATTTTTTTTTACCGAAAATATGTAGCAGAAAACAAATTGACCTAAAATGTTAAAAAATTTTGATTTTTAATTTTTTTTTTTGAAAATGTTATATAGCAGAATGTGAAAAATATTGTTTTTTTTTTTTTTCAGAATTGTCGCTTTTTTTTTGTTTATGGCGCAAAAAAAGAAAAATCGCACAGGTGATCAAATACCACCAAAAGAAAGCTTTATTTGTGGGGAAAGACATACATCAATTTTATTTGGGTACAGTGTCGCACAACCGTGCAATTGTCTGTTAAATTAACGTGTCGAATCACAAAATACGGCCTGGTCATTAAGGGGGAAAATCTTCCGGTCCAGAAGTGGTCAAAGTGCAACAATAAAAATGAAAAACTCCTGTAAATATAGTGTCTAGGGGGTCTCCTTAATGTGCCTGTAAAATAGCACATCTGGAGCATGTATAGATCTTGCTACAGCAAAAATGAAATTTCTACAGAAAAAAAGCAAGTCAAATCCCATTTAAAATGACTCGCGGTTACAATTGCCGGCTCCCGGCTGTTAAAAAAGTTATGAAAAAAACAAAATAGGGTCCCCCCAAGTCCATGCCAGGCCCTTCCAGTCTGGTATGGGATTTAAGGGAAACCCCATGCCAAAATGTAAAACAAAAATGGGGTGGGGGGGTGAGGTCCCCCCAAAATCCATACCAGACCCTTATCCGGGCACACAGCCTGGCAGGTCAGGAAAGGGGAGGGGACAAGCAAACGCCCTCCCCCTCCTGAACCATACCAGGCCACATGCCCTCAACATGGGGGTTTTCTGGGGCAGGGGGGCTCTGCCCCCCACCTCAGAGCACCTTGTCCCCATGTGTCCTCATTTAACAAGGGGCCCCCATATCCCGCCCCCATGTGAATGGGTATCGGGTACATGGCACCACTACCCATTCACCGAAAAAGTGTACAAAAAATAAACACATGAGACATTTTTTGACAAGTCCTTTATTTAAAAATAAAAATACAGTGTCTCCTGAAGTAAACCCATTATCAATCAGGCCTCCGTCTAACCAAAAAAAAAAAAAACGCTTTTCGCAGTCAGCCTGCCGGTTTGACAGTTTGTAGTATATAGGGAATGGGCAATGCCACACCGGTGACGTCACCGAGTGGTCCCGCCCATCATGATGTCACGGAATGGTGCATGCTGGTGTAGCCCTGCCCATTCCTTATATAAGAACTGTCAAACCATGGAGCAGGCAGACTGCAAGAATCGTTCAATGAGAGTGGAACTTTTTTTTTTTCTTTTTTCAGTCCAGTGGGCGGCGTGATTGGCGATGGATTTACATCAGGTGACACTGTTTTTTTATTTTTCTTTTTGAATAAAAAACCTTGTCAAAAACTGTGTCGGTGTGTTTATTTTTTTGTACACTTTTTTGGTGAATGGGTAGGGGTACTATGTACAAGGATCTGGGGGCCCCCTTGTTAAAGGGGGCTTCCAGATTCCGATAAGCCCCCCACCTGCAGACACCGACAACTACAGTCCAGGGTTGTCGGGAAGAGGCCCTTGTCCTCAACAACATGGGGACAAGGTGCTCCATAGTGACCCCGATGTTGAGGCCATGTGGCCTGGTATTGTTCAGGAGGGGAGGGGGGGGGCGCTCGCTCATCCCCTCCCCTTTCCTGACCTGCCAAGCTCCATGCCCGAATAAGGGTCTGGTATATATTTTGTGGGGGACCGTCGTTTTTAAAAAAATTTTGGTGTGGGGTTCCCCTTAAATCCAAAACCAGACCTAACGGGCCTGGTATAGACTTGGGGGGGGGGGGGGGACAAGACCCTACGCCATTTTTTTCTCTCATTTTTTATTGGCCGGGAGCCAGCAATTGTAACCGTGAGTCATTTAAATGTGATTTGACTCGTTTTTTTCTTTAGAAATTTAATTTTTGCTGTAGCATGTTTAATGTATGCTAAAGATGCGCCACTTTAAAGATAGACTAAGGACACCCCAGGCACTATATTTAAAGGATTTCTTTTTTTTTTTTTAACCGGAATTTTTTATTTTTTTTGTTCAGCTGTCAGCGGGGAAACCGATTGACAGCTGATGTCTCATTGGTTGTCAAGGACGCCACGGCTGGCTATGCCCAATCAGAGAGCAGCATTGCAGGGTGTTCGTCAGGGCAAACATCCGACGAACACCCAGCAAATTCACTCATGCTCGGGCCAAAACGTTCACCCATCCCTACTCCTGAACTCCTCCCAGGCTACAAGGTAGTGTGTTTCTATTAATAGTGTAAAGAGACACAACTCTGGTCCCTGCATGCATGGATTGCTCTATAGGATGCTGCAAGGAAAAGAATTCACTCTGAAATGGGAAATCTAGGGCAGTGCCATAGCCCCAGCTTAAACTGGAACATAGGCAAAGTTTCACTGGCAGGTGTGTATGTCATTCGGACGTGAAAGCCCGGGGTTTTACACACATCCTTGGTGGCTTCAGCCACTGGTTATCAGATGGAAGCAATCAGGCACCTCCACAGCCACCCAATTGCTTCCAAACCCCAATGTCTCATTATTTAGACGTCACCAAATAATTATCACATAGGGGACTTTTTGGCCTCTATGTAATGGAAAATAAAAATGTTTAAAAATTGCCAAAAATTTAAAGTTACACCCAAGTACATAAAATCACCCACCCAAAAAAATTTATGGGGCCCCCTCACATACACACACATATGAACATTATCACATTCATCTGGGTGCTTACATATGAAAACATTGATTGCAATACGCATGTCACGCTAAAGTGAGAACAATAATTCTAACTGATGACCTGTAGGGGGCTTTTAAAGCATCTCCTATGGAAATATAGGGTACTGAAGTTTGTTGTCATTTCAAAGGCACACACAAATTTAGGGTTTGATATGTTGGGTATCTACTTACTCAGTGCAGCCTAATCTTTTATATGTCACCAAAAATTGGGTAACCTTTAATGTATTTTTGACTGAAATTTTGTGTTTCCTAGACCTTTGCGGTTATAGCGCTTAACATAAAAAATTGGAACTACCACTATTTTATTCTCTAGGGTGTCTGCTTTCAGGAAATATATACTATTTTGGGGGGTTTATGCAATCTTCAGGCCTGAATTGTGCATTCCTGTGTGATTCAGACCGCATGCAAAACATAATCCATGTGCGATCTGCAGCGAGTGTCACTAGAAAGTTAACGACACCCCAAACGCAGGTTGCAGATGCAGTGCATTTACCAGCCTACCTGCACCGTACAAAAGTACCATGCAATCCGGTTACAGTTCCTTTCTGAAAAATAGAGCATTTTTGTGCAAACATGGTGTGAACCGGCCCTAAAAGATTAAATCAGCTGCTGAAAGTGTTTAAAAACACTGAAGGTTTAATACCATTTAAATTGAGGTATCTGATAATACGCTAAATAACCAAAAGTATTGGGACACCTGTCTTTACACGCACATGAACTTTATTGGCATCCCAGTCTTAGTCCATTGGTTCAATATTGAGTTGGCCCAACTTTTGCAGCTATAACAGCCTCAACGTTTCTGGGAAGGCTGTCCACAAGGTTTATAGATATATATATATATATATATATATATATATATATATATATATATATATATATATTGTAAAGTTTGGGGGTTCTAGCTCCACCGGATTGAGTGCACAACCGTTTAAAACATAAACAAAAGGCTTTATTTCAGCAAACTTAAACAGGCTTCCAGCAGTGCATAAATCAAACACAAAATAAAGTCCGCTTTTCTTCAGCACAAAGGAATAAAGCAAGAAAAAAGGCACATACGGTTTTGTGGATGGGTCTTCACCCCAAGGTTTGAAACAGTCCTCAATAGACCTCTCAGCAGCTTCCAGCAAACTTGCAGCTCCTTCAGACAGGTGCAACCACCAAACTACTCCTCCCCCACACTCACCTATTGCTGCTTCCTGTCTCTTAAGGACTGCTTCTCATGGGTCTTAACCCTGTATGTGCTGGAATCCCTTATGGTCAGGGGTGGGGGCTCTTTCCCACCCGAATATCACTACAGAGCCCCCCAAATTCCGGGTCCCAAATATCGCTCTATTCAACACAGAGAGCACTGCGATTCAGTCCTCCTGATTTTAGCTATTTCCAGGAATTTCTCACCCGTCTTGGGTGACCCCCTGAACATTTCCCAACTTCCCTTAAAGAGACCACAACCCAAACACAGGAGATATATAGCGATTGTCCAGGACCCAACCTTGGCGTCCTGTACATATCCCCCCCCTCTGCCTCAACGCGGAGGTGTTGGAGGCACCACACGACAGCATACAGTGGACTCGGGAGAGGGCATCGGCATTCTGATGCTGTCTCCCGGGTCTGTGTTCTACCACAAAATTAAACTCCTGGAGAGAAAGGAACCACCTTGTCACCCTGGCATTGGTGTACTTGTTCTGTCTCATCCAGGTCAATGGGGCATGGTCTGACACCAGGCGAAACCTCCTACCTAGGAGAAAATACCGTAGGGAGTCCAAAGCCCACTTGATGGCAAGACACTCCCGCTCCACCACAGCGTAGTTTCTCTCTGCTGTCGTTAGCTTCCTACTCAGAAAAACCACGGGGTGTTCTTCCCCATTGACCACTTGAGAGAGGACCGCTCCTAATCCTTCACTTGAAGCATCTGTCTGCACTACAAAATCCTTGGAGAAATCGGGAGCTACGAGCACCGGATGTTGGCATAATGCCGCCTTAAGCTTCTGAAAAGCTTCTTCGGCATTCGCGCTCCACTTTATCATCACTGACTTTCTACCTTTGGTCAAGTCAGTCAATGGTGCAGCAATGGTGGCAAAGTTGGGGACAAACCTCCGGTAGTAGCCAACTATGCCCAAAAATGCTCTGACCTGCTTTTTGGTTAGGGGACGGGGCCAGCCCTGTATGGCTTCTACCTTATTCATTTGGGGTTTAACCAGCCCTCTACCCACAATGTACCCTAGGTACTTGGCTTCCTCCATCCCAATTGCACATTTCTCTGGATTGATGGTGAACCCTGCTCTTCTCAAGGAGTCTACGACTGCCTGAACCCGGGGAAGATGGGACTCCCAATCAGTGCTGAAGACGACTATGTCATCCAGGTAGACGGAAGCATATCTTTGATGTGGACGTAAAGTTTTATCCATGGCCCGTTGGAATGTGGCAGGGGCAGAGTGCAGACCAAATGGCATCCTTTTGTACTGGAAGTGGCCTTCCGGGGTGGAGAAGGCTGTTTTCTCCCTGGCCTCCTTGGTTAGGGGAATCTGCCAGTACCCTTTTGTGAGGTCAAGCGTGGTGATATACCTGGCTGGACCCAACCTCTCAATTAACTCGTCTATCCGGGGCATAGGATATGCATCGAACTTGGAGATTTCATTAAGCTTTCTGAAGTCATTGCAGAAGCGAAGAGTGCCGTTGGGTTTAGGCACCAACACAATTGGACTCGACCACTCGCTCTGCGACTCTTCAATGACATCAAGCTCAAGCATTCTTTTTACCTCCTCAGACACTGCCACCCTATGAGCTTCTGGGATACGATACGGCTTTAACCGGATTTTTCCATTGGGCTCGGTTACAATGTCATGCTCGATGACATTGGTGAGACCAGGTAACCCTGAAAACATGTCCCTATTTCTTTGCAGAAATTCTTTTGCCTGTTGGGTTTGGGGCCTAGACAGGGTAGCAGCAACCTGCACTAGGTCAATCCCTGCAGGGTCCCCTGACTGGACACCTATCACTGCAGACACCTGTTCTCTATCTCTCCAGGGTTTCAACAAATTTATGTGGTAGATCTGGTATGGCTTTCTTCTCCCAGGCTGGTGTACCTTGTAGTTCACTTCCCCCATTTTTTCCACTATCTCAAACGGACCTTGCCACTTGGCCAAGAACTTGCTCTCCACCGTTGGTATTAGGACGGCCACCCGGTCTCCTATTTGAAATTGTCTGATTTTAGCCGATCGGTTGTACACCCTTCTTTGGGCATCTTGAGCCTTCTGCAGATGCTCCCTCACCAACGGCATTACCTTAGCCACTCTCTCTCGCATTTGGGAGATATGCTCTACCACAGTTTTGTGTGGGGACGACTCACTTTCCCATGTCTCCTTTACTAGATCTAGCAACCCCCGGGGCCTTCGCCCATACACTAACTCAAACGGTGAGAAACCCGTTGATGCTTGTGGAACCTCCCAGATGGCAAACAACAGGGCAGGGAGTAACATATCCCAATCCTTCCCATCTTTCTGGACCACTCTTTTTAACATGCATTTTAAAGTTTTATTGAACCTCTCGACTAGGCCATCAGTCTGCGGGTGATAGACGGACGTCCGCAACTGCTTAATCTGGAACAGTTTGCACAAGTCCGCCATCACTTTGGACATAAAAGGGGTGCCCTGGTCCGTCAATATTTCTTTGGGGAACCCCGTTCGGGAAAACATTTGAAACAGTTCCCTGGCAATGGCCTTAGAGGAAGTTTTCCTTAAAGGGACTGCTTCTGGATATCTAGTGGCATAGTCTAGGATGACTAGTATATATTGGTACCCCCTTGCTGACTTCACCAGGGGTCCTACGAGATCCATTGCAATTCGTTCAAATGGTACCTCGATAATTGGCAAGGGTACCAGGGGGTTTCTGTAATGGGACACCGGGGCAGTTAACTGGCAAGTCGGACAGGACGCACAATACCTTTTAACCTCGGCCTTTACCCCTGGCCAGTAAAACCGGTCAGTTACCCTGGCCTCTGTTTTTTCTGCCCCCAGGTGTCCTCCCAGTGCATCATTGTGGGCTAGATCGAGAAGCATCCGCCTATAAGGCTGGGGAACCAGCAACTGCTCGACAGTTTCCCCTCGGCTTTCAGCCACTCGATAAACCAAGTTATCTTTCAATGCAAAATGAGGAAACCTCTGGTCTGCACCTGGTATTTGTGGGATCCCATCAATAACAGAAACCTGCTCTCTAGCATTGACCAAGGTAAGATCCTGCAATTGAGCGGTGCCAAACGCACCCCTGGATACGTCCAGGTCTGGATGCACTGGCCTTGAGGAGGTTTCCCCTTCACTCTCCTCAACCTGGGACTGTGGTGGGGAGAGTTCCTCATCATCCTCTCCCAGCATAACCTGTAACGGGGAGACTTCCCCCCCCCTCAGAGGTCAGCTCGGTCTTGCGACCTGAAACAGAAACAATATCGTCCACTTTAACATTTTCTGCAATGTCATTGTTAGTGACAGGTACCTCCCCATCAGGGGGTTGTGTTGTGGGGATTTCAGGCCCGGACCCCTCAGACTCTGTTCCTTCGAGGCCGAGG
The DNA here is from genome assembly GCF_965119305.1 of Pelophylax lessonae. Taxonomy (NCBI): domain Eukaryota; kingdom Metazoa; phylum Chordata; class Amphibia; order Anura; family Ranidae; genus Pelophylax; species Pelophylax lessonae. The sequence continues at coordinate 280,403,362 of NC_138770.1, forward strand.
GTCCCCAGTCCCCTTGGTTGTCCAGGCTGTTCACACTGTACCTGGTTCCATAGTTAAAAAAACAGTGGGCAGTCCCGCCCCACTATGACATCATGTATCAAATTTCTTACCACCCCGACTTCTTGTGTCACAGAGGTACCACCATAGGCAACAGTCACTGGCACCAGGGGGTACTCTCTGGTGTCCCCATGGATACATACTACCCGTAGAGTCTTACTTACTGGGCCGAGTCTTCCGATCACCCTGGTATGTACCAGCGTTACCATGCTACCAGAGTCCAGCAGAGCCTTGGCAGGAAGGTGGTTCACCCATAGTTCACATTCAAACTGTCCGGTCGCTATATCAAGATGGGTGGCACATGCTCTTTGCACATAAAAAGAGCTTCTCCGAACAGTCCCACACTCCATAGGCTCCTCCTGAAGTGGGCATTGTGCCCGGGTATGCCCCCAGGACCGACATCGCCAGCACTGTATGTCTCCCATCCTTGGGACAGGAACCAACCTCCGTGGTTCTGCTGAAGAAGATACCGGTTTGTGGGTGACAACGTCTGGCGGAGCTTCTCTCCTAGGTGCTGTGGCTGGCCTGGTTGCCCTATGTGTGGGTTCCCGATGCTTGGCAGGCCCGAGCAGGTCTTCCACCACAGTGTATCTTTCGACCAACTCTACCAGCTGGTCAGCGGTTGCAGGGTCGCCATGGCTTACCCAGCGCTGTAGGTCATCTGGTAGGGACCGCAGGTACCAGTCCATCACTACCCGTTCCACCATTTGCGGGCCTGTCAGCTTCTCTGGTTGCAGCCATTTTTTCACCAGCTGTACCAGTTCGTGCATCTGGGACCTGGGTGGCCGATTAGGTTTGTACCTCCAGCGGTGCACCCTCTGAGCTCGGACAGCTGTGGTCACCCCCAGGCGGGCCAAGATCTCTGCCTTCAGACGCTCATAGTCGCTGATGTGCTCAGTTGGAAGGTCAAAGTAGGCTTTTTGCGGGTCACCAGTAAGGAAAGGGGAGATAATGCCAGCCCATTGGTCACGGGGCCACCCCTCTCTCTCCGCTATCCTCTCAAAAGTTGTGAGAAAAGCCTCCACATCATCACTGGGGGTCAGTTTTTGCAAGTAATGACTGGCTCTCACAGATACTGGGTTGCCATCAGCAATGACTGCTTGCTCTCGTCCCTGAGCCAAACGCTGTACTGCCTCCTGCAAGGCAGCCACCTGTGCTTGAGTGGACTCCTGCTGGGCAGTAAACTGAGCAGCTAGCAACCGTGTGCTTTCCTGTTGTGCCTTTACAGCCTGTGCCAGGGCTTGCTGCTGCTGAGCCATTGCTTCCTCATGGCGACGGTTTGCCTCTACTGAGGCTTGCTGCTGGGTCACAGTGGCTTGCACCAGTGCTTTAATAACCTCCTCCATGCCTGCTGTTTGTAGTGTCTGAGCTGTTTTCACCCAAGACATGCCATAGGTATACTGTCTCTTTAAATGTCAGTTTTTGGTTTTTAAACGGCTTTTGCGGCTGCAAAATGCACTCTGCCCGCATCCGAGACACCAGTTGTAAAGTTTGGGGGTTCTAGCTCCACCGGATTGAGTGCACAACCGTTTAAAACATAAACAAAAGGCTTTATTTCAGCAAACTTAAACAGGCTTCCAGCAGTGCATAAATCAAACACAAAATAAAGTCCGCTTTTCTTCAGCACAAAGGAATAAAGCAAGAAAAAAGGCACATACGGTTTTGTGGATGGGTCTTCACCCCAAGGTTTGAAACAGTCCTCAATAGACCTCTCAGCAGCTTCCAGCAAACTTGCAGCTCCTTCAGACAGGTGCAACCACCAAACTACTCCTCCCCCACACTCACCTATTGCTGCTTCCTGTCTCTTAAGGACTGCTTCTCATGGGTCTTAACCCTGTATGTGCTGGAATCCCTTATGGTCAGGGGTGGGGGCTCTTTCCCACCCGAATATCACTACAGAGCCCCCCAAATTCCGGGTCCCAAATATCGCTCTATTCAACACAGAGAGCACTGCGATTCAGTCCTCCTGATTTTAGCTATTTCCAGGAATTTCTCACCCGTCTTGGGTGACCCCCTGAACATTTCCCAACTTCCCTTAAAGAGACCACAACCCAAACACAGGAGATATATAGCGATTGTCCAGGACCCAACCTTGGCGTCCTGTACAATATATATATATAGATATACGTATATATATATATATATATATATATATTATACGTATATATTTATAAAAAGTACAGTAAAACTGCAGGAAAGGGCACTGGGGGGGGGGGGGCAAACTGATGTGAATTTATTTTATTTTGTAATGTATCAGTGTGTTTGGTGTGTTTTACTATTTGAATTTGCCGCCGGTTCCACCCCCCCTGCGCAGGAGACGGAAGCCGGGGCACAGAGCATCGGGAGGAAGATCCACCCCCCCAACCTCCGCGATACATCGCTGGATCCCGGGGACAAAGTGAGTACCCTCTCTTCCAGGATCTAGCGATCTTCCTAGTGGTACCCCGAGTGTGGCTCGGGGTTACCGCTTTTGGCACTGAAATTTAACCCTGAGCCACACTCAGGAATACCGCTAGGAAGGTAAGGGGGCAAATCCTTCCAGTCCAAAAGTGGTTAATAGGTACATGTACTGTATATAGTAAATGATGGCTATTTTTTGCTAATCCCATTCCAAAAACTGGCCTCTATTTATTACCACCTTTTAACACCTCACACATTTTCTGAAGATCTGCAATTGTATGTTTAAAGCGAAGCTGACACTGTGGTAAATATATGTAGGGGCTAGAAAAACCTAAACATAAATGTAAGTGGCTTCAAGGGTGGCTTGGATATAACAAGAAAGTATTTGCAGGTATTTAAGGTATCTACATTTGAGTTCTGCTGTTAAATTGATAACTCCATCCAGAAGACAGATGAAGTTAACGTGATTGTAAACCCTAACATATACCCAGTGAAGTGACTGGCCTCAGGTGATATACAGTATAGAGATTAAACAAATCCTCCTACATAAGATGTACATGTTTATCTGCAGTCTTCTCTTCTCTACACCAGTTCAAAGAATCCAGATTTTTATTAAAACTTGTCTAAACTATCAGAAAAAAAGGGGGCAGTATAGTATGCACTTAATACTTGGTCAAGGCTCCTTTGGCATGAATTACTGCATCAATGCGGCGTGACATGGAGGCAATCAGCCTGTGGCACTGCTGAGATGTTATGGAAGCCCAGGTTTCTTTGATAGTGGCTTTCAGCTTATTTGCATTGTTGGGTCTGGTGCTTCATCTTCCTCTTGAAAATACCCCACAGATTCTCTATGGAGTTTAGGTCAGGTGAGTTTGCTGGCCAATCAAGCACAGTGATATTATGATCATTAAACCAGGTATTGTTACTTTTGGCAGTGTGGGCAGATGCTAAGTCCTGCTGGAAAATGAAATCAGCATCTCCATAAAGCTGGTCAGCAGAGGGAAGCATGAAGGGCTCTAGAATTTCCTGGTAGAGGGCGGCTGCGCTGACTTTGGACTTAATAAAACACAGTGGACCAACACCAGCGGATGACATGGTTCCCCAAATCATCACAGACTGTGAAAAAAACAATCCTGTAACATTTTAATTTTCTGAGATATTGAATTTTGGGTTTTTACTAGCTGTAAGCCATAATCAACAAAATTAAAAGAAAGAAATGCTTGAAATATATCACTCTGTAACACATCTATATACATATATACAGTATATATATATATATATATATATATATATATATATAAGTGTCACAGCAGCCTCATCCTTCCTTTCTTCATTCTTTATATTTCATGTATTATAAATAGAATGTTGGGGGTTTGCTGTGCTCTAATTAGGCTTCTTTGTAGTTGGGTTAAATACAGTATTGGTCTCCTGCCTCACCTATTACTGATCCCTGACCTCTGCATCACTTACTACTGATCCCTGACCTCTGCATCACTTACTTCTGATCTCTGAAATCTGTATCACTTAAACAGATCTCTGAAAACTGCGTCACTTACTACTGATCTCTGAATGCTGCGTCACTTACTACTGATCTCTGAACTCTGCATCACTTACTACCGATCTCTGAACTCTGCATCACTTACTACCGATCTCTGAATGCTACGTCACTTACTACTGATCTCTGAACTCTGCATCACTTACTACTGATCTCTGAATGCTGCGTCACTTACTACTGATCTCTGAACTCTGCATCACTTACTACCGATCTCTGAACTCTGCCTCACTTACTATTGATTTCTGACCTCTGCATCACTTCCTACTGATCTCTGAACTCTGCCTCACTTACTATTGATTTCTGACCTCTGCATCACTTCCTACTGATCTCTGAACTCTGTGTTACTTATTGCTTATATAAAACATCTCTGTCCTGGATAATAGGATCTCCTGCATCCAGACCTGCAAAATACCACCTATTTCACACTTCATTCCATGAGTACTCCACTGGGGATCCACACATTTATTAATGGTGGATACCAGGGAGCTGGGTCAAAAGGGCTAAATAACATGCATTCTGAAGACAGGCTATGGGTCATTCAGAGCACTGCTCGGGGTGATAGCACTTCCCTTGTCCCAAGGCTGTGTCCTGTTATGATACTGCTTCCCTCGTGTGATTTTATCTCCCTCTCAGGCACACACCATGCAGCCTGTCTAATATAAGGAGATTTTTCTACCACTATGTCTGATATCTTTGGGAAACTTTTGTCATTTCAAGATCTTTTGATTTCCAAAGACAATAAATGCTACATGTCCTCTATTACAACTGACCCTATTAAGAAATCAGAGGTGCAACTTCCTTTACTTGAGGATACTTTGGAGGAAATTATTGAGCACCCTGATTTTGTAGCAGAGACCTCAGAGGATTTTTCTTCCCATAATTTTATTGAGGTAGAAGCTATGGCTTCCTGCCAAATGCACTCTAATGTGGACATGTGTAGTGCACTAGTCTTTACCTGACTTTCCACAGCTCCGTGGGCAAAAGAGGCTGGTTAAGTCAAAAAATAATTTTCCCATACTTGCAAAGATTGGTTGTGTGCTGGCTTAACCCCGAGGGAATATTTATTCCTCTTAAGATTTTGAGATTTATCCTATTGAAAAAAAATCCTACTTGTTTTTTCAGGTCCAGTCCTGCTGCAAGCAATTGCTGCCATGTCTACTTGCCAGACTATTTCTAACTGGATACATTTGGTTTGCTGAACTTCCTTGTAAAAAGCATCTTCTATGTATGCCTTTTGATGGTGAATGCCTATTTGGAGAGTCCCTTAATACATTTATAAAGGAAGTCACTGAAGAAAATGTACACCTGCTCCATATGAAAAAACCTAATTATCATACTCGTACAGCTAATAGGTCGACTCAACAAAAGAGTTTTTTTGCTCTCCCCAGGAATCAACCTCAAAATCAAGGCTTACTACTTTCTTTCATCAGAAGCCCTGGATTCATAAGTTGAATAAACTTGCCCAGAAGCCCTCCTCACAATGAAGGGGTGCCCTCACTCCTCGGGGGATGTCGGGACATCTGTTGGCATTGCGCCAGTTTGGATCTAGTTTGTCCTGGACCTCTGGACCCTATTGGTCATTTCAAAGAGGACCTCTGTCCCTTCCTTGCTTTTTGCCTTCCAATCTGCCAGCTTCAGACCAAAAAAAAGCAGATTTATTGACCATCTTGCACTAGTTTCAGGCACAAGGAGTGGCTATACCAGTTTCGTTTGAAGAACAGTTTCAAGTTTTTTATTCAAAATTTCACAGTTTTAGAAACCAAATAGAGGCATCTCTCCAAATCTAAACAGATTTTTTGTGTAGCAAAATTCCAAATGGAGAAAAACAGATGTGTAAATCCTGGCATCCAGGTTTAACAATAAGCTGAAAAAAATTAGAGACAAGACCAGGGATCCTCTAGCCTTCCCATAGATGTGTTGGTGATACCTTGCACTCAGTTCAAACTGATTTATGCCTTCCCCAATGAAGATCTTTTTTAGGTTACTGCACAATTTATAGGTGATTCTCATTGCAACAAATTGGCTCAGAAAACTTCTGATGGACGAGCCTTGGCTTCTTCCAAACAAAGATATGTGTGTGAGCCACTCAGACTGCATGAGAAGCCTGAGTAAGCTCTGGTGGGCGGAATTAAATGCATTGGGAGCATGGCCTGGTGGAGGTCCAGGCTGAGACTGTCATTGACTATCATACAGCAGGTCTTGACTTGATGTGTGGCTCCCAGGACACCTAATCATTCTTCCAAAAATAACATAATTACTGCCCCCGTGCCATGCTGCTTCTTTAACTCTGGCTTTAGTGGCATGGCTGTTAAAACTCTCTAAACGACAGTGGTATTTCTGACTGTTTTTTTTTATTTTGCATGTTGCAAAGACAAATGGCTAAAGCCTTGGGGATACTATTATCTCTTGCATTTTGGCATTTTCTATGGCTGGTCTTGATCAGCATCTGGCACTGAATACCCTCAAGGGACAAGTTTCTGCTTTGTCAATTGTCCTCCAGAATCCTTTTGCCTCACAATCCCTAATCCAGAATTTCCTTGATGTAGCTACCCACATAAATCCACAAATTCAACCTCCTATGTCACCTTGGGATTTCAACTGATACTCTCTGTCCTTCAGAGATCCCACTGACATTCCCTTGGAAGACCTTATATGTAAGGGTGCCTCCCTATTTGCCATTACGTCTGTTAGGTATGTTTCTTAATTACGTAAACAGTAGTGTAGCGCAGTCATAAAGAACCCTCTATTAATAAATTAATGACTCAAATAACAGAGTAAACCGTAGAATTCATAATATGATGATATTAATGATGACACGAAAGACAGTCCATAGCTTGAAGTGATGCAAGAGAGAAAAGTTAAAGTCCACTTGTGGTTTGGTGAAAAAACAATAAGTGTGACTTCCGTGCTCGCAGCTTCCCACCACCAAGCAATATCTGCTTCTCACCTCAATATCGCGACCCTGCAGGGTCAAAACACATATATCTCTCAATATATTCAGGGAACACAGCTCCAAGCTCTCAACCATCAGATACTGTAAAAGCAGTCCTTTGCCGCAGTTTATTGTCAGTGATAAGCAGCACTCCAGGATGCATCCCCCAGGATATGAAAATAAAAGAAAAGGGGATCTAGTGCTCTCTGTATGCAATGCCAAATTTATTAGCCAAAAAGAAAAGTATCACACTTACATGGTATCCCACAAAGTAAAAGCGTATGACAGTATGCAGAGCCTGCAGCGTGCTGAACCGTGCTGTGTTGCTTCCTGATTATGGCCGTGGATCAATGGACCAATCCCCCGTACTCGTTACGTCCGAGATGGGTGTGGACTTCCTCAGCGGGGATGACGATGTGTCTCTGATCCGCCTCTATATAGTAATAAGCTCCGCCCTCGTCCTATCTCCGGCGTTCACCGCCGCAGTGGAGACTCGCCCCTCCTCTTACAGGAAATGGACAGGCGGGGCAGAGTGTATAATGCTTCCTCATCCATCCAAACACACCCTCTGGCATCAACCATCACTATGGGAACTTGCCTTCAACCTGGAAGTAGATGGACATTACTTAATAGGAAAAAAGGAAGCTTGCCTAAGTAAACTAGGTTTTTAAAAAGAAACCTTTTGCCAGTTCAATTTGAATTGGGGCAATTTAGGCTATATTTGAATAATGCAATTACAATACAGAATTTCAATATATGAATCGATCAACGATTCTTGCTGTTGATCCTACACGACCCCTGGTCATATCAGCAATCAAACACAAGATGGCAGCACACTGCTCACTCTGTTAAAAACACATTAAACACAATAGGATACATAACAATAAAATGTACGTGCTGAACATAAAATTACTTATGTACACATAAAATACAATTTCATTATAAAAATCCACTCAGATCTATAAATATATAAAAAATTGTATATAAAAGATAGAAGAATAAATAATTTCAATGACCGTAAAACACATTTTATCTATCAGATATAAAACAATTAAGGTCAAAGTCGACGTTCAGTCCTAAAGGCATTAAAACTTTGGCCTCATAGATCCAAAAGGATTCATGACGGCTAAGTTGTCGGATACAATTACCGCCTCTCCAATGATAGCTAACTTTTTCGATCCCCCAGAATTTCAGACTACTAGGGTTTCTCTGATGGTGGTTTCTGAAATGCCTTGATACATTATGAGTTACTAGACCTTTGCGGATGTTGTTTACATGCTCGCCAACCCCTACATGTAAAGCTCTCGATGTACGTCCAATATATTGCAACCCACAGTCGCACTCTAACATGTAAACCACACCTTGTGTGGTACGTGTTATCAGGTTCTTAATTTTGTAATTATTTTGTGTGACTGTGGATGTAAAATCTTTCCGCCTTTTTAAGTTTCTCTTGCAACTCTTGCAAGTGGCACACTTGCCACATGCATAAAAGCCTGCTAAAAAGGGGAATAACCCATTATTCTTAGTACGAGGAGGATCTATAACTCCTGGGGCAAATTTATCTCTGAGGCATGGGGCTTTTCGGTACACAAATTTGGGTTGTTCAGACAAAACTGTGCCCAAAACCCTATCCTCTTTCAGAATGGCCCAATGTTTGCGTGCAATCCGTTCAACTTTTTTGTGTTGAATATTAAAATCTAAAACCATCCTAAAATCACTGTTCAACTCTTTAGATCTAGAATCATCCAGTAGACTTTCCCTACTTATATTTTTGACCCATTCCAATTCTTTTTTCACATCTTTCTGTGCATATCCCTTCTCTAAAAACCTTTCAGATAAAACATCAGACTGTGACATAAAATCCTCCTCAGTGGTAAAATTCCGCCTTAAGCGCGTGAATTGTCCACGGGGGATATTACACAGCCACTGTCTGTGGTGACAGCTATCTAAAGGGATAAAAGAATTATGATCCGTAGGTTTAAAATAGTTGCGTGTTTTAAAAACACCATCAGCCTTATACACTTCTAAATACAGAAAAACAATATGTTCACTTTGTACATTCCAAGTTAAAATGATATTTTTATCATTACTATTTAGTTTGTTCATGAAAGTTTCAAGGCTATCCCTGTCACCTTCCCATATCATGAACACATCATCTATGTAGCAACGGTAGCATTTGAGTTGTGGGGATAAATTCTCAAAAACGACGTCCTCCTCCCAGTGGGCCATAAACAAGTTGGCCACACTGGGAGTGAACTTAGCCCCCGTCGCAACTCCTTTTATTTGTAAATAAAAGCTATGGTCGTACCAGAAGTAGTTTTTTTAAGGCAGAATTTTAAACTCCTCTAGAGAAACTTTCTTTGTTTTCTAGATAGCTCTGAGTTGGACAAAGCCCATTTTATTACTATATAGAGCCGGATCAGAGACACATCGTCATCCCCGCCGAGGAAGTCCACGCCCATCTCAGACGTAACACGTACGGGGGATTGGTCCATTGATCCACGGCCATAATCAGGAAGCAACACAGCACGGCTCAGCAGGCTGCAGGCTCTGCATACTGTCATACGCTTTTACTTTGTCAGGTACCATGTAAGTGTGATACTTTTCTTTTTGGCTAATAAATTTGGCATTGCATACAGAGAGCACTAGATCCCCTTTTCTTTTATTTTCATATCCTGGGGGATGCATCCTGGAGTGCTGCTTATCACTGACAATACACTGCGGCAAAGGACTGCTTTTACAGTATCTGATGGTTGAGAGCTTGGAGCTGTGTTCCCTGAATATATTGAGAGATATATGTGCTTTGACCCTGCAGGGTTGCGATGTTGAGGTGAGAGGCAGATATTGCTTGGTGGTGGGAAGCTGCGAGCACGGAAGTCACACTAATTGTTTTTTCACCAAACCACAAGTGGACTTTACCTTTTCTCTCTTGCATCACTTCAAGCTATGGACTGTCTTTCGTATCATTATTAATATCATCATATTATGAATTCTATGGTTGACTCTGTTATTTGAGTCATTAATTTATTAATAGAGGGTTCTTTATGACTGCGCTACACTACTGTTTACGTATTCTATTGAAGGTGTTCGGATTGCCCTTGAAGTGTAGCTGCTGGTCTATACATTGTTTCTCAAAAATTATGCGCTGAATCTTTATTATATATAAGTACATGTTTCTTAATTAGCAGTTCTTTCTTGCAAAGAGCCATTTCTCATTTTACAAAGGGACAAAGTGGTTTTGAGACCACAACTTTCTTTTTTACCTAATGTGGTCTCTTCTTTCTACCTCAATGAGGACATTGTCTTTTCTTTCTTCTGCCCTGCTACAAAACATTTCAAGGAAATTGACAGCACTGACCACATCCAGGCAGTGTAAGGCAGAGTCTAGCTAACATTGGTGAAATATTGGCTTCTGTTTGCAAGACCGAGTCCTTCTTTGTTCTATCTAGAGGTCCACATAGCGGATATCCTGCTTCCTCATCCACCGTTTCCAGGTGAATCAGGCAACTTTTATTTCTAAGGCCCAAACAATAAGGTAAGGTTTCCTCTCTTTCCCTTTCCTCCCTTTGGAGTTTCTGGTAAAAAAAGTTTATATTCCAGATTTGGAAGGTTGCTACCTGGTCCTCTGTTCGCATGTTCTTTAAGTTCTACCAATTCTCAGCTTATGCAAGCAAGTGTTTTTTTTTTGGTTTTTAAACACTTGTGTTTCGTGTGGGCCTGCTGACAGCTCTGTTTTACTATGTTGTTGCCCAGAACTCAGTTTGCTTGGATTAGTTCCATGATCTGTAAATACAACTCATGTGTCCTAAGATGTATGATTAAGATAATAGGAATTTTGACTTACCTGTAAATTTCTTATGTTGCGGTACAGTACGGGACATGGGCTCCTCACCTCTGTGCCTTGATCAGTTCTTGTTGCTTGCTAAAAAATTGGAGTCCCACAGTGTGGGCGGGATTATGAATGTGCACCAGGGCTTGCTATTGCCCAATTTTCCTGAATGTAGCCTGCATATAACCGATGATTTTATGACTAAAAGTCCTGTGTCCTGTACTGTACTCCTTGATGCACACAGCATATGCAGAATTTCCACAGTTTTTGTAGAACTCATTGTCTAAACAACATCTCTATTTAGCTTTGGAAGAACTTAATACATTTACATTTTTTATTTTTCAGTGTAAGAGCTCTTTCACACTGAAGCGCTTGAAAATTGCCCATAAAAGCTGAGCGCTTTTGCAGCGGCACTTTTTAGACGCTAGCGTTGTGCTTTTTTTTTTAGGACACGTGACTCAAACACTGCTTCTAGAACCATTTTGAGGCACTTTTAAAGTGTTTTTCAGGCGCTTCATATTCCATTCAGGGGAGAGGGGCACTTTTGAGGCGCTTTTTTTAGCGCTCCATACATGGTCCAAAGATGCTGCTTGCAGGATTTTTTCACTGCCCCGCCAGCGCACCGCCCCAGAGTGAAAGCATTCATTGCTTTTAATGGGAATAGGTTTTTGTGAGCTTTTCAGTTGCTTTTTTTTAGCGCCAAAGCGCTTGAAAAGTGTCTCAGTGTGAAAGGGCTCTAATAGAGGTGATTTGCCACTCACAGAATACTTAGACTTTCTACAATTTCGTGCAGATATCATTGCCTAAACCACATTACCTTTAACTTTTAAATTATGAAAATGTAAATGATATAATAAATTAACAACTATACCATATTCCTTTCATTTTAATGTGAAAAATATATATCTGGGAAGATATATATATATATATATATATATATATATATGATAAAATACCTTTCTCATGCAGACAATGAGGACAAAAAACAAGATAAATATTGAAAATGACAGACCAAAAATATTCAAAAATTTAAGTACCGTATATAAGTAATATGCATTTCTCAAAAAAGAAAAGAAGAAATATTTCAATAAGTCCATAGACTGAAGTTGGCAGTTTTTGGTAGGCTTCAATTTTAACTGGAGGGACAACATCAGCTTATAATAAAATAATCGACTTTAGAGTGTTTTTATTTCCCAAAAAAAAAGACAGTGATATACTGTACTGACTCTATAGTCAGTAATTAAAAAAATATTGTTCTGTTCTCACTATACGTATGCCCCAGGCATGTGCAGCTCAACATACAGCTAAACCTTTAATCCTGCAATAACCAGTCCTTTTGTAACTTAAGGCTTTATTCCAGTGAAAGAATAGTGGTCACATGAACAGGTTACAAGTCAGATGGATATGCGAATAGGATTGTGAATAGAGGTGAAACTGCTGATAAACAAATAAAGGCATACAATCAGTGTACAAGCATAAACAATATATGCATTGAGTATATAACCAACAGTTCTGAGCATACCAGCGATGCTTCCGAGAGGGGTTCAGGAATCTTCCCACAGGAACCTCAGATGCTGTCTGGCTGTGTCCACAAGGTGTTCTAAAATTGAGATTTTCTCAGAGAGGGGTGGAACTAATATCCAACAATAGAGAACAGGAAATACCATAAAGTGCTGTACAACAGTCTATGTCACAGTGGCATCTTGTGGACAATATTGGCATTGCAAGTTCCACTAACATTAATTACTTCCAAGCTGAAGGCATGACACTCCCCGTCTGGGATCATCAGATACCACTATTTATTCCTCAGATGATAACAACAAGATCAATTCAGAAACTGGTCTGAGGAACAACTTGGTCTCCTTGTTTTTATAGATTTTGACTTCCACTTTCCTGACCTTCCCATCCTCACTTGGAAATGTGTTAGTGATGAGACCCAAAGGCCATTCATTCCTTTGAGACTGACAGTCTTTGACAAGAACAAGATCTCCCCTTTTCAAGTTGGGTTTGTTATCTTGCCATTTAGTACGTGGCTGTAAGATAGAGAGATATTGCTTCCTCCACCTGTCCCAGAAGGTATTTGCCAGACTTTGCACTTGTCTCCACTGGCGCAAGTACAAGTCCTTAGTGGTGAAGTTTCCGTAGGGAGCACTGATCACTCCAGTTTTCTGTGTAAGGAGTGCTGCTGGTGTGAGCAAAACAGGCTCATCTGGGTCATTTGAGACTGGAGTTGGAGGTCTGGCGTTGATGATGGCTGAGACTTCTGCCATGAAGGTTACCAGGCTCTCGTGGGTAAGTCTTGAAGTCTCCATTTGCAGAAAGATAGAGTCCAGAATTCTGCGGGCTATGCCTATCATTCTTTCCCATGCTCCACCCATGTGAGAGGAGTGAGGTGGGTTTAAAGTCCATGAACAGCCCTGGTCTCTGAGGTATCTCTCTACCCCTTTGGTGTCCATGTTAGAAGGAATTTGCAGTTCCCTGGCTGCTCCAACAAAGTTATTTCCTCTGTCTGAGCGGATGTGTTTTACAGGGCCTCGAATAGTGATGAAGCGCCTGAGGGCATTTATGAAGCTTGAAGTGTCCATAGATTCAATAACTTCAATATGCACTGCTCTGATGACCATACAGGTAAATATTACTGCCCAACGTTTGTTGTTTGCGTGTCCTCCCCTGGTGTGACGTGCTACAACGGACCAAGGGCCAAAAACATCAAGACCAACATTGGTGAAAGGAGGGTCTGGAGCAAGTCTGTCAGCTGGCAGGTTGGCCATTTTTTGTGTTTGTAACATCCCACGAAGTTTACGACAAATAACACATTTAAATATCATGTTACTCACTCATCTCTTAGCTCCAACGATCCATAGGCCAGCAGCTCGTAAAGCTCCCTCTGTGAACGGCCTTCCTTGATGCTTGACGTGAGAGTGATGATGTGACACAATCAAGTAAGCGATGTGCAAGGAAAAATAAAATGGTATCACTATCCCTGCGGACTCTATTTGTGCCCCAGAGTAACCGCTACAGGTGGGCGTGAACCATATGGTGGGATTTTAAGGGTGAGGCTTGTAAGGGTATATGTTTAAGATAAATAATTCAAAAACAAGATAAAATAATAATTTTTATTACAAATTCGATAAAAACAATCACATACAGTGATACATCTTGATATCGCAAAGATACTTAAATGTACATAGAACCATTAAAAGGTGCTAGGGGTCACTAGTGTCCAACATGTTTCGCCGGAAGGCTTCTTCTGGGACAATACAGGAATGGTGACCTCTGCTGGTTCTAAGTATGAATAACATACAGTCAGTTTACAAAAATATACCAAGTTAATTGCAATCAGATATAGAAATTACAGTGTAGTAGGGCTCACCACAAGTTGTATCTAGAGCAAAGCAGCCATATCAGCGTCCGTGTATCAGGGATCATAGCGATCCATCCAATGGCGGGTAATAACCCTGAACTACAAAGTCCAGCCAGACCTGACCCCGCTACTTTAACAGGAACCGGACCGAGCTCGGTCGAACGGGAGTAAATCTGAAAAAAACAGCATTCCATAAAAGGAAGAAGCTAGTTACTAAAAATCCCACATGATACTGAAATCAGGTGTATATAGGTACGTTACCCACGTTCTCCAAAAGTAGGGCCATAGCAGTGAAAAGATCATGCTTAGGTTGTGGAAGAGAAAAAGGGGGCTACATAGAGTGATAAGGCAAGGAAACAAGAGGGGTTGATGAAGCCAGGGGTGCACAAACACCATGTGGGAGATAGAGATGTAGCATATGGTTATGGACCAGGTGCAGACCAATGGTAACCAAAAGGTTAAAAGTGTGCAGGATTAATGAGAGTGAACTGAAAGATAAGTCCGATTAGGAACCTACCCAGAAAGTGAATATTAAGTGGAGGAGGTGAAAACACATTTAGCCAGCAGAGATTGTGAAAGAAAAATGCCATTACCGCCGTACAGATGGGAGATCGTTGTAGTGGAACTTACCTCATGTGCTCCGGTTGATTGGTAACAGACAGCCGCGCCACTAGTCGTGGCCTGTCTGTACCATATTCCGCTCGGCGTTATAAGCGCGGTCCCACCGGAAGTGATGAGGTACCTCATGACCTCCAACTGGTCACTTCCGGTGCGGGCGCCATCTAGCGGTCCCAATCAGAGCTGCACCGCAACAAAGAGGTACAGATGAGTGGGAACGCTGTACATCCGCTATCAAAAGAAAGCGGACTCGGGGAAAAAATGTGGGAGGAGAAGAGTAGTATAAATCTCAACAACACCACCCCCGGCTTGGCGCCCGAGCCCCTGTCAAAAAAGAGATAAGCAGGGAAAGGGCCGGCACATTGGATTTAGTCGCGATTTGATCCTATATTGACACACGGACTCCGATCTCATAAAGCTACAAAAATAAGAGGAAAACAAAGAAAAAAAAAAAAAAAGGAAAAATATAAATATTGTAAGATAATATGTATTAATACTTCACAGCACATGACCAACATGTGCTATGATTAATTAATTATAAACAACATATGATTAGTGACATGGAAGGTATACAATAGTATCCTATCCTGAATTCTGGCAACACGATGGATTACTGTGATGTTAATACAGTATTTCGGTTTGTCTAAATGCTGAATCAATAGGTACATGGACAATATAGACAATACAAAGCATGATCACATGAGGAGTTTCAGGAAGAACGGAGGGTGGGGAGTTTTTTATTAGTCTTATGGTTACATGTATATAGTAGGCAGTAATACAGCCCTAGATTCATTCCAAAAAAGGTTTAAATGATAAGGCCGTATTTAAACCTGGTGGCCTAGTGGCCTGTAATTTATAGATCCACTTTACTTCTGCCTTAAGAATTGCATTGTCATAATTACCCCCTCTGGGGTTCTTCTTAATTGCTTCTAATACAATGAATTTAATGAAATGGGGGTCGAAATTATGATTCAGGCCTACATGCCTACAAATGGGTGTAGACATAAGTCCAGTGTCCATATAGTACAGATGGTCTTGGATGCGTTTCGCAAAGGGTCTAATTGTTTTCCCTACATAAAACGCCCCACAGAGGCATGTAGCTAAGTAAACAACACCCTCAGTAAGGCAAGTAGCCCTAAACCTAGGTCTCAAAATCCCTCCCCGAGGTAGGAGGGAGGTGTACCCCTCTTTCACCCAGGGGCATTCTGAGCATTGGCCACATTTGTAAGTACCATAGCCCCCCACTGCTCCATAATTATCTTCCTCCTTCTTTGGTTTATGATGACTATGTACAAGTTTGTCTCTAAGTGAGGCAGATTTACGATAAACTATCTCTGGGTAGGGTTTGATGTATTTTGAGACCGTAATATCGTCTGCTAAGAAATGCCAATTGTTATCCAAGATTTTACGTATGGTTTGGTGTTGGGAGCTGTATTTAGTGACTAATTTAGTAGTATTTGAGGGTTTAGTCTGACGTGACCCAAAAATAAGCCTATCTCGTGGTTGGAGATTAGCTCTTTGATACGCTTTTTTAAGTAATTTCTTGCTGTAGCCACGGACCAAGAGCCTTTGCTGTAGGGCCTTAGCTTCTTGTTTATAGTCATCATCCAGAAAGCAGTTACGTCGTATTCTAAGATATTGTGAATACGGGATACTGCGTATTAGGGATCGCGGGTGACTACTAGTATAATGAAGTATAGTGTTTCCTGCCGTATTTTTACGGTATAGGGAAGTGTAAATATTGCCCTCAGGTGTAAGATATATTGTAGTGTCAAGAAAGGCTATTTGTTGGGTATCATATTGAACAGTGAATTTTAAATTATAATTATTGTTGGATATGAAGTCTATGAATTCCAGAAGAGTGGACACCGAGCCTGTCCATACAACGATGACGTCGTCGATATACCTGCGCCACAGCGCTAGGTGGCGCAGGTATATCGAAGCACCATCATTGGCAAACAGCTCCCTTTCCCACCCCCCCAGGTACAGGTTGGCATACGATGGGGCACAGGCAGTCCCCATCGCTACCCCCTGTACCTGGAGGTAAGTGGTTTCGCCGAATACAAAGATATTGGATCTGAGGCTATGGTTCAGTAGTTGAAGTGTAAAGTCTGCCAGTGCCCAAGTGCGATGGGTCTGTTCCTTAACAAAGGTGGTAATAACCTCGATACCTCTGGTATGGGGGATACTAGAATAGAGGGCCTCAATGTCAAGGGTGACCAGAAGAGAGCCACCAGGGACACTGAGACCCTCCAGAACTCTCAAGAGCTCTAAAGTATCCCTGAGGTATGAAGGTAGGCCCATGACATGTGGGCGTAGTTGGTCATCAACGAACCTACTGGAAGGTTCAGTGATAGAGCCGATGCCTGAAACAATTGGGCGCCCTGGAGGTGTTTCGAGGCTTTTATGTACTTTGGGTAACGCATAAAACGTTGGCAAAATTGGCCATTTAACGTTTAAATAGTCATACAGTTCTTGGTTGATCACATGAGACTGTAAGGCATTAAAGATTATAGATTTAAATTTACCCTTCATAATATCAACTTCCTCGATAGATACTGGTCTATACCATTCTTCATTTTTTAGAATATCGAGACACATGGTCTCGTACTGATGCCTGTCCATGACGACCACGTTGCCACCCTTGTCCGAGGGTTTAATGACAACGAGGTCGTCATGGATGAGGTCATCTAAAGCAGTCCTTTGGGGGGCCGACAGGTTAGAGGCCCCAGGTAGGGGGGCCTCCAATCTGTCGATCTCCTTCTGGGTGTGCTTCATAAAAGCCCAAATAGCTGGGCAAGTTTGGAGATTGGGAAAACGTGTTGATCTAGATTTGAATTTGTTTATTTCATCGTGTGGTTCCTCCTCATCGTCAGAAGAGGAATCAGACGATGAATAGTCTGGATGTTGTTTATTTTCCTCAATTAACTGCATCATTGTTTTGAGATTTCTAAAATCTTGGGCCTTGAATCCTTTGTATAGATCCTCATCCCGTATATTGTTTTGGCCTTTGTTTTTGTCAAAAATATATTTATATGTCAAATTCCTTGCAAATAAATGAAGGTCTTTGACCACTTCAAATTTGTTTAGTTGTTGATCTGGACAAAAACTTAGGCCTAGTTGTAATACTTCTTTCTCAGTTTGTGAGAGTGAGCGGGAGGAAAGATTAATAATATCAAGAGGATTCTTTTTTTCCCCTTGATTGTATATTGGTTGTTGAGTAGAATTTGACAGTCCATCCTTGATCCCAACATGTGAAGGTGCTACAGGGGCCAAAATAGGAGTGTCCCTGTGTGTGTATCCTATTCCAGGTTTATCGTTTGTCCTCTTATTACAAAGGTGTCTATGGGTCCTCTTTTTTCGTCTACCAGTTGTGTGGGAAGAGGGGTCCCTAAAGGGAATCCCTGGATTGTTTCATCATTAGTGGTTGTTGGCATTAACTCACTCTTGGAAGTTTTAGGAATAGCTCCCAGGTCTCTAATAATTCCCATAACTGGGGTTGTTTTGGCATTTGGTGTGGATTGTGGGGATAGATTGCGCTTCCTGTTAGGTTTATCCGTGTCTCCTACCATATTTTGATGTTGATTGCCTTTATTACTTCGTTTCCCTGATTTACCACTGTTACCCTGTCCCTGTCTGGTTTGACCCCTCTGCGTTGATCGAGCTGATGAGGCAAAAGATACAAGAGATAGTTCGGAGTCAGATGGATATTGATAACTTGTCTTGTCAGATAATATTTTTTGAGTTTTATTTTTACGTGTATAGGTGGATTTTTGCCATTTATAGGCGTAGCCTCCCATAAAGGCAAGCTTATCCTTGTAAAATTTCAAATCTTTTCTCATCAGAAGGGTTTTATTGAAACTCTCCAGGTGAGCCTGTAATTCTGATTCCCTTTTATTGTATTCTAAATGCTTGATAAGTGAGCGATTTCTTGTTTGCAAATTCTCAATATCCTTATCGATATCCATTAAATCCAACTTGTATTTGTCTCTCAAAAGCTCCATCATGTTGGAGGTACATTGGGTTAAGTTTTTTTCCCATTTTTCTTTAAAGGTTATATCATGCACCTCACTCGCAACTTAATTAGACATATATTGTTTCCTGTTGTAATAAACAGATATAGTGCAAATTAAAGAAAGAAATATATAACATTTTCTGAAAGACTTATTTATCCAGACCAGTAGGCAATGGCGAGTGCAAAGCACTCTGGGGTTTTGCACCCCTGTTTCAATCAATATACAAGAAAAGGAAGATGCCATGCCTAAACTGGCCAATGTACCCAGCAAGCCAACACCACATCCCTATTGATACATTGAACAAGGAAAAATAAAATGGTATCACTATCCCTGCGGACTCTATTTGTGCCCCAGAGTAACCGCTACAGGTGGGCGTGAACCATATGGTGGGATTTTAAGGGTGAGGCTTGTAAGGGTATATGTTTAAGATAAATAATTCAAAAACAAGATAAAATAATAATTTTTATTACAAATTCGATAAAAACAATCACATACAGTGATACATCTTGATATCGCAAAGATACTTAAATGTACATAGAACCATTAAAAGGTGCTAGGGGTCACTAGTGTCCAACTTCAATATGCACTGCTCTGATGACCATACAGGTAAATATTACTGCCCAACGTTTGTTGTTTGCGTGTCCTCCCCTGGTGTGACGTGCTACAACGGACCAAGGGCCAAAAACATCAAGACCAACATTGGTGAAAGGAGGGTCTGGAGCAAGTCTGTCAGCTGGCAGGTTGGCCATTTTTTGTGTTTGTAACATCCCACGAAGTTTACGGCAAATAACACATTTAAATATCATGTTACTCACTCATCTCTTAGCTCCAACGATCCATAGGCCAGCAGCTCGTAAAGCTCCCTCTGTGAACGGCCTTCCTTGATGCTTGATGTGAGAGTGATGATGTGACACAATCAAGTAAGCGATGTGCAAGGAAAAATAAAATGGTATCACTATCCCTGCGGACTCTATTTGTGCCCCAGAGTAACCGCTACAGGTGGGCGTGAACCATATGGTGGGATTTTAAGGGTGAGGCTTGTAAGGGTATATGTTTAAGATAAATAATTCAAAAACAAGATAAAATAATAATTTTTATTACAAATTCGATAAAAACAATCACATACAGTGATACATCTTGATATCGCAAAGATACTTAAATGGTACATAGAACCATTAAAAGGTGCTAGGGGTCACTAGTGTCCAACATGTTTCGCCGGAAGGCTTCTTCTGGGACAATACAGGAATGGTGACCTCTGCTGGTTCTAAGTATGAATAACATACAGTCAGTTTACAAAAATATACCAAGTTAATTGCAATCAGATATAGAAATTACAGTGTAGTAGGGCTCACCACAAGTTGTATCTAGAGCAAAGCAGCCATATCAGCGTCCGTGTATCAGGGATCATAGCGATCCATCCAATGGCGGGTAATAACTCCCAGAAGAAGCCTTCCGGCGAAACATGTTGGACACTAGTGACCCCTAGCACCTTTTAATGGTTCTATGTACATTTAAGTATCTTTGCGATATCAAGATGTATCACTGTATGTGATTGTTTTTATCGAATTTGTAATAAAAATTATTATTTTATCTTGTTTTTGAATTATTTATCTTAAACATATACCCTTACAAGCCTCACCCTTAAAATCCCACCATATGGTTCACGCCCACCTGTAGCGGTTACTCTGGGGCACAAATAGAGTCCGCAGGGATAGTGATACCATTTTATTTTTCCTTGTTCAATGTATCAATAGGGATGTGGTGTTGGCTTGCTGGGTACATTGGCCAGTTTAGGCATGGCATCTTCCTTTTCTTGTATATCAAGTAAGCGATGTGGTGGTGACCAGGAACTATTAGAGGGTTTCTCTCATCTGAATCTAGGTTGGCTTGCTTTAGATGACCACCTACCCTAAGTAGTCCATTTTGATCAAGGAATGGGTCAAGTTTTCTCAGGGCACTGTCTCTAGGGATAGGTTTTCTGTTCAAGATACAGTCTATCTCCTTAGCATATGCTTCATGCTGTACAGTGCGGATGATAAGATCCTGAGACTGCTGTAGCTCTAATACTGAACTGATCCTTTGACAATGGTGCCATCTCTTGCGGTCACAGCTGTTTGAGTCACCTTTAAAGGAGCGAGCTATGTGAATAAGACAAGAAATAGCTCGAACAAGTGACTTCCATTTTGAGAATCTGGTAAATCTGTCAGATTTAAGCTGACAACCTGAAGTTGCAGTATGAAATGTTGAGATCTCAGGACGGATGTCAGTATCTGAGTCTGGATCTATTAGTTCAATCGGGTCACTTTTAGGAAAAGTCTGTTCTGCATCGTACAAGAATGCAGGTCCAGTAAACCATGTTGTGTATTTAAGGTCACATGCAGCAACAGTTCTTGTAGCATGGTCTGCAGGGTTATAGTCAGTAGGTACATAGTGCCATTGTGTTGGAATGGTGGATCTCCTAATCCTCAACACTCTGTTGTTGACATAAACATAAAAACGTCTGGTTTCATTGTAGATGTAGCCTAGAACTACCTTGCTGTCTGTGTGGAGCTGAACATCTTTAAGGTCAATGTCCATCTCTGAGGTTATTAGCTCTGCTAGTTCAACAGCTAGTACTGCAGCACAAAGTTCTAGCCTAGGTATAGTATGCTCGGGGTGTGAAGCAAGCTTTGCTTTGCCCATGATGAATCCTACGTGGCATCGTGCTGTAGTGTCAACAGTCCTTAAGTAGGCCACAGCAGCTATTGCTTGACAGAAGCATCACAGAATATGCAAAGGTTTTGACTCTGTATCTCTGTAGAAGGTACAGGAGTGTATGGGCGTGAAACATGGAGATCAGATAAGACTGATAGAGAGTCCCTTCACTCTACCCAAGAGTTTCTCTTATCGAGGGGTAGTGGGGAATCCCAGTCGGATGTTTCACGAATCAAGTCTCTAAGTAAGTCTTTGCCTTGAATTGTAACAGGTGCTGCAAATCCTAATGGATCGTACAGGCTATTGATTGTAGACAAGACACCTCTGCGAGTGAAAGGTCTTTCTTCTCCATTTACTTGGAAGGTAAAGGAATCGGATTTCAAGCCCCAAAGTAGACCTAGACTGCTCAGTACAGGTAAAGAGTCTGTATCCAGATCTAAGTCCTTTAGATCACTGGAATGGTCTTGAGCGGAGAAAGCTTCCATTACCTCTTTACTGTTAGAAGCAATCTTGTGAAGCCTGAGATTGGAACAAGCGAGCATTTCCTGTGCTCTTTTAAGAAGACGGATTGCAGACTCACTGGAAGGTAAGGATTTTAAACAGTCATCCACATAAAAGTCTTTCTCTACGAATTGTCTTGCATCTGAGCCAAACTCAAGTTCACCTTCTTGGGCGGAATGTCTGAGTCCGTAGATAGCAACTGCAGGTGAAGGGCTATTGCCAAAGATGTGTACCCTCATGCGATACTCTGAGATATCTTTGGAAGGATCATTGTCTTGGAACCAAAGGAATCTTAGGAAGTTCCTGTCTTCCTCTCTGACCAAGAAACAATGGAACATCTGCTGGATGTCAGCTATGAAGGCAATAGAATCTTTACGGAAGCGTAAGAGCACTCCCAGGAGTGTGTTGTTAAGGTCTGGGCCTGTCAAGAGGACATCGTTCAAGGAGATACCCTTGTATTTGGCACTAGAGTCAAACACTACTCTAATTTGACCTGGCTTTTTTGAATGGTACACTCCAAATATCGGGAGGTACCAACACTCTTCAGAGTCTTTAGGGGTGGGAGCCACCTCGGCATGACCGTTCTCAAAGATCTTACCCATGAAAGAAAAGAAATGTTCCTTCATCTCTGGCTTTCTTTGCAAATTACGTTTAAGGGAAGAAAAATGTTGTAGCGCTTGTTCTCTGTTATTGGGTAAGTGTTGTCTCTGTGGTCTGAAGGGAAGAGGTGCAACCCAGCTGTTTGTGCTGTCTTTGACTAGACCTTGCTCCATTATTTCTAAGAAGAGTTTGTCTTCGATAGACATTGCCACACGATTGTTGTCTTTAGTTCTCTGAAAGACTGTGCACCCTAAATGGTCTTGGTCACTGTCACAGGCAAAGTTGTCACTAGTGGGGCTTGTGAAGGGACAAGATGAGTGGGTGGCGTAGGCTGATTCCTTAACAAGGAAATGGTTGAAGCATGGCTGGAAAAGAGAGGGACGCCCATTCTCTAGGGTATTTGTGAGCATGCTGCTAACGGAGTTAGGTTTGTGCACGCTTCCTAGACAGACATCTCCTATGATGACCCATCCGAGGTCTAACTTCTGAGCATAAGGAGCGTTATTGGGACCATTAATCTGAGCTCTTGATTTGTGGGCTTGTAAGATATCTGTCCCGAGGAGTAGGATAATCTGAGCCTGAGGATCAAGTTCTGGTATCAGATGCGCTATGCGTTTCAAGTGTGGGTGATGAGCAAATACATCTGGTGTAGGAATTTCAGATCTATGATCAGGGATCTGATTGCATTCAATAAGAGTTGGCAAAGACAAGCGAGATCGCCCGTCGATGGACTCGATTTGGTAGCCGGATGCTCTCCTACCAGCCGTCTCCACTATTCCTGCACAGGATTTTAAGGAGTAGGGAATGCTGGGGCCTTTAATGCTGAACATGTCAAAGAAAGCTGAGCTGGCTAATGACTTGTTACTTTGGTCATCCAGGATTACGTAAAGCTTGATAGCTTTGTCTTTTTGGCCTGCTGGGTAGACTCTGACTAGGCAGATTTTGGAGCAGGATCTACCACCTATGGCTCCTTTGCAGATCTCTGTACATTGTGAAGTGACCTCTGGTGTAGTTGTGGTGGTGTGCTCCTCCTCCCCGCCGTGCTCACTAGTGCTGAGGGTATGTTGTAAAGTCCATGGAGCTGGCCCAGGATGTAACCCTGTGTTGTGATCTGAGCTGTCACATTCTGTGCATTTCAAACTGACCTTACAGTCCTTGGCGAGATGAGATGTTGAAGAGCAGCACCTGTAGCAGATGTGGTTCTCCTTGAGGAAGGCTTTGTGGTCCAGCAGGTTTTTCTCTCTGAAGGCTCTCTGAAGGCTCTGCATTTTAGAGAAGTTGGCAGACCTGTGAAAAGGAACCTGGAGGAGACACGTTAGTTTTGTGTACTGCTACTGGAGGTTTGCAAGGGTTAAGTCCCACAGGAGCAGCACACAACAGCATAAAATCAAAACTTGGATCATTTCTTGTTTTAGCTTGCTGGCACACAAAGTCCACAAAAACAGAAAAAGGAGGGAATGGAGCATCACGCTGTCTTTTATATCGGGATCCGTGTGTAATCCACTGCTCTTGCAAGTTATAGGGTAACTTTTGCACAATGGGGTTGACACCTCTGGCTGTGTCAAGGAATGCAAGTCCTTGTAAGTCTCCCTCGGATTTAGCTACTGGAAGTTCCATTAGAAAGTCACTTAACTCTCTAAGTTTATGGTAGGCTTTGCTAGGTATTCTGGGAAAGTTATCAAGTCTTTTGAATAATGCATTTTCTACTGCTTCTGCTGAACCATAACACTCATCAAGTCTATCCCAGATTGTTCTAAGACCAGTGTCTGGGTAGTTTATATTTATTGTCCTGATTCACCTGGCATGTTCGGCAGACTCATTTCCAAGCCATTTGATCAGGAGATCTATCTCTTCTCGGGTATACAGCTAATTCTAAGGCGTCTGCTTCAGCTATGGCTGCTGCTACTTCCTTCTCTACAGTCAGTTTCTCTAGGGCTACTTCTAGGAGGGCTTCCTCTGCTTCTTTCTGTGTTTTTAGGAGCACTTACTCCTTTTTAATCTGCATTTCTTGCTCGGCAAAGGCTGCTCGCGCCTTGGCGGCTTCAGCTTTCGCACGTTCTATGGCGAGTGCATTGCTTGCCGAGGAAGATCTAGAGGAGCTGGAAACTCGGAACC
The DNA here is from genome assembly GCF_965119305.1 of Pelophylax lessonae. Taxonomy (NCBI): domain Eukaryota; kingdom Metazoa; phylum Chordata; class Amphibia; order Anura; family Ranidae; genus Pelophylax; species Pelophylax lessonae. The sequence continues at coordinate 280,428,043 of NC_138770.1, forward strand.
TTGTCTTGAGTGAGGATGTCTGGCTATGGGACATGCTGCTTGCAGGAATGCTTGACTGTACATACAGCTAAACCTTTAATCCTGCAATAACTAGTCCTTTTGTAACTTAAGGCTTTATTCCAGTGAAAGAATAGTGGTCACATGAACAGGTTACAAGTCAGATGGATATGCGAATAGGATTGTGAATAGAGGTGAAACTGCAAATAAACAGATAAAGGCATACAATCAGTGTACAAACATAAACAATATATGCATTGAGTATATAACCAACAGTTCTGAGCATACCAGCGATGCTTCCGAGAGGGGTTCAGGAATCTTCCCACAGGAACCTCAGATGCTGTCTGGCTGTGTCCACAAGGTGTTCTAAAATGGAGATTTTCTCAGAGAGGGGTGGAACTTATATCCAACAATAGAGAACAGGAAATACCATAAAGTGCTGTACAACAGTCTATGTCACAGTGGCATCTTGTGGACAATATTGGCATTGCAAGTTCCACTAACATTAATTACTTCCAAGCTGAAGGCATGACAAATATACTTGGCCGTATTTTGACAAGGAAAAAAATGCAGCTTTTATTTAAATAAATCAACAATACAGTGTATTACTTTGTCAAAAACAGCCCACAAAATATTTTACTGACAGTATGCAAGCACTTTTACTAAGCTGCAGTTTAAAGTGGAGAAAGCAGGCAGGTTTTATGAAGTAATGATAGAGTACACTATATCAGAGAGTCAAAAGTCAGAAATATTGTTGATTAACAATGTACTGGAATAGAACAAAAAATAGGAGCATGGTTTTTGAATATACTGTAAATTTTGAAGTGCATTGACCCTGCAGAAAAAAATGTAGCAGCCAAGGAGCAGCTACGGAAACTTTTTGGGGCCAGATTCAAAGAAAAACCTTAATCGTGGGCATTAGCTGGATTTATCTTTACTGAGTAATCTTTAAAAAAGTAAGCTAGATAATTGTGTCTTGGGACAGGTGCATTCTTTTTATTTGTGACAAAACCACCCACTACACAAATTTCTCAATATGACTGCACACTGGTCTCAAGGAAACCCAGCAGCTTGATTGCATACTGGGCAAGCTTGGGTCAATAGTGCATCCTCAACACCTAAAAGTCAAGCAGATTAGCCATTACAAGGAGGGTATTCACATCCACCCTTGGCCACCACATGACTGTTGCCAGCAACCAGGCCTGGGTGAATCGTATTAAAGGAGTACTTTAAAACCTCATTTAGGCAGCCCCCACTGCTCCTATTTTACTGACTAGATGATCCAAGCCCCATTGGCCATGAAAGGGAATCTTGATGCTTCTAGACTTTCTAAGAGATTTATTTGCAACATCCGTTTCAGACTGCATTTTTTGCATCCTCTGTGACAGCAAGATCAGCTCTTGATTTTTTTCCTTGTAACATGGATCCAAAAGTATGGCCAACCAGTAATGATATGAAAAAATAATATACAGAGTATATTACCTGCGCCAATGGGGGACCTGTACAAGGGTATTAAACCTAGTGATATAGTGTAAAGAATAAATAAATATAGTGAATGAATAGCAGCTGCTATAGTAAAGTGCTAGTGCCAATGTGAAGTGTAGTAATCAAAATAGATTGATTACCTATAGCGCTTGCTAGAAAAACAAAATGTGATAAAATATGCAAAATTGATAAATATACAAAATATAAAATATATTTCACCTAATAATAATTGATGGATTCCTAATAATATATATAAATAATCAATGACTAAAAAAATGTGCACAATAAATATACTAAATCATTAGATGACAGTCCATACTGTGGTACATTCCATCAAAAAAATGACTTCCGAATCAAAAAACAGTCCAATGAATGATGTGAAAAAAGATATAATAAAGTGCCAGTGCTCCTTTTTCCTCTTCCCAAGTTGACCTTCACCGTGAAAAGTAAGTAAAATTCAAACTCACCAGAAAACGTGGGTCCTATATGCCTTACGGCATTAAGACCAACCGTGCTTTGGAGACAATCTCCAGGTTCAGGTACGTCCCTCTTGGCGTGTAAAGATGTCCCTCTGCAGTACCACTTCCACTGCTGGCCTTCTCCAAAAAGGTCAGATCTCCCCAGAGACTCGAAGGTTCAATGATCCTCCTATTTGGGTCACCTCCAGCCGCGGGGTATATAAGGGAATAAAAACCCATATAGTGCAGTACTGTATATAAGTGGTTTGTTTATTGCACACACCCCGGTCACTCCAAATACATGCAGTCCCAAATAGTGAATATAAAAACTGGTGTAAAAATAGGGAACATCAATAAATAATAAAAAAATCCAAGCAGTGTGATAAAACGCGAAAGCAGTCCATAAAACACACAAAAACGCCGTCATACACGAGGGCTGCGAGTGGAGAGCGGTACTTTCGGCTTGCGTTCCACTAAGCCCGTATGACGTCACAACGTGCGTTCCACCTAACGCGTTTCGTCATTGGCTAGACGTCTTCAGAGGTGGAGTCACACGTCTGCCCAGATCTTTTATATTGGAGCTGCCGCTCTTCACTCCGCCCCTATTTTTTATCCGGAAATACACTCATATCCGTGTCCACATCCTGACAATGGACATAACGGTGCTAGATTATTTCTATCGATACATTTTCTTCACATAATAAATTGAATTAAAAAGTAATCCTTTGAATATTTACAGAAATACATGTAAAAAATATCTGAAAAGAGCACATAAAAGGGGAATACTCACGAACAAAGAATACCGTTATCTACTTCCCGAAGCCCCTAGATTACCCGTTATTTATCAACACCCAAAGGTCTACAAGAATCCCGAAAAACCTCCGGGTAGACCTATAATCAGTGGGATAGACTCCTTGTATTCACGCATTGGAGAATACCTGGATGTTTATTTAAAATCTCTGGTCACACATTACCCATCTCACCTACGAGATAGTAAACATCTCATCAACTTGATAAATGCAAATACCTGGGATGAAGATATTATTTTAGCAACTGTGGACGTGGAATCCCTATACACGAACATTGAACAGAAAGATGCCTTATCAGCCATTAAATGGGCCCTGGAGGACCAACTGGATCTAGAATCGTAACAAAAGGAATTTATTTTAAAACTTTTAAAACTGGCGATGAAAAGCAATTACTTCTGGCATCAGGGGGAATATTATCGCCAACACAAAGGAGTCGCAATGGGGGCTCGTTATGCCCCAAATGTGGCTAATATATTCCTGAGTAAATGGGAGAACGAGGAAATCTTTGGAAAGAAACGGAACAAATTGTTGATGTACCGAAGGTATATAGATGACGTGTTTATCGTGTGGAGAGGCTCGGAGGAATCCCTAAAAGAATATGTAGAAGACATGAATAATAATATTTATAAGATAAAATTTAGTGGCACATAGGACAGGAATGAGATACATTATCTTGATCTCACGGTATTCAAGGGTGAGAACGGACTATGCACAAAAACGCACTTTAAGTCCACAGACAGAAATGGGTATATCCCCACCCACAGTGGGCATCATCCCAATTGGATAAGAGGAATACCCAAAGGACAAATGATGCGCCTAAAAAGAAACTGTAGTAAGGAACAAGATTTTGACTCTCAAACAGATATGATTATCAAGAGATTCCAAGAAAAAGGCTATAAAGAAGACATACTACTTAAACTAAAAGAAGATGTCAAAAATATGGATAGGAATATGCTTTTAATGGACAAACCGAAGGATAAAAAGGATTACTCGTTAAATTTTATCACTCAATATAATGTAAGACATAAGGAGGTTGAGGACATCATAAAAAAGCACTGGCACCTTCTATTGAGGGATGAGAAACTAAGGGAGATTATTCCCAACTACCCCAAGTTTATTTACCGAAGAGGGCCAAATCTGAGGGATAAACTTGTAAAAAATGTACCAGACCCCCCAAAACGCCTTTTAACCTTTTTAGACTACAATGGTTTTTATTCATGCGGAAGGTGCAAACCATGCAAGACGGTGAAGAATAGAAAACGTCAGACACTGGAATTCCAATCTAATGTGACTAAAAAGAAATATAAGATAAAAAAACTAATTACATGCAAAAGCACGCATGTCACCTACCTACTGACTTGTCCTTGCGGGCTACAGTATGTAGGCCGTACCACTAGAGAGCTCAAAGTACAGATTGGAGAGCACATCAGTAACATTAGAAAGGGATTCAGGAAGCACAGTTTATCCATGCATTTTAGATTAGCACACAACAGAGATCCCACCCTCCTATCATTTCAGGGTATAGATGGAATAGAACCTAATTGGAGGGGGAATAATATGCGGATCGCAGTATCTCAAAAAGATGGATTTTTGAACTGTCTACCTTACAGCCCAATGGTATGAACGCTGACATGGATATTAACTGTTTCATTTCCAATCCATAAAATACTATCCCTGGTTTATATTAACATATTTTTCTATATTAAATTATTATTACTGATTTTATACTTTTAAATAGATCACATATTTATAACACTAAGTAAGTTTGATGAAAAACTATTATCTAGCATTTTAAACTTACAATATCAGATTTATTAAATAATAAAATTTCTTATTAAAAAATTATTAAAAATCTTATATATTTATGTAATATATAGTATGTCCACTGCACCACTGATAGGTATATACATTAATTTCAATTTAACATATTTTAAATATTTTATTTATTTTATTGATATAGTTTAATCACCCCTGGATAGATCTCCAAATTAACATTATTTAATTGGTTTTAAATTATGATTAATAAAGGATTTTAAACAACACTTATGAATATAAATTTAATATTTATATGGTAAACTTTTAATTTGGTATTAATTATTGGCAGTAATTTATTAAATATGTATTATCTTCAAAATAAGGGTTATATGATGATAATTAATACTGATAGAGCCGGTATACTGTGCATTATTATTGCAAAGGTATGCTGTATTTGTATTATGTAGATAGGACTTTATTATGTGAAGAAAATGTATCGATAGAAATAATCTAGCACCGTTATGTCCATTGTCAGGATGGGGACACGGATATGAGTGTATTTCCGGATAAAAAATAGGGGGCAGAGTGAAGAGAGGCAGCTCCAATATAAAAGATCTGGGCAGACGTGTGACTCCACCTCTGAAGACGTCTAGCCAATGACGAAATGCGTTAGATGGAACGCACGTCGTGACGTCATACGGGCTTAGTGGAACGCAAGCCGGAAGTACCGCTCTCCACTCGCAGCCCTCGTGTATGACGGCATTTTTGTGTGTTTTATGGACTGCTTTCACGTTTTATCACACTGCTTGGATTTTTTTATTATTTATTGATGTTCCCTATTTTTACACCAGTATTTATATTCACTATTTGGGACTGCATGTTTTTGGAGTGACCGGGGTGTGTGCAATAAATAAACCACTTACATACAGTACTGCACTATATGGGTTTTTATTCCCTTATATACCCCGCGGCTGGAGGTGACCCAAATAGGAGGATCATTGAACCATCGAGTCTCTGGGGAGATCTGACCTTTTTGGAGAAGGCCAGTAGTGGAAGTGGTACTGCAGAGGGACATCTTTACACGCCAGGAGGGACGTACCTGAACCTGGAGATTGTCTCCAAAGCACGGTTGGTCTTAATGCCGTCAGGCATATAGGACCCACGTTTTCTGGTGAGTTTGAATTTTACTTACTTTCCACGGTGAAGGGCAACTTGGGAAGAGGAAAAAGGAGCACTGGCACTTTATTATATCTTTTTTCACATCATTCATTGGACTGTTTTTTGATTCGGAAGTCATTTTTTTGATGGAATGTACCACAGTATGGACTGTCATCTAATGATTTAGTATATTTATTGTGCACGTTTTTTTAGTCATTGATTATTTATATATATTATTAGGAATCCATCAATTATTATTAGGTGAAATATATTTTATATTTTGTATATTTATCAATTTTGCATATTTTATCACATTGGTTGTTTTTCTAGCAAGCGCTATAGGTAATCAATCAATTTTGATTATTACACTTCACAACCAGTAATGATGCATCTTTGTGATGGCTAAAATCCTGGGGTCTCTGCACAAGCACTGCAGAATAAATGAGTCAAGGCAACACAAACTTCTAGCAGCAGAGGAACTCCAATCCTGAGTGTCACTGAGGACAATGTTGTTCTTGGCTATCTAACTGCATCCATGTACAACTCATGGGGTTTGGGAGGGGGAAATGTACCCCTGGAAACCTGCTCTACATCCTCCTTCTTTCCTCCAACAGCACTCCAACTCTCCTCTTCATGCTTCTCCTGTGCCTGGTGTTGCCTCACAAGGATGAAGTCACAATAAAGCAGGCCCTGGGACACCAGGAAGTCCTTCACTTTCTTCGTGTGCTGTGCCTTCAATCTATTACACCATGCAGTGTTTGCTCCAGGAAGAAGATGAAGAGGCTGATCACCACCTTGTCATGGCTAACTATTCCAGTTGCCTCTTCAAATGGTGATAAGATGGTACACAAATCCTTAATGAGGGGCCACTGCTGCAGTGAAAGAAAATCCAGATCTCCAGAGTCTGTTTTGTGTTCTGTACTTGAACAAATACTTCTTGAGGGCCCATTAATACAAGTGCAGCTACTGCAGTATGACCATGGTCGAGTTTCCGCATGTGGACATAATGCATATTTGGTGGTTCACAGGCAGGTTGTGTTACTGTTGAATTTCAAAAAATTGTTCACTGACTGCGTATGGCCAGCTAAAGTGACCATACATTCTTCTAGCCTGCCACAGAAGAACAAGGAATCCAGGGTATCTAAATAAAAACTGCTTAACCACCAGGTTGAGGATGTGTGCTAAGCAAGGCAAATGTGTGAGCTTTCAGAAGAAGGGTCATATATCAGAGGTGGGGCTTGACAACAGACATATTAATAATATTTAAAATTACAAAATTCTTTATTGAAATAAATACCTAAATCATAAAAAAAATCACAAACAAGCAACTCCCCACCACCATTTAAAAGAAAATCAACTTTGTCTTTGTACATCAGCAGGCATCTGGACATCACTAATGCATCCACTCTACAATAATGATAAGCTTTAGCCTAAAGATCAGATGTCTCCCTCAAATATTGTCAGTCCTCAATAGGAAATATAAAGGCAAGACTATTCCATCTTAAGTCTTCTGAAGATAGTACATACACTATATTACCAAAAGTATCAGGACACCTGCCTTTACACCCGCATGAACTTTATTGGCATCCCAATCTTAGTCCGTAGAGTTCAATATTGAGTTGGCCCACTCTTTACAGCTTCAGCTCTTCTGGGAAGGCTGTCCACCAGGTTTAGGAGTGTGTCTATGGGAATGGTTGACCATTCTTCCAGAAGCGCATTTGTGAGGTCAGGCACTGATGTGGACAAGAGAGCCTCAGTCACAGTCTCCACTCCAATTCATCCCAAAGGTGTTCTATCGGGTTGAGGTCAGGACTCTGTGCAGGTCAGTCAAGTTCCTCCACCCCAAACTAGCTCATTCATGTCTTCATTTGGGGAGGGGGGGTTATGGTGTGGGGTTGTTTTTCAGGGGTTGCGCTTGGCTCCTTAGATCCAGTGAAGGGAACTCTTAAAGTGTCAGCATACCAAGACATTTTGGACAATTTCATGCTCCCAACTTTATGAGAACAGTTTGGGGATGGCCTCTTCCTGTTCCAACATGACTGCACATCGATGCACAAACAAGGCCCAAAAAGATACTAAGTTAATAATTTTTCGACCATTCTGAATTAGAATCGTTCCAAAAATTTTGAATGTGTTAGAAAATTAAAAAACAAGACAAAATTAAACAAAATAAATTTAAACTAAACAAATTCCAAAACGAATCAACAAAACAAAATTAGTAACATAATGAATCTATTCAAAATGAAACAGAACACATTTTTCATTCTGCACATGTCTACCCTCATTCCCACTTAAAGTGCCATAAGGTAAGCTTCTAAAACCCCTTATATGACTTCCATCCCTATCTCTTAAAGGCTGCAGCTTTTGAAGCAGATGAAGATTTTTGTGTAGTGGGGAAAGAGGTGTAATGGAAGAAGCTAGAAAAAATGATGAACTGTAAAGCGTCTCTCCGTGTATGTGAAACCCAAATTACTGGCTGTCAGCTGCCGATGTGTGAAAAAAGGCCCAAACTGCTGAGCTTTGTGAAGAGGAACTGGCAATACAAGTGGCCTCCAACTATAGAGCAGTGCTATCCAGTGGAATAGGATGGCTGCATGAAAAACTTCTTGTCTTCCTGATGTTGTGCCTCTACCTCACTTTCCTTCTCTATTTTTTACAAAATAAAGGAAGCTTGCATGAAAAAATAAATCAACACTTTTTTTTTCTCCATGTGACTTTTACAATATATCAAAAATAGTGCCATTATTACAGTATTCTATTGTATTCTATTGTATATAAGTGGATGTGGGAGTACACATTACAGTGTGAGCGGCAACATAATTTTATGTATAATCACAAAATGTTTTGTATATCATTTTTATTTATTGATCTCATTTTGGGCTTGTGCAGAGAATTTTTTGTGAATTGTCACTTTTACTATACATGTTTAAAAAACTAACATGAAATCCCCCCAAAATCAATAACAGACCGCTCACATCTGCTATGAATTTTTGATGGGCCCCATGCAAAAACCACCACGTCGTTACCAATCAGTGATGTCACTGGCTAAGAAATCCTGACCATGTAAACAAATAATCAGCGAAAGTTTAAAAAAACAGTGTGGGGTTCCCCCCATGATTAATACCAGGCCATTCAGGTCTGGTATGAATTTTAAGGTGAGCTCCATGCAAAAGAAACAAAAAAAGTTATATGGAATCCGCCAAAAGCTAAAATCCATACCAAACCCATAATCCAGGCATACATCCTATTGCTGAGGACAAGAAACACTGGGTCAGGGTTGTGGGGGGGGGGGGGGGACTTATCAGAATCTGAAAGCCCCCATTTAAGGTAAGAGGACCCCCAGAAATCCAGCCCCCCATATGAATGTGTAAGGGGTACTTAGTACACCTGTCCATTCATGATAAAAATTTGTTGTTAATAAACACAAGTTTTTTGACTAATCTTTCAATATAAAAATCCAGTATTGTAAATCCAGCATCAATCATGATGAACATTGTCTGCTAATCAATGAAAGATATGCCAACCTATTGGCTTGCATCACACATGAAAGCTGCCATTCAGTTCATATACAATGGGGTGGGGATGTTGTGACATTGATTATTAAATTTGGACATGGCTTTATGTGGTCTATGGCCATATTTAATCAGTAATGTCAACATCATCCCACCCCTTTGCTTACATGGCTGGGGATTCCCAGCTATGTACGTGGATCTTTTAGTGACATCACTGCTTGTAATAGAACTTGTGGTGCCAGCATTCTTAACAAACATTTACAGCAGGAAACTGTCATGTATAATAATAGTAGTAATACCACTTTCATGAATTAGGTTTGGCTTTTGCTGAATCAGTAAATGTTTGGGTGTTCGTCTAAACACCTGAACAGCCGAGAACTATTGGGCCTTTTTTGTTCAATGGGTGGTACACAACAAAATGTAACTCCTCACAATGCAATTCAAAGTACTGGAGCACTATACAGTAAATACAAGGGAGAAGGTTCACTCCACTCTGTGTAGCCCACAACACTGCAATTCATTGTAATGTATCAGCGGCACCATACAAAACTGTATAACTTTGTATGTAGGCTCTTGTTTTTCTTGGTCTACTAAAGGTTCTTTTTGGTACAAGCCAAGGAGGCTTAGACCTATTTAGTGTATTATTACTTTTACTAAACAGAAAAAACTGCACATACAACTACAGGATACACAATTTATAGCATGCAAAGTATTACAAAATATGGCTACAACATGCACAAGCCAATTATTATTTCTAGCAGAATAGGCATGTACAATATGTATGCAATAAGTAAACTAAACAGGAACTTAACTTGGGCTTTCCATTAATTACATTTTCTTTGTGGTTCTTTGTTCAGAATCCAACTGCTCTCTCCAAAGTCCTCCAGCTTCCAGCACACACATTGTTCCTTCCCCCCAAAATAACTCTACTATGCTATAAAATCACCCACAAACATCCGTAGCAACCCTTGCCCCCTCTTGAATTTATAGCATGATATTTGAAAGATTTAAACACTTCTCACCAGCTTTCCAACCTTTGTCCAGGAAAGGGTAAAATAAATTCCCGTATTGTAAATTGGAGGAAAAAATTCCCTTTCGACACTCTTCTGTTCTGGGCAATCCAAATCCTGGGCAATGCCTGGAAATCTGTAACATTCCTTTCAGCAGGTTTAGCAATGTCCTTGGCAGTCTGTGGAAAGTTCCAGATGATGAAAGTCCCTTGTGCTCCTCCTGGTCTTAAGGAAATGTTCAGATGAATGTCCACTCCAATTCAGCCACCATCAGGAAATCATCTTCCTCAGGTTCTCTTCTCCTCTTCTGGTTTGCCTCATCCCATCCCATGACCCATGGCCTGGTCATCTGCTGCCTGCTCTACCTTGCGATGCTCAGTACCTTAAAAGAGTAAGAGACAAAGCAGATTAATGTTCCTTCCAACTGTGCCAAAAACACAGCTCACTGCTCACATTTCTCTATAAACTCTATAAACTTTAAACTGAAGAACTATTGTAAGGTGCCCATTGTTGCCTTGTAACACTTCTATGGAAAGTCTTATATTCCCAGCAGAAAGAATAGATCTGCATCTCTCTCCATGCTGGGCTGGGAACACTGACCTGCTGCTGTCCAGTCTTTTCAGCATGGCACTCTCTAGCAATGTGCCCCATTCTACAGTGAGGGAAAAAAGCATTTGATCCCCTGCTGATTTTGTATGTTTGCCCACTGACAAAGAAATTATCAGACTATAATTTTTAATGGTAGGTTTATTTTAACAGTGAGAGACAGAATAACAACAAAAATATCCAGGAAAATACATTTCAAAAAAGTTGTAAATCGATTTGCATTTTAATGAGTGATTAATAAGTATTTGATACCCTATCAAACAGCAAGATTTCTGGCCACCAGGTGTCTTCTATACAGGTAACGAGCTGAGATTTGGAGCGCTCTTTTAAAGGGACTGCTCCTAATCTCAGCTTGCTACCTGTATAAAAGACACCTGTCCACAGAAGCAATCAATGAGAATTCCAATCTCTCCACCATGGCCAAGACCTAAGAGCTGTCCAAGGATGTCAGAGACAAAATTGTAGACCTACACAAGGCTGGAATGGACTACAAGACCATTGCCAAGCAGCTTGGTGAGACGTTGACAACAGTTGGTGCGAATATTCATACATGGAAGAAACACATGATAAATGTCAATCTGCCTCAGTCTGGGGCTCCATGTTGGATCTCACCCCATGGAGTTTCAATGATTATGAGAATGGTGAGAAATCCGCCACAGAACTACATGGGAGAATCTTGTCAATGATCTCAAGGCAGTTGGGACAATATTTATCAAGATAACATTTGGTAACACACTACGTTATGAAGGACTGAAATCCTTCAGTGCCTGCAAGGTCCCCCTCCCCTGCTCAAGAAAGCACATGTACCGGCCCGTCTGAAGTTTGATGATGAACATCTGAATGATTCAGAGGAGAACTGGGTGAAAGTGTTGTGGTCACATGAGCCCAAAATCAAGCTCTTTGGCATCAACTCAACTCGCCGTGTTTGGAGGAGGAGGAATGCTGCTTATGACCCCAAGAACACCATCCCCACCATCAAACATGGAGGTGGAAACATTATGCTTTGGGGGTGTTTTTCTGCTAAGGGACAGGAAAACTTAACCGCATCAAAGGGACAATGGCGGGCCATGTACTATCAAATCTTGGGGGAGAACCTCCTTCCCTCAGCCAGGGCATTGAAAATGGGTCGGGGATGGGTATTCCATCATGACAATGCTCCAAAAGACACAGCTAAGGAAACAAAGGAGTGGCTCAAGATTTTTTTTTTTCAGACTTTAATCCCATAGAAAATATGTGGAGGGAGCTGAAGGTTCGAGTTAACAAACATCAGCCTCAAAACCTTAATGACTTGGAGAGGATCTGCAAAGAGGTGTGGGACAAAATCCTTCCTGAAACGTGTGAAAACCTGGTGGCCAATACAAGAAACGTCTGACCTCTGTGATTGCCAACAATGGTTTTGCCACCAAATATTAATTCATGTTTTGCAAAGGGGTCAAATACCTATTACACTCATTACAATGCAAATCAATTTAAAACTTTTTTGAAATGCATTTTTCTGGATTTTTTTGTTGTAATTCTGTCTTTCACTGTTAAAATAACCCTACCATTAAAATAATTATAGACCAATAATTTCTTTGTCAATGGGCAAAAAGGTTTTTATTTTTTTGTTTTGGATTTTGTCTGTCGAGGGTCATGAGTTGGGACCTATGTTCATTCCCCTTCGTTTTTCACAATTTTATTTCATATCATAAATATTTGTATTATTGTTCATTTATGTTCATAGGTAATTCACTTTTGTATGTGAAATGCTTTTGTTTGCTTATCAAGACTAGGGGTGAGCTTTGAGTTCGACTCGAACATTGGCTGTTCGCTCGTTCATCGAATGATGAACAAATGTGCTTCTTCATGGGACATTTGAGCGCCCGCATCCATAATGCACTGCATGCGCGCGGCACTTGCAGTCCATTATGTGATTGGCCAAAGCATGCACCCTGACCTCCATGCTTTGGCCAATCAAATAATCTCTGCCATGTTTGAACAAAGGCAAGCTGCCTTTAGCCAATCATGGCTCAGGGGCTAACTACACACCCTATACTATATAAAGGCCGCTCGCACAGCCACAGCGTGTAGTGTGACTGTGCGGGTGAGATAGCAAGTGATTGAGACAGGGAGAGGTACGTGATTGAGGCAGGGAGAGAACAGTCATTTGCAGTTTGTCAGACAGTGCAGTGCAGTCTAGAGGCATTGCTAGCAGTGAGTTAGGCAGGGAGAGGAAAGTGATTTGCAGTTTATCAGACAGTGCAGTGTAGCCTAATTAGAGACATTGCTAGCAGTGAGTTATTCAGGGAGAGAGATTTGTGCTTTTTACAGGTTAAGAGATCAGATAGTGAAGTATATTCAGTAGTGCAGTATATACCATAGACCATATACAATAAATTGATCTCTATCTGATTATAGGGAAATTGATTAGAGATCAGGCCATTGAGTATCTATCAGTCAGTTCCGTATACCCTATATTGATCTCTATCTATATATAGGGCAATTGATTAGATATCAGGCCATTGAGTATCTATCGGTCAGTTCCGTATACCCTATAGTGATCTCTATCTAATAATAGGGCAATTGATTAGATATCAGGCCATTGAGTATCTATCGGTCAGTTCCGTATACCCTATATTGATCTCTATCTATATATAGGGCAATTGATTAGTTATCAGGCCATTGAGTATCTATCGGTCAGTTCTGTATACCCTATATTAATCTCTATCTATATATAGGGCATAGGGCAATTGATTAGATATCAGGCTATTGAGTATCTATCAGTCAGTTCCGTATACCCTATAGTGATCTCTATCTATATTATATATAGGGCAATTGATTAGATATCAGGCCATTGAGTATCCATCGGCCAGTTCTGTATACCCTATATGTATCTCTATCTATATATATATATAGGGCAATTGATTAGATATCAGGCCATTGAGTATCTATCGGTCAGTTCCGTATACCCTATATTAATCTCTATCTATATATAGGGCATAGGGCAATTGATTAGATATCAGGCCATTGAGTATATATCGGTCAGTTCAGTACATATCATAAGTGCATTATATATATATATAAAACATGAAATACTTGCTCTGTGCAATGGAATTGCACAGACTGGCCCTGATTCTCCTCTTTTGGGGGCAGCTGCTGGTACTCCCTGCTCCTCCTTCTTGGTGTGCCACCATAGGAAGCTGCTTCCTATGGTGGCACACCTGTGAGCTTGATACCGAGTCACATTGCCTGCATCCATAGACACAGACAGTGTGGGTTGGCCCCCAACTCCACTCCTACATCACAGGATTTGATGCACAGCAGTTGGAGCTGACTGCCGCAGCAAAGGTTGTGAGAGCAAGAAGACCGGCTACAGACGGGCACAATTCTGGATCAATTGAGGGGTCATCTAAGTATAAGGGAGGGGGCGATATTATAACCTAAACATTTTTTACCCAAATGCAGGGAATTCATAAAGGTAGAAAATGTTTAGGCTTTAGAACCACTTTAAGATAACAAAGTGATTATTATTTTTTTTTTTTCAGGGAAAACAAAGCTTTCTTTTGGTGATATTGTATTACCAAAGAAATTTTACTTTTTATGCAATTTATAGACAAAAAAGTAACAAAACTAAAATATACACATTTTTTATTTTGAACAAAGTTAGTTAAAAAAAAGTTATTGTTATTGTATAATTTGTCCTGTTTAAAATGACAGTATAATTATTATTCTAGTACAAAGGGTTGCAAAGCTAGTTACAAAATAAGTAACATTTTTTGGGTTAATTTTGCATTTTTGCATGTGACACAAAAAAAAAGAAAAGAAAATGTTTACATATTAACTGTTGAAAAAACGCCAATAACAATTTTGAAAATTCTAGTTCAGGGGAAAAAGGGAAGAAGGAGTTAATTAAGACATATTTTATTTGAAAGATGTCAGGTTGCTTTAACTAACTTCATATGCAAATAAAAGCGAATTCCTATGCAGCTGAATGATACAGTGGTGAGTAAATACATAAGTAACAATGTTACTGTGTATCCCTTTACCCTGTGTATGAACAATGTAAATACTATGTCAGAAGGTCAATTTTTTTACAGCAGCTGTTGGGAATGACTGCTGTTATTACACAGCAAATCTTGGTGAATTTCTGGAAAATATGGTGGGAAAGAGCTGCAGTGGGGCAGAAGGACATGGTGCACTACACTCATCCTGTGCACTTTGATTAAATTTTATTTGGGCCTATGTAACATGTTCAAGGCTCAAAACTGGTTAAGGAAACTGCAAATGAGGGTTTCTGAATGATGGCAAATAATTTATTTGTTTAAAAAAAAAAACAATTTGTATGATCAAAATGTATTTTACTCAGTAGTCCATGACACCCCAAATATTTTTATAATAGTTAGTATGCTGGAAATTATTCTATGGTTTTACAAGCGTTTCCAAAACACCATTTACTAATTACAAGAATATGTATGAATATGTGTAACATTTTTAAAATTAGAGTTGCCCTTAAGTAGCTATAGTATTATGAATACTAGTATTCAAGTTATTAACACTGTAAATATATCATCATTCCCTAAGGCAGGTAGACTAACATCTCCTACGTAATTTTAGTTTCCTATGTGAAAATAAAATTGTAATGAATGTCAATTTGGAGTCAAAGCCTACATACGAGGCTCCTAAATGCAGTGCGTGGCCCACTTCTGATTATGCAATGTACACATTTAACTATTATCTAGTCATTTTTCACATTTAAGTAGAGACAGAAAAATCCTAACATTAAACAACAAACTTAACTATATTTAAAGGGTTCAAGAAGATGCATTTGCTTCATTTTTATATCCATTAATTTTCTTCATGCTGTCTTTGAAGCTGCCAGGTCTCAGAGACTGAAGTCATTGGTCATTTATGTATTAATTCTCCTGTTCATAATCTCACCTTTTCTTTAGCATACTGTAGGTGATAGAAAATCGATGAGGCCCAGTGTACCAGTTCACTAGTCAATCCCCCCTAGGCCCTCTTGCTAACAGAATAGCTTCTATTGACAGCCATGCAGGTTGCTATTAATATGACAGCCTCCTCTATATCCCACTGTAATTTATAATGAAATACCTAATCTCCATTATTTTGATCTAAGCAGGCGATCCCAAGTCTTTTTATCCAGTTCCCAATGGCAGTTACATGAGAGATGGCAAACCAATAATTTTTGTCAAGTTTTATAAGCCAACAGAAATGCTTCTCCACAGCTCCAGTTTGAAAAGGCACAGATAAAGCTCATTCAGTGTGATGAATGAAAAAGCCATCTGGGGTTTTTCTTTTTGACTTCCTCTCCTTTTTTTCCATCCTTGTAATCAAATTTGAGAAAAATCAAATGGGGCTTTCGATGAAAGTACCTTTTGTTGATCTGAACGAGCTGGTAATTTACAAAATACCCTTCTTTTGTGAGCCAGGCTAAAGATAAAAGAATTGGTAGCTTTTAAAGCTGGGCCTTGGTGGGACTCTACACGTGATGAAAGCAGCTTGTGTGTAGAGATTGAAACACATTTGAAAGCCGGGCCTTGCTCAGGGTGTTCGGGACGAACCAACTCATGTGCATGTTCTATGAATGGAATTACACAGAGTGGCCAAAAAAGGTGGATATAGGAGAATTCCTTCTTCATACTGACAGCAAGAACTTTTCCTTCTGACATTTGGATTTTGTTCCTCCAGTGCTGAAAGTTTCCAGCAGTTTACCTTCTCAGAGCTTGCACTAATTATTATTTTTTTTTTTTTCTTTGTACTGAATATTTTTCTGTCACCTTAAATAACACGGAACAATGTGCATGAAGACAAAATATTGTTTTTACCGTACATCTTTGGTGAAGTGATTAGCTTGATTGGCTGGAGACCGGATTAGCCTGGACTTCTTCTCATGATCCTTCTTTCTGTAAGTTGTCACCACGCATGATTCCTGCTAGTGAGAAGCTCAGATTAATTTAGCCAAACGTGTGTGCTTTGTGGCAAATCATTATTTAATATGTATGCTGACAGAGCGTAAAAAACAGCACGGGAAAAGCTGATGATGTGGTGTAGCAGCCAGCAAGGGTTAACTGTGTGTCATCCGGGACTTCTGGTTACAAATACACTGGCATGTGTTTATGGGGATCACTGTGGGTAACGTGCTGCATGATTGCAAACTAAAATGATTTCCTGGATTAAAATTATATATACGAGTTCAAGGCTCCATCAGGCTTCACAATAAAGAATCTAATTCATAGAATTGGTTAATCACAAATACTCAGGTTATTGCTAGTAAGGATGCAATTATGCGTTCTTTGTATGCATTTTTAATTTGCATTCTGTTTATGTGCATATAAAAAAAAAAAAAAAAGAAAAGAATCATAAACTACATTGCCTATTTATTAGCCTTATTTAAAGAAATGTATTCATTTTTTTTTTTTCGCTCTGGAGCAGGATTTTTTTCTTCTTATAAGAAAAATAAAATGCAAACATTATATAAAAATATTTGAACACATTTTTTCTTGACGTATTTCTTTTTGAACTCCTTTTAGGATAATTTATAGAACATCTTGATTTTATTCTGAGCTAAGATTGTTGCAAAACACTAAAACTCACGAAAGAACGAGATGTCCCTAGGGACAATAAATATATTATTATTATTGAAAAGGGTATGAATTAATGCATAACGCCAAAGTGACTGTTGTGCCTATCCAAATTCAAGAAAGCACGTTTAACTAATGCAAACACGCCACACTTCTTTGAATATCAGAGTATGTACAGATCAGGTAGATGTTGTCACACAGGATTTATTTTCATTGAGAGCCATTTGCTGCCTCCTAATGACAGCAGTCTCAAACAACACTTGTGGCAGGGTGCCAGACACATCTGCTTTATTTAACAGATTAATCCTTGTGTTGATAGTTTAATTCATACTGCTTTGCTAATACTAGGTACTGTACAAGTGTTTCTTTTTTTAATTTTATTTTTCTATTAAATATTTTACTTATCGTAGGAATTATAGGGGGCATTGGTTTTAAGCAAAGGTAATAAATGTACCTCATTGCTGCTGGTGATTTCTTAAAAACAAAGAAACAACCCCCCCCCCCCCAAAAAAAAAAAACCTGACATAGATTTTTTTTTTTTTTAACGAAATAGTAGTATAGTATATACTTGCAATACAAAATGGTACATAAATCTCCTACATTCTTATTAAAATTATATCTACCTAAAAAAACGGCACAAGCCTTAATATTTGCTTGTAGTCACACAAGTAAAAAATGTTAAATATATAAATATATTACAGGACTCTCTTACTGTCTGTCTCGGTTTCTGTCTCCCCCTGTAATATATACAAGTGTGTGTATGCAAATTTTCAATGACTATTGTATTTGATTTACTAAATTTACTGACACCATAATACATTTTATAGCTCCCAATGAGCATTAGAAGCAGCATGGCTGCAGGAAAATGCTGCACACTACGTTATAGCACAGTCAGTCTTCCACTAAGCACTTTTTATAGTTCTCCATGGGGATCACTTACCAGCGATCAAAGAAAGCTGCCTAATCCGAGTTCTGTATTTGCTGCAGGCACCATGGTGCATTTTGATCATGCTGGGCAGACTACAGACATGGGATAGCTACTTCCTTTAGAATGCCTTTTAGTCTGCATTGCTTGCTTATTTCTGCTTACTACTTACGACTCAAGCATTACATTGTCTTTGTTGCAGCCAGCAAATGCCTATTTTTATTAGAAAGCTTGTATGTTAGGGTTTACATTTCAAAACCTCAGTGCTAAAAATAAGGAGGGAATTCTGTTTTTGACCAGTAGATGTCACTGCAGGCAAGAGAAATCCTCTTGCAACACTGTGTCCTCAGCCAACTGATTCCCCCCCCAGTAGACTTGGAAGGCCATGACAGGTATTCATCTGTCCCTGATGGCCTTGCTGTGTGTGTGTGTTCAATGCCAGGTTATACATTTTGTAGCTAATTGTTAATTTCATTTTTGGCATAATTTACACATTTGTGTAATACTGCTGAGAGTTTATACACATTCTTTGTGAAGGAATAGTTATAACTAGAGGACTTCTTGGCATATCTCTATCTCAGGAATGAGGTTGAAGTAACTCTACATGTAAAACCTTAACATAATATATTGTATTTTTTCATCAAAACAAAAAAGTATCTTTTTCTCTTTTATCATGTAGATCATCCTCTCTATCGTCTTCTCTAACAATCTGATACAAATATTATTTGCCAAAAAAAAAGTTATTCCATTTTTTTTTTCTTTTTGTGACATTGATTATAAATTGTGAAACAAGCCTCCTTTTAAATGCAATCAAAGCCAAGTGAGTAGCTGGCTAATCTGGCCAGTGTTAAATAGATACTTCTTTAAAAAGCTATTATTTGTAGTGTCTAGCAGTCTTGATTTAACTGTAATCACTGGTTAACCACAAATGTACTCTTATACTTTAAAGATAGAATATTCTGTATTTAGAATTTGTATTTGAATTATGCACAAGAGTTAAAATAATCCCTTGTGTAATTTTAATTTCTATTCAGTTTCTTGTTTTTTTTTTTTTTTTTTTTTAAATGCCTATGTAGTTTTAAGGGGTCTATGCATACTGGCTTAAAAATCGCTGCTACAGGAGTTTTGTGTTTTGCCTGTAGAAGCAGCTCAATGTTATCCTATGTGTCCGTGCACATTAGGAGGATTACAGGCATAGTTTGAGCTCAGCGTTTAGAGGCAGGAAAAAAAAAAATAACCTTCTGGTTTGTGCTTTTGATTGGAGCTTTCCGGCAGGCAAAATGCGAAACTCTCCTAAACTCGCCGAAACTCTATATGAGCATTTTTTTCTGCCAAGAGAACTGGCGTTTTTTATAGGCCCACTGTGCATGGAACCTAACAGCAAACTATGGCCTTTATACCGTCTCTTTAAATATACGTGTGAAAGTGATCATTGCAACGCAAATAACTTTACGAATTTGTGTTAACACTTTAAACACTTTGTTTTCTTTGTATAATACATGTACATGGGGTTACCTACCTATATTTTCTCTGCGTTCCGATTAGTGGTGTTGCATAGTGGTTGTGCCTTACTGCTCCTCTCCCTCAATGCAGAGCTACCAGTCTCAGCATATGTGGATCAGAGAGTCTGAATCACTGTAGCAAAGTAAACATGACTACAGATCTCTATATGTAATATTAGAGCTATAAATGATACATAGCATGTAAAAATTGTATATAAAAATGTACTTTTACTAATTTTACTAATTTACTAATTTACTTTAACTATTAATTTACTAAATAAACACTGCTTTGGTAATTGCAGAAATGTTCTCACTGAAAATATAACAATGAACTAACCAAAGAAGTGTGTGCCTTTACATATGCTGAGAAATATTTGTGTGTTTGTGAAATTATGCAACCACTTGTATTTTAAGAAGACAAAATATATGCATATTTTAGAGTAGATTTGAGTGTAATTTATTTTTACATAACAAGTGTTGAAAAGATAAAGTTTTCATTAATTTTATATTCATTCATATAATAAAATTCTATAAGGTAGAAGAACCAACGGGTACTTAGATAAGAGACTAAGTCGTTTTTGTCAGACTATGTGGCCCAATTATTTTTCTTAACATGGATTTTTTTTTGCAAGCTATGTAAGGGTCACTGAGAATGATCAACACTATCATTTAGAGCTGATGAGAAGGGTAGAGGCAGTGTGTGTCTATAACAGTGACTTTGTATAACCAAACACATTTGGATGCATTCAGGAAGACAAAAACAATCTGTAAATGGCATTGGAGCCAATCAGCATTCATTTTTTATGGATTTGAATGTAAAACTAAAATCTGATTGGTTCATATTATTTACTGCACAAGGCCCATCTTGTTCGCTCTTTGCTATATAATGCTAGTCTAATAAGAATAACCAAATTAAATGCTCGAAAAACAATTACTATAACTAGCTGTGATATCACGTAGTATTAATATATAGCCTCTGTAGATATACACACCATACAATGCAAACCATATGGTGTAAATAGAGTAGAATAATCTCTTCCTGACTATTAAATGTAACCATATCTGCGTAAGGTTTCCACAATATTAAAAGTTGTATCTTAAAAACAGTGCAATCCATTGCTGTTCTAACGTATTTTCCGTTCATTTTCTAAGCTGCTGTAAAACCCACCACTGGAATCTGGTTTCTCTGTGTGATGCAGATGATTTATTTTTGTGCACTTCTAAAACACGTCCAGCCTTTTAGACAACAGCTCTCAGAGTTCTTGCAAATGCCAAATAGACAAATGCCATAATTAAATATGTCTTTAAAAAGCGGAGCACTGATTTCTAAAAAATAAGTACACTGAAAAGAGTTATCTCTTACCTTACTTCTTCTGGTTAGGCAAATTTTAATAAAAAAATAATAATTAAAAATGTTTTGGAATTAACAGCATTGCCAGATATTCATTCATTTACAGTAATTCTAAACCTGTTTCATATTACTGTATATGTGTGTCAGGCAGTCTGATTGAGATTCACTGCATTTTTACTGTAGTAATAATCTGATCTACTCCATGGGAAAGTAGTGCTAGTGATAATGAGTGAAAGTTCATTTTGATACATGTGCATTTTAAACTATGTTATGTCACTTAACACCTTGCAAATATAGGTAATGGGCAGGTGTGTTCTTAAACCTCCTGTTGTGTTAGGCAGTACTAAAAATTGTACTCGTTGATAAGCTTCTCCCCCTCCTCATGGAGTTTATATTTGTTACTACAGACTCCAAGGTATTTGTACAACACTACATCTGTTTGCTGTTTTCAAAGTATCTCTACAAGCAGAACACACCAGGGGGTTGATTTACTAAAACTGGAGAGTGCAAAATCTGGTGCAGCTTTGCATAAAAACCAATCAGCTTCCAGGTTTTTTGTCAAAGCTTAATTGAACAAGCTGAAGTTAGAAGCTGATTGGCTACCATGAACAGCTGCGCCATATTTTGAACTCTTCAGTTTTAGTAAATCAACCTCACATTGCCATAGAACAAAGTGGAAGCTTAATTTCATGCCACCTATATACATACTGGCCTACGTACCACATTTGCACATCTACAATACCCAATAGGAAAGAATAATTCCCAATAGGAAAGAATCAAGGGCCCCCTGATTCCTACTGTATTAAAGTGTGTTGTATTTGTACTGTCTACCCTCAAGTTATAAACTGTCAGCGCTATATAAAACCTATATAATAATAATAATCAAATGTCAAAGACTGTTCAAGGATGACATCAGGTTGTTCTCTTTGACTTCATTTTGAATATTGCCACAGTAATTTGCATTTCTTATCAAATAAACCAATTACGCCTAGTAAACCTACATTATACATATTTTTATATACACAAATGTTTGTCAAAAGTTTCTGTAACCTACAGGAGGTACAGATAAAGTACTTTTTATAAGGAGAATGTTTTGAGTAGTAATATTTTCTCAACACGACTGTTTTTTTCTTACAGTAATACTAATAAAAGGTAAAACCCACTGCCAATGGTAATGATACATTCAAAATGTTTTTTTTTTTTAAAGCAAAAACTTTATTTTTTTGTATGCTTAACAGAGAATTTTAGGTTTCCTAAACCTTTAAAACATGACATGTACTAATTACTGAATCATTGTTCTTTATTTGTAGACTTGCCATTTGTACCAGTATTATCTATTTCCAAGAAAACACTCCCTTCTATTTCACTTTTTAAACAAAAATGTAAACATTTGAGTATACTAAACAGAGAAAATAGAACTGTTAGAACTATTGAAGAGGTATAATATTTAAATATGAGTCATTTTCATCCTAAGGTAATACTTTGTGTGACTGTAAGATGTTACAGACAGTAATACAGACTGAAAACTATGACACAGAATAAGATTTAGTTAGAGTGCATTAAGCTGGCCATGAACAGAGAGGTATGTGGTCATTCAAAAATGAACATTCAGACCTTTCATTAATTCTCTCCTGTTAACTTGAAAATCCACTATTCAGGGCTTGTGGGGTGGTCTTCCCATTACTGCCTCTGAGTGAGTAATCAGGAGCAACAAGTTATCTTTATTCATTTCTTCTTTATCAGCAGAGATGAATAGAAGCTAAAACAAAACTTTTTCTGGAGTTCCTTGCAGAGTCGATGCCCATCTACTGAGGCCCACTGGTATAAACTTTAATCCTCCTCACTCAGTGAGTTTATTGAATGATTGTACTATATATTATGGAACGTGGATCCTCTCTATACCTTCAAGTGTTTTTCAATTTTTGCAGTGTAACTGAAACAACATCTACTTTATATGTGTTACATGTTCTTATTCACATAGCATAACCTTAAAATATATTAAAAAAAATGCAGCTTAACTTTTTTTAAGATGTTCTGTTCTGTAAATTCCAACACTGTGAAATCCCACATAGTTCTCTTTGTTTATGAGGGGGTCTGGGCAGCTGTTTTCCATTATTAGCTCTGTCTGTACTGTGAACACACGTTTTAAATATCCACGGTAAACTAGATTTCAATACTCTCTGTCTTAACAAAAAGATAACATTTTAGAAGCTAGGCTTACTGCATTGAATGTTAATGAGTCTTGGCCTGTCCTTAGGACAGACTCACTCTGGTATTGCTCAGAAATCCTTGACGTCAGCAATGAGGCGTCTCTTGAGAATCATCAAAAGGTAAGAAATATGTTTTTAAATGTTTTTATGTGAATGGGAATATATAACTAACATATAGTGATGTTTTCTCAAATTTGTCTGAAAACGGGGAAATGTGCCTTTAGATTTTCATATACCACACACACAGTATGACTGCTGCAGTAGCCCGTGATCTGGTAGTGCTACCCAATGTTCTCTGTCTTAATGTTACTAATAATAATTTAGTTCAGATTTTGTAGCCTGATGGTTGTATTACATAGTACTGGTGTTGAATCTAGGTGAGGTGGGATGCTTTTTTTTCTAAATAATTTTATCAGATAGCTATTTGCGTTAAACATTAGTATTGATTCAGTTTTACATGTTATACTCATTGATAACATTATGCAAAGTGTATATACAAGTCATTTAATAGCAGTTATTGGTGCTTTGTGTTGCTGTTTTTTTGTTTTTTATTACTTTTAAGCATGATTATATTACTGTAAAGTTTAGGAATAGACAGTACAGTCTGAATATTTAAATACACTTCTGAATATAAATTGATTATTGCACATTCATTAGTTTTAGTATAACAGAGCTAACATGTGACAATCAGTTTGAATTGCCTGGCATTGCATTGTTATGGCCTAGTGTAATCAATGCCTTTATCAATGACATGAAAGCTATAGAGAAAACGTGCACATCTAAACACATGTTGTGACTTTCACTGCTAACTATAAAATCTATATTCAACATGTGGTTTCAGACATATCAGGATTGAGGTTAAATAGATACTGTATATCTTCATATTTTAAAGCCTTGTCATAAATTGCTTCATTGCTGATGGTCAAACTAAGGTTCTAGTGAAACACATACGATGTAATCATACAAAACCAGTAGCCATAATGAAAGAACTGAAAGAAAGACCTACAAATAAATAAAAAAAATATGTGATTTTATTAGATTTTGCTTTAGGACTATTTGCAGGACAAAAAAAATGTTCATTAAGATTTGGACCTGTAACAGCAAATATAGCATGCCTGTGAAATGGTCCTTCTGTATAGTCCTACCAATAACCTGTCATTATATACAATACGGTTTGATTCACCATTATATTCCTCCCCCAACTACAAACTGCTGCAAATATGAAACTGCGCTCAGCAGTGAGGAATTTTTATTGCAGGTATTGCAGCCATCAATCATCAGTTGTCATCATTTGCATTTACAGGCAGCATTGTCTTTCTATAAAAATAATAACCATTAACAGATAGTAATGTAACTTTCATGTGCTTTGGATCACCAGCTGCCTTGGAACTTCATCTCCTGTCATCTGCCAGACTTTATACTATAATATAGGAAGAGGTTAGCTGCCCACAGGGTTTGAGAATGTTTGGCCCCTTATTGTGTTTATGCCATATTCCAAAGAAGGAATTGAATAGCTGTTTCAAACGTATATGAGAGTTCCAAACAGCTGATATCATGATGCTATAGAATGATACTGGAATGTTGTATATTTTGCAGCCAATCCAATCAATTCAGTTTTTGGGAGGAAGGTTTAACCACAAATCTTCCTCACAGCCTTCAATAAAAGTAAAACCTCCTAATTCCTGCTGTTTTCAATCTGAATTTGATTTGTGGCTGTGCAAAACTGATATTTCCTAGTTCTGAAACATTGGTATACAAGGCTCTCCGTAACAAACCCTGGAAAAACCTTGTCTGTTTTGTAATTTGTTCTGTTTAATCTGTTGTTTTGTTGGTGCAGAAGATGTTTGAATCGGGTGCTCTCAGTCCACAGAAATTTAGCTTCTTGTTTTCTAGTATCTGATGCATCATACAAAAGGATAATAGAAGTAAAAACTAGGAATGGAAAGGGATTTTTTTCAAGATAAATGGTTACACGATTATGCGTTTTTACAGACCTACAGCAAGATGTCTTTTATTGCACTGTACAGAAAGGTTTTAGGAATGTTGCTCAGTGCATGTGCAATGCGAAGCCTTGATTCAGTTAAGCATGCCAGGTGAGCTGTAGCATCTGATGTTCATATGAACAGACTCCTATGAATGAGGATTTTTTGTTATCATAATAAATAGAATGCTATAGCCCAGTGCTGAGCTACCTTGGTCCTCAAGATTATCAACAATGCAAGTTTGTGAGAACGCTGAAAATTAGTAAAATGTGTAGATTTAGAGGGCATCGAAGTCTAGAGGAGAGTATCAATCGCATAGATAACATGGCTGTAAGAATGTCTTTGGCCAGGTTAGCAATGTTTTTTTCTCGGTATACTGTACATACTGTACCAGTACATAAAAGGCAACAATGATATTGATCTAAGGCATAACTAATATAAATAGATTTATGACCCTGTTCACACTTCTGTTCATACATGCAGTCTTAGTGCAGTTTGTAGATGTGCTTCCATACGTGTATAATATGCAGAAATATCCATTTACAAATCCACATGATTTATACTAACAAGCTAAGTTAATTCTTGCATCAAAATGTTCAAATCACAAAAAATAGCATTGTGTTAAAATGATTTTTCTTCATGAAATAAACACTTAACAGTTAAAAGCATTGATTTACCACAAATCAATATTATATTTAATAAATACCTTTTGGCCTAAAGAAGTGTTAGGATGGCCAAACTACAAAATGAGCAATAGTATGTAAAAAAATACTTTTGGTTTTCAGTAATGCAGGCTAAAGAACAATTATAATTACTTTTGTTTTTTTAAATGAAATTATCTTTTAAACGTCAGATGGTGATATTTTTAAATGAACACATTTAGCATGTATATTTTCTACAGAAAAGAACAAAAAAAGTTTTATTTTTTGAAGAGTTTAAACTTGTTTTTTTTTGTATACATATATGTGCTGGTGATTCAGATCTGTCCATTATCCCCATGGTTTGCTATGGAGGATTACATCTGCCCTGCAGACAAATAGATTACAACTCTCACTAAATGGTTGCTAAGGCAGCCGTTGCAGTGTGTGTATCCTGTGAGTTTAAAGCCCAGACATACAAACATATAATCTGTTCCGCTGTATATTTGTAAGATTTCTTGTTGACCTCACACTGGCCACTTTTATAGAAAGGTTAATCCTTACCTCCCTGTTGTGCTTATGTGATAACTACTTGGTGAGCCTGAACCTTAATTTAACATTTTTCTGGCATTGTCATAGTCTGTCATTCTTTGCTGATGGCATAGGTTAGTTGTGACAGCATGCAGATGAATGGATTTACTTGGACATTTAAGAAAAAATATATATTATTTTTAATCATGGGGTTCTCCATTTTTGCTACTCAAGAGGCACTTATCCCACTGCTCAGTCTGACACTGCCATCACAAGTAGCATTGCTTGGGTAGCTATAGACATGGAGAGTTTTCGCACTGCTTCTCCTGATAGTGAGTTACACTTGCTATGTCCTATATTGACCACAAGTGCTAACTCTTCTTTGTCAAGATCAACCACATTTAGTGGCAATAGACAAACCTGTTGTACTCAGGGCTTTAAAATAAATGAAAGGATGCCATAGCAACGTCTCAGCATGGATCTATTTTTTTAACGGTCCACTCCAAAATACTTGATACTTTTGGATATGGGGGGGATCATGTGAGCTCTTACCATTAGATAGTGCTTTGGTCTAGCAATCAGTTATGAGGCCATGAGTCACTCCTTCGTTTAGTGTCTGACACCAGCCAACAATGGGGATACTTTCTGGCAGGATCGCTAGATAGTGTCAGTGGGTGGGGAGTTGCTCCTTTAGACATACCGTACACTGTCACTTTTAGCTCTTCTCTTTTTAAGCAAATTTGACATGGACAACAACATGTCTATTGATCTTTGGTTGTCATGTATCCTTGTATGCAACCTGCCTGTGTATTGTTTGGAAATTCTTTTAACTGATCTTAAACAATCACATCTGAGGTGTAACTGTTTTAAATCTATACAATTTGTAGGCTGTATAATTTTTGAGGTCCAGGTCTTTTTATTAATTTATGTAACTCTTTCCCATCTTTGACAGCAAAAACTTTTTTCTGCGGTTCTTTGAAATTTTTGCTTACAGCACAGTGCATGCATGCTTTTTTCCTGCCCTATGCTTCAATTTGTTGGATTACTTATTGTAATAAATGTAATTACTATTTCAGTGAGCCTTACTTAAATCTATTTTATAGGTTAACCTATTCTTTCATCAAGAAACTTTGCTGAAACCATTTGCTTAAAAAACTAGAGAATTTAAAATGTTTTTCTTACCTAAGACCATCTATAATGTTACATTTTAGGGACACTTAAATTCAAATACATTTTCTTAAGAGTACAAGCAAAAATGTTATCCCAAATTATATGAGTGCTGTTCACACCTATGCAACTTTCTTTTGCTCTGTTTCTGCAGTGCTTTTTGCTGTGTGTTTTGTGTTTTTTTCTACTTTTTTTGATGCGTTTTGAATTTTTTTGCTTTTGTTTTTTTTTTTTTTTTTTTTGGCCAATTTGTTGTTGGGCAGATTAAAAAAAACAAATGCAAATTGTGGCAAAATCACGGCAAATAATGCATTACATGCTTTTCTGCAGCTTCTCTATTGATGTCTATTAACGCACCATTTTGCAATTAATAAAGTCCCTGACCCTTTACAAAAATGCAGCACCTGAAAAAAGCATTGTTGTGAACGTTTCCCATAGGAAACCATGTTAAATGGACTGTAGTGCATTTCTGCAAAAAGCACTAAAAAACATATAGGTGTGAACCAGTCCTTATTAGACTGTACTGGAGCTCCATCTACAAGGACTTAATTACAGTTTTAGCACACCATGTTACTAAAGGTGATCTGGTATTGTGAGTACATACTGATTTATCCAGGCAGAAATACCATTTGGCAAATAATTATGGTTTAAATGAATGCTTACAAAGTTTGGTGCCTATGTCATACTGCTGTTAGAATGCTCTTAGAATGGCATTGATCTTTAGTAGGTTTGCCTTTAAGACAATGGATTGCATAGAAACCCTCTAATGAGTAACTATTTGAATATGAATTTACCATAAGAAGTAACTATGTATAGCACAGTTTAAAAGTTTCTGTAGCAAGTAATTTTTTAAGCGTATTTATAGGCTAAATGGACATTTTTATGTTTGAGAGAAATGCAGCTACCTTCTGTTTTTACAAAGCCCAACTGTGCTTCATACTGGTTTAGTGAAGAGTTGATTTTTTTGTAATTCCACCTCACCATAACATGTCCGGTTATACTTACAATTGAATAAAAATAATGTACTGTATGCTTACCAGTAGTGTTGAGCGAACACGGACTGTATTATTCGTGTTCGTACCGAATAATTGGATTTTTTGTACCCGAACACGGACACGGACACTTTACTGTATGTTCGGGTAAAAATCCGTGTTCGGTCGTTTTATTTCCGGGTTTTGCATGCTTTGGCGCTCTTTTCATGGCGGGCTTTCAACAGCCAATCAACAATCGTTTAACTGGTGTGCCTTAAGCCATCCCAGCCATGCCTGCAAATGTCTCAGTAGCTGTGATTGGCCGTCTGAAGCATGTGACCAAGTCTTTATAAGTTCGAGGCAGCCGCAGCGGCGTCATTATGCTGCTTAGATTCAGGGACAGAGCACACATCAACGTGCTGGCTGCTGATTAGGGAAAGATAGGCAGGAAAAAACCATTTGTGTCCGGATAGAATTGAGGGACAGGTCGGAGTGTTTAGGCAGGGCGAGTTGTAGGCATTTTAGGGATAGAGTCTGCTGAATTATAGGGTCAGTGTCTTCTACAAACTACAATCGATATTGCTGTGTGGGGGGTGGGGTCTGCACTCAATCCTGATCTACGATCTCTTCTCAATCCTGTTAGGGACAGAGTCTGCTGAATTTTAGGGAAACTGTGTTCTACAAACTACAATCGATATTGCTGTGTGGTGTGGGATTGGAGATAGGCAGGTGTCAGTGATCCACATCCATTTTTCTGTGTGTGAGCTGCAGTGAACACAATCTTTTTGGGCTGCAGTGAACACAATCTTTTTGGGCTGCAGTGAACACAATCTTTTTGGGCTGCAGTGAACACAATCTTTTTGGGCTGCAGTGAACACAATCTTTTTGGGGTGCAGTGAACAAAATCTTTTTGGGGTGCAGTGAACACAATCCTTTTTGGTGTGCAGTGAACACAATCTTTGTGGGGTGCAGTGAACAAAATCCTTTGTGGGGTGCAGTGAACACAATCTTTTTGGGGTGCAGTGAACAAAATCCTTTTTGGGGTGCAGTGAACAACATCCTTTTTGGGGTGCAGTGAACACAATCTTTTTGGGGTGCAGTGAACAAAATCCTTTGTGAGGTGCAGTGAACACAATCTTTTTGGGGTGCAGTGAACACAATCTTTTTGGGGTGGAGTGAACAACATCCTTTTTGGGGTGCAGTGAACAACATCCTTTTTGGGGTGCAGTGAACAAAATCATTTTTGGGGTGCAGTGAACACAATCTTTTTGGGGTGCAGTGAACACAATCTTTGTGGGGTGCAGTGAACACAATCTTTTTGGGGTGGAGTGAACAACATCCTTTTTGGGGTGCAGTGAACAACATCCTTTTTGGGGTGCAGTGAACACAATCTTTTTGGGGTGCAGTGAACACAATCTTTGTGGGGTACAGTGAACAGAATCTTTGTGGGGTGCAGTGAACACAATCTTTGGGGGGTACAGTGAACACAATCTTTGTGAGGTGCAGTGAACACAATCTTTGTGGGGTGCAGTGAACACAATCATTGTGGGGTGCAGTGAACTCAATCTTTGTGGGGTACAGTGAACACAATCTCATACTTCTGAAGGTTTGAGGGTGCTGCCTGTTCCATACTCCCCCTACTCCTCATCTAGCCTTTTAGGGGTACAAACAATAGTAATTGGGGCCTAGTGTGGTTGTGTACGTGTGATATACATACACTTTTTTGGGATCATATTTTCTATTCCGCTATTTAATCAAAAACCTTTGGGGATCAGTTAAATTGGGGGATAGTCTGTGTTGGTACGTGTGAGAGAGATCCACCTTTCCAAGTTGTTGGGGTTCATCTCATACTTCTGAAGGTTTGAGGGTGCTGCCTGTTCCATACTCCCCCTACTCCTAGCCTTTTAGGGGTACAAACAATAGTAATTGGGGCCTAGTGTGGTTGTGTACGTGTGATATACATACACTTTTTTGGGATCATATTTTCTATTCCGCTATTTAATCAAAAACCTTTGGGGATCAGTTAAATTGGGGGATAGTCTGTGTTGGTACGTGTGAGAGAGATCCACCTTTCCAAGTTGTTGGGGTTCATCTCATACTTCTGAAGGTTTGAGGGTGCTGCCTGTTCCATACTCCCCCTACTCCTAGCCTTTTAGGGGTACAAACAATAGTAATTGGGGCCTAGTGTGGTTGTGTACGTGTGATATACATACACTTTTTTGGGATCATATTTTCTATTCCGCTATTTAATCAAAAACCTTTGGGGATCAGTTAAATTGGGGGATAGTCTGTGTTGGTACGTGTGAGAGAGATCCACCTTTCCAAGTTGTTGGGGTTCATCTCATACTTCTGAAGGTTTGAGGGTGCTGCCTGTTCCATACTCCCCCCTACTCCTAGCCTTTTAGGGGTACAAACAATAGTAATTGGGGCCTAGTGTGGTTGTGTACGTGTGATATACATACACTTTTTTGGGATCATATTTTCTATTCCGCTATTTAATCAAAAACCTTTGGGGATCAGTTAAATTGGGGGATAGTCTGTGTTGGTACGTGTGAGAGAGATCCACCTTTCCAAGTTGTTGGGGTTCATCTCATACTTCTGAAGGTTTGAGGGTGCTGCCTGTTCCATACTCCCCCTACTCCTAGCCTTTTAGGGGTACAAACAATAGTAATTGGGGCCTAGTGTGGTTGTGTACGTGTGATATACATACACTTTTTTGGGATCATATTTTCTATTCCGCTATTTAATCAAAAACCTTTGGGGATCAGTTAAATTGGGGGATAGTCTGTGTTGGTACGTGTGAGAGAGATCCACCTTTCCAAGTTGTTGGGGTTCATCTCATACTTCTGAAGGTTTGAGGGTGCTGCCTGTTCCATACTCCCCCTACTCCTAGCCTTTTAGGGGTACAAACAATAGTAATTGGGGCCTAGTGTGGTTGTGTACGTGTGATATACATACACTTTTTTGGGATCATATTTTCTATTCCGCTATTTAATCAAAAACCTTTGGGGATCAGTTAAATTGGGGGATAGTCTGTGTTGGTACGTGTGAGAGAGATCCACCTTTCCAAGTTGTTGGGGTTCATCTCATACTTCTGAAGGTTTGAGGGTGCTGCCTGTTCCATACTCCCCCTACTCCTAGCCTTTTAGGGGTACAAACAATAGTAATTGGGGCCTAGTGTGGTTGTGTACGTGTGATATACATACACTTTTTTGGGATCATATTTTCTATTCCGCTATTTAATCAAAAACCTTTGGGGATCAGTTAAATTGGGGGATAGTCTGTGTTGGTACGTGTGAGAGAGATCCACCTTTCCAAGTTGTTGGGGTTCATCTCATACTTCTGAAGGTTTGAGGGTGCTGCCTGTTCCATACTCCCCCTACTCCTAGCCTTTTAGGGGTACAAACAATAGTAATTGGGGCCTAGTGTGGTTGTGTACGTGTGATATACATACACTTTTTTGGGATCATATTTTCTATTCCGCTATTTAATCAAAAACCTTTGGGGATCAGTTAAATTGGGGGATAGTCTGTGTTGGTACGTGTGAGAGAGATCCACCTTTCCAAGTTGTTGGGGTTCATCTCATACTTCTGAAGGTTTGAGGGTGCTGCCTGTTCCATACTCCCCCTACTCCTAGCCTTTTAGGGGTACAAACAATAGTAATTGGGGCCTAGTGTGGTTGTGTACGTGTGATATACATACACTTTTTTGGGATCATATTTTCTATTCCGCTATTTAATCAAAAACCTTTGGGGATCAGTTAAATTGGGGGATAGTCTGTGTTGGTACGTGTGAGAGAGATCCACCTTTCCAAGTTGTTGGGGTTCATCTCATACTTCTGAAGGTTTGAGGGTGCTGCCTGTTCCATACTCCCCCTACTCCTAGCCTTTTAGGGGTACAAACAATAGTAATTGGGGCCTAGTGTGGTTGTGTACGTGTGATATACATACACTTTTTTGGGATCATATTTTCTATTCCGCTATTTAATCAAAAACCTTTGGGGATCAGTTAAATTGGGGGATAGTCTGTGTTGGTACGTGTGAGAGAGATCCACCTTTCCAAGTTGTTGGGGTTCATCTCATACTTCTGAAGGTTTGAGGGTGCTGCCTGTTCCATACTCCCCCTACTCCTAGCCTTTTAGGGGTACAAACAATAGTAATTGGGGCCTAGTGTGGTTGTGTACGTGTGATATACATACACTTTTTTGGGATCATATTTTCTATTCCGCTATTTAATCAAAAACCTTTGGGGATCAGTTAAATTGGGGGATAGTCTGTGTTGGTACGTGTGAGAGAGATCCACCTTTCCAAGTTGTTGGGGTTCATCTCATACTTCTGAAGGTTTGAGGGTGCTGCCTGTTCCATACTCCCCCTACTCCTAGCCTTTTAGGGGTACAAACAATAGTAATTGGGGCCTAGTGTGGTTGTGTACGTGTGATATACATACACTTTTTTTGGATCATATTTTCTATTCCGCTATTTAATCAAAAACCTTTGGGGATCAGTTAAATTGGGGGATAGTCTGTGTTGGTACGTGTGAGAGAGATCCACCTTTCCAAGTTGTTGGGGTTCATCTCATACTTCTGAAGGTTTGAGGGTGCTGCCTGTTCCATACTCCCCCTACTCCTAGCCTTTTAGGGGTACAAACAATAGTAATTGGGGCCCAGTGTGGTTGTGTACGTGTGATATACATACACTTTTTTGGGATCATATTTTCTATTCCGCTATTTAATCAAAAACCTTTGGGGATCAGTTAAATTGGGGGATAGTCTGTGTCGGTACGTGTGAGAGAGATCCACCTTTCCAAGTTGTTGGGGTTCATCTCATACTTCTGAAGGTTTGAGGGTGCTGCCTGTTCCATACCCCCCCTACTCCTCATCTAGCCTTTTAGGGGTACAAACAATAGTAATTGGGGCCTAGTGTGGTTGTGTACGTGCGAGATACATACACTTTTTTTGATCATATTTCCTATTCCGCTATTCAATAAAAACCTTTGAGGATCAATTGAATTGCGGGATAGTCTGTGTCGGTACGTGTGAGAGAGATCCACCTTTCCAAGTTGTTGGGGTTCATCTCATACTTCTGAAGGTTTGAGGGTGCTGCCTGTTCCATACTCCCCCTACTCCTCATCTAGCCTTTTAGGGGTACAAACAATAGTAATTGGGGCCTAGTGTGGTTGTGTACGTGTGATATACATACACTTTTTTTGGATCATATTTTCTATTCCGCTATTTAATCAAAAACCTTTGGGGATCAGTTAAATTGGGGGATAGTCTGTGTTGGTACGTGTGAGAGAGATCCACCTTTCCAAGTTGTTGGGGTTCATCTCATACTTCTGAAGGTTTGAGGGTGCTGCCTGTTCCATACTCCCCCTACTCCTCATCTAGCCTTTTAGGGGTACAAACAATAGTAATTGGGGCCCAGTGTGGTTGTGTACGTGTGATATACATACACTTTTTTGGGATCATATTTTCTATTCCGCTATTTAATCAAAAACCTTTGGGGATCAGTTAAATTGGGGGATAGTCTGTGTCGGTACGTGTGAGAGAGATCCACCTTTCCAAGTTGTTGGGGTTCATCTCATACTTCTGAAGGTTTGAGGGTGCTGCCTGTTCCATACCCCCCCTACTCCTCATCTAGCCTTTTAGGGGTACAAACAATAGTAATTGGGGCCTAGTGTGGTTGTGTACGTGCGAGATACATACACTTTTTTTGATCATATTTCCTATTCCGCTATTCAATAAAAACCTTTGAGGATCAATTGAATTGCGGGATAGTCTGTGTCGGTACGTGTGAGAGAGATCCACCTTTCCAAGTTGTTGGGGTTCATCTCATACTTCTGAAGGTTTGAGGGTGCTGCCTGTTCCATACTCCCCCTACTCCTCATCTAGCCTTTTAGGGGTACAAACAATAGTAATTGGGGCCTAGTGTGGTTGTGTACGTGTGATATACATACACTTTTTTTGGATCATATTTTCTATTCCGCTATTTAATTTAACTGGGCCTCCATGCGAGACCTGTGTGCCTTGTTGCGCTGTTTTGAGTACTCCACCAACATGGCCAGTGGCAATGACGCCGTTCTCAGCTTAACTATCCCACTTCTATGCCTCCTTGAAAAAACAATTCGGGCGATGATGGAAGAGGATGTGGCACAGGATGAGGAGGAGGAGGAGGATGAAGAGGTAACATTTCCAAGGCTTTCAGGGCAGTCATTCGCAAGGGGCTCCGAGGGTGGGTTCCTGCACACGCAAACGCCAGGGACGCAATTGTCCAGCAGGGGCACAGTTCTGGAGGATGAGGAGGATGAGGAGGAGGAGGAGCTGGAGGAGGAGATGGAACCATGTTCACAGCAGGGTGGCACCCAGGCCAGCTCATGGCCATCACTGGTGCGTGGCTGGGGGGATACAGAGGACACGGACGATACACCTCCCACAGAGGACAGCCTTTCGTTGCCTCTGGGCAGCCTGGCACACATGAGCGATTACATGCTGCAGTGTCTCCACAACGACCGCCGAGTTGCCCACATTCTAACTTGTGCTGATTACTGGGTGGCCACGCTGCTGGATCCCCGTTACAAGGACAACGTACCGTCCTTAATTCACTCACTGGAGCGCGATCGCAAGATGCGCGAGTACAAGCGCACGCTGGTAGACGCCATGCTGCTGGCATTCCCATCTGACAGCGGGGCCACAGTGGAAGCACAAGGCAGAGGAGGAGGAGGAGGAGGTCGCCAACGCAACCAGGGCACCGCCAGCACCTCAGAAGGCAGGGTTAGCATGGCCGAAATGTGGAAAAGCTTTGTCAGCACGCCACAACAAACAGCAGCACCAGCAGCTCAGATGGAACGTCTTAGCAGGAGGCAGCATTTTACCAACATGGTGGAGCAGTATGTGTGCACACGCCTACATGTAGTGAATGACGGGTCTGCCCCCTTCAACTTCTGGGTCTCCAAATTGGGCACATGGCTTGAGCTTGCCCTTTACGCCTTGGAGGTGCTGGCGTGCCCTGCAGCCAGTGTATTATCTGAACGGGTATTTAGCACGGCTGGGGGCGTTATAACAGACAAGCGCAGCCGCCTGTCCAGAGACAATGTGGACAAGCTCACGTTCATTAAAATGAACCAGGCATGGATCCCACGGGACTTTTCCGTACCTTATGCAGAATAGCAATGGATACCGACCTTACCCACCCATTGTTCCATTTTTGCTCTTTCTCACTCTTTTGGGGTGTACCCTCATTTAAAATTTTTGAAAAGAAGCAGTGTTGGCTACCTCGTCCTCCTCCTC
This sequence comes from Pelophylax lessonae, assembly GCF_965119305.1. Classification (NCBI taxonomy): domain Eukaryota; kingdom Metazoa; phylum Chordata; class Amphibia; order Anura; family Ranidae; genus Pelophylax; species Pelophylax lessonae. The sequence continues at coordinate 280,463,976 of NC_138770.1, forward strand.
AGGGCCAGATTAATGTAGGGGCTATTGGAGCTGCAGCTCCAGGCCCCTACCTTTTATATAGGCCCCGGGTTGGCCATATTCACTGTTACCGCTCTTCTGTCACTTGTAAACACAGAAGTCTGGCTTCTATGCTCGCTTCCCCAGGCAGCACCCTCAGAACCTCCCCACACAGCGTGAAGGCCGGACAAGGAGGGACAGTTGGCGATGCATGGATGTGTTTATGGGCTTCAGAGACAGCATCCCATGTTGAATTAGGCATGCATGGCTGCACCCTTCCTCCTCTGGGTGCATGGCAAGGCACGGCCCTTAAGGCCCTTCAAAATCCTCAGCACCAAGCCCATGATGCTGTTAATCCGGCCCTGGTCCTCCTCCACCGCCGCTTCCACCTACACCGCCCATAGGTGTGCGCAGCCTATTGCATTAAGGTGTGCACCCCAAAGTTGAAATACACATGCATGTGTTTGCCAGCAGGGAGAGTAATGTATCGGGGCCATGTACCTGTAGGCAAGGAGAAATAGAGCAGAGCAGGTCCCAGGGAGATCTTTCCCATCTCCTCACTGGCAATGCTATGTGCCCTAGGTGATTAGGGTGTGCCCAGGCACACCCAGCACACCCTGTGCGCACGCCTATGTCACCGCCACATCCACCACCACCTCAACCTCCCTCCTACTCCATATGGGCCTCGTCCTTCAGAGATGAAGAAGAACATTGTTTTATTTTTCTGTTTTTTTTTTGTTGTTTTAAGTTATTTCCCTATCCACATTTGTTTGCAGAGCACTTGCCATGCTCTTAATTACGTTTTGCTGCCATTTGCAGCACTCTAGCCCTTTCCTTTGGTGTTTTAGAGCCATTTTAGTGCCTTAAAGTTCGGGTCCCCATTGACTTCAATGGGGTTCGGTGTCCGGGAAAAGTTCGGTAAAAGTCCGGGACACGGACCCGGACTTTTTTTTAAAGTTCGGCCGAACCCGTCGAACACGGACATCTAGGTGTTCGCTCAACCCTACTTACCAGTCATTCCCTCCCACACAGATTACTGCTGTCCAGTGTTACTTTAGTAATCTTCCTAACCTTACAGAAGACAACATCCCTAGTTTCAAGTTCAAGGAGGGCCAGTTCTACCTCCTTGAGGAGTTGCTTTTTTTTTGCATGGTGAAAATAAAGATAATCTGTCCTTTGGCTTCTCATTCAGTAGAAGACAAATAAAGACTAAGCATTAGCAAAACTTGTCAGTTTTGTTTTGCTGCAAAAACATTTGCCAATTTTGGTTCACATTATATGTTGAGGGCATGGGATTTAGCAAAATTTATTTGCAAATTAGACAAGGTTTTAAATTCGGCAAAATCTGTGAGAAGATTTGGGATCGTTGTAAGGGGGTTGGAAAGGAACAGGAGAATGTCATCCGCAAACGCTGCGAGTTTGCAGGCGTGGTTTCGTATAGGGATGCCAGTTATGTTAGCGTTTGCCCTAAGACATCTGAGGAAAGGTCCTAGGGTGAGCACAAAGATTAGCGGAGACAGGGGGCATCCTTGTCTCGTCCCATTTGTTATAGGGAAGCCATTCGATAGGTGGCCATTGACTTTCACTCTTGCAGAGGGGGATGTGGTTCACATTATATATTAGATTCAGTTCAGCATAATAAGGACTTTAATGAGACACAACAAACATAGTAAGCCTGATTGACTGCATAAATTGTAGATTCTGTTGATGGCAGAAGACCTATTAAATTCTGTCTCTAACACCTCCCTTAGTTTTAGCAAATGTAAGCAGCTGGAAAACATTTTTAACAAGAAAGTGTACTAATGGTGGGCTGCTGTACCTATAAAGAAAATATAGGAACAAAGGGGTTGATTTGCTAAGGGCAAATAGGCTTTGCAGGGTAATTGTACCTCTTCTTAGTGGATTATGGAAGGCAGCAGCTTCACCTCATTCACTAAGTGCAAGCATAAATACAGTATTTTTTATTTTTTTTTATCTTCCTTTCACATGATTGGGTATCCTTTTTAAAATGGATTTTCACCACATTCACTAAGCTAAGGGGAAATTCTCGAGCAACATTACATTTTCCTTTATATGTTGCAGGTGTCCTGATAACCAAAGTTTGAGTGCAGGGTGGAATAGTACCATCTTGCAAAGTTGTTTCCAGCTCTAATTTGTTCTGTAATGTGTTGTTTGGTATGTTCACAGCTGGGCTGGAAGTTGGTGGAAATTTATCAGTGATGGTTGTACAACTTCTATCCAGTTTTTAAAACATTTCTTGTTTCTTCTGTACAATTGTCCATCTGTTTCCACTGTGTATGTACATAGAAACTACCATCTCTACTCATGTACTCATAGTTAATCTAATGATGAAGGCAAGGGTTGTATCCGCACTACTTGACCTATAATTATCTCAGGTAGATCCTTGGATCCTTTATCATAACATGCTTTTGCTTTTTGGTGATTTATTGTGAGCTTTTCTACCACCCATTCCATTACTTTTGGAAACAAAAACTTTGAAGATGTATGTTTTTTTTTTGTACTGGACTACTTTTAGAACCTTCAGTTGGTCAATTTCTTCAATCCAGTATGGCTTGCCAGAGATCCTTGTCATCCCTCTTGACTTTCTTTATATTTCTTTACAAGTTACAGTAGCTTCAGCCTTGCCATATGACTCACTGTGATATCTAATTGATGTAGTGTGTTTAAATGCCCACTCTTTGGAAAACCAAGCAAACTATGATTTGACAAATTGTGGCACATTATCTATGATGACAGAATTTTCCAAAGTGACTAAAACTTTTTTTTTAAGTAGTCCTGTCTTGATACAGAGAATAAGTCTTGCTCAGCTTACACCAGGGTAAAGTTGATAACACAGTATGTCTGTTATAAGGGTTTTTCTTTGTCTGGTTTCATACGTTGTAGATATTCAATGCAGGTGTCACAACTGTTTATTGCTGCAGACATGTTGGGACCTATTTTTGGCCAGTATACCACATCACTGGCCTTGAAAACACATGCATTTATGCCTAGGTGACTTGAATATATTTGTGCTATCATTTCAGGCACATGCTTTTGGGTATAATTAACCTGTGTCCTTTATACAGAATTCTATTCTGAATAATGATTCTATCTCTAAAACACCAGGAGTCGCTAATACAAATTGGTGTCTTTTCTTTTGGTCTGGTCATCAAGGGAGAACAGTTGTTTTAATGATTACTGAATCTCATCTTTCTGAGTAAGGTTTTGGATTTGATTCAGCCTTGTGTCAGACACTCTTGAAGGATAAATTCACATTTTCATAAAACAAATAAAAGTTGAACTAACTAACAACGCCGTCCCAACTGCTGCAGTTCCCGCTGCACTTAGATGCACTAAATGCCAACTGTCATTACCCATGCCAGCCAGTGTAATATTTTAGACACCACAGAGGCTCAATAGCACTATAATGCTCCCAAAGGCTGGTGGCAATTGGTCCGTTCAGCCAATAAATTGTGCTAACCAATGAAACTCTTCTGAGCCTTCTTTTTTCCAGGACGCTATCCTGGAGGAAAGAAGAGTTTCTCCTTGATCAGCGAGATCACGTGGCCACGCTGGTCAATGATCTCTTTCCAGTGCAAGCATTATAATACTACAGAGCCTCTGTGGCTATGTAGTGAAGTTTTCAGTGTCTGGCATGTTACACCGGCTGGCGTTGGCAGTGGGAGATGACATTTATATCAGCTGAGTACTGGGGGAGGGGGAAGTGGGGAGCGTGTTTTGAGTTAGTTAACCTGTCTGCAAAATACATTTTGGATTCCTTTTTGTATGTCATATTTAGGTTGTATTTTTGTATTTGTAGCGTCACACATATTATATGTTTTTTGGGCTCCTGGAAGAGTTTTTTTTTTTAATTCTTTCCAGTGACTGATGATCAGACTCATTGTTAATAAGCTTTTTCACGCATATACTGGTCCCATTTCTGACAGCCATATTCAATGGGCTGACATTCCTTTTCAATCTGCACATATCTATGCTGTGTTGGTGACAGCATGCATAATGCAAAGGCAGCTGCTTAACTGTTTTTTTTTTTGCAGTAGAGTTGCTCCAAGTCCTTTCTCACTGGCATCCCATTGAACTGTTACTTCTTTGTTGACATCATAGTATCTGAGAACTGAATGCCACCAGTTTTCCTATTTGTTCAAGGGACCTATTGTGGCTGGTTTACCAGACCAGGCACTGTCTTTGTCTATTAGACTCCTTAAAGTGTTACTAAACCCACAACCATAAATCAGTCTGTATATGCAGTAAAGCATGCTTGCTTTACTTACTGTGGAACCTAAATGGTTAATTCTGTGCATTATTTAAAAAGGCTGTTTGATCCTGTCTTCTCTAAACCACCCTTTCTTCCACAGTCCCCAATATATCCCCTGCTAGAACAGAGGCTAGGAGAGAAGCTGCACTTTCTCAGTTTGGTGTGTATTGCTAGGGTTTTTTATTTTCTTGGGAGAGTGCATGTGATCAGCACAGGGCCAATCAGCACTGTCCAGACAGAGGGTAAGGTGTCCTGCAGTTCTATAGGACAGTCAAAGCAGAATGAAAACAATAAGCTTTAACCAGACACTGATAGAGGTCACAAGACTGCTCTAACTGCTAATGAAAAGAGGTATTTAGCAGTTTATATTTACTAAAATGTTTGTACTTCCATGTTCTGTGTACTGTGGGAGACCAGATATAGTGAATGCATGGTCCTGGGTTTAGTAACACTTTAAGGGCTCACATACATCAGACAGGTGAGGTAAGAATTTTGCTAGATAGTTTACAAATCCTAAAAGTATCTGGACTCCTTGTACATTGCCTGGATTTGGCATCTCTTAATTGGCTTACCTAACCTGGATCTGAGATCAGGACTGCAGCTGTCAGTAGATGCCCTATGTAGGATACTGATCATAATCTCAGTCTCAGTTTTTGCTTATTTATCTTAAAGGAGAAGAACAGCCAAAGCTGGCTTGGCTGTACTTCTCCTGTGGATCACAGGAGTGCAGTTAGTTTTGCACTCCTGTGATCCGTTTTCAGCAGACAGTGGGCTGAAGTCCGCTGTCTGCTGATGTCACAGAGCACGTCCAGGCTTGGCAAAATCACAACCATGGAGTCGGGATCCGCCCACATGCCTGGACCGGCACCTGGCTCAGCCTCTCAGTGAGCTGCTGAGAGCCTGAGCTGGCTGTTCTTGCCCCCTCCACAGCCCAGTGCTCCAGAGAGCGAGGAGGGGGCAAAGCAGAGAGCTGCTGACCGACGGTTAGCAGCTCTCTGCTCGGGAAACTGTTAGAACCCAGCGATTTGCAGTATTAGATCGCTTGGTTCGCAGTGTCGGAATCGGCGGGGACAGATGCAGAATTGGACTGATGCTGCATCCACCTAGGTAAGTATGAAAAAAAAAAAAAACCCCACCAAGTACTTGTCATATTCTGCTGTGGCTTCTTCTGTGGTATCCCTAGAACCGTATGTCATTTCCAATAACCTCTACTCCTGGCAGGCCCTCTACTGCTTCATGCTGTCTATGCTGGAATTCTTCCAGTGCTGTGGTCAGCAGAAAAGGCATGTATAGCCAACAGTATCAACTAAAAGGAGTCCAGAATTTGGTAAGGTAGCAACTACTTGTATCTAACTGATTTGCCAGAATCCATCTTTAGCTTTGAAGACTAAAAACACTTTTGCCAGTCTGGGAAGCACTTCCTCTGTACTAGAAATTGATATTGCAAGCATTTTAGGTCCTTATTCACATATTTCAGATTAATACATACTCTTAAAGTGTTATTAAACCCAGAACAGTAAAATCAGTCTGTATATGCAGTAAAGCATGCTTGTTATACTCACTGTGAAACCTAAAGTCCTAATCCAATGCATTGTGTAAAAAGACTGTTTGATTCTGTCTTTCCCTGATCCTCCCCTTCTTTTACTGTCCCCAATCCATCTGCTGATAGAACAGAGCCTTGGAGAGTTTTTATTTTTTTTATTTTTTGAGGGTGGCATATGATCAGCACATTGTACAGACAGAAAGTCAGGGGTTATGCAACCTCATAGGACTATCAGAGCAGAATGAAAACTCCTCCTACAATCTTAAACCAGTGCACGACCATACATATGTTGGAAGTCAGAAGACTACTATACCCTGCTGATGAGAAAAGGTATTTAGCAGATTATATTTACTAAAAATGTTGCATTTCCATGTTCTTAGTACTGTGGGATACCAGATACAGTGAATGCAGGGTGCTGGGTTTAGTAACACTTGAACATACCTGTCTTCTTAACTCTTTAACACCTTAGTGCGGCTTTCATATCATGTAACCATGTAACCAGTAAGACCGACTTTCAATCAGAATCCTTGATTGAGAGCTGTTGATGACATCTTAAACCAATGTTCTGGGAGCACACAGTGAGTGTACTGTCAGCACACAACCTCTTGTCATCATGGCTGCATCAGTGCAACAGCACTTTTCTTGAAATCGCATATAGGTTATGTTGTCATCAAGAGATTAACCGCAATGATGCTGCTTATCCATGCTGTTGGCACAGTTACTTTTTTGGGTTTCTTTCCTTCTTTGGTTCAGCCTTAAGAAGTGCTGGCATTAGTGTCACAGTTGTATCCATCTCCATATGACCTTCCTTTAAATATTACAGGCCAAGGAGGAGATCATATTAGCTGTAATCTGCTCCTATGACAGGGGTGAACTTTTAGGGCCTGTTCACACATGAATGCAATGTGGAAGAGCTGTGTTCCTGCATGGTTTTCCGCACCACATTCCGATTGTAACGCCTTTGTGATCTGCTATGGAGGTCAGTTGCCGTGAGTTGAAAAAAGTAGTGCATGCACTACTTTTAGAGGTGCAATTTCAGGCCATTCATAAATGAATGAGCCGATATCGCACTGCACAGAACTGCATGTGAACTGCACAGTGTTCCCTCAGTGTGAATGGGCTCTTAGCTGTTTTGGGATCAACCTGCACATTAACACATTAGAGTTGAGTTGCTAAAGGTAAATAAACTGTTCGCTTTGCAGGGGAATTTTCCCTTAGCTAAGTGAATGAAGTGAAAATTCACATCCCAAATAATACCCGGTCATAGGCAAGGAAAATGTAAAAATGTATTTTTGCTTGCACATGATTTATAATGTAAGTCTGTAAAGCTTCATCGTGCTCTATATTCAATGTGAGCAGTTTCATTCTCTTTCCAAAACTTGAAATAAAAAGTTATGTGCAATACACATAACACTGTCCCATCAATACCATATAGATGTCATTGTACCTATTTACTGTTGTTTATCATTACTCTCTAGTAGTAAGGGGATTTTACTTAGTAATCTTGCAATAGTATCAGTATATCATTAGGTTGCAGGTGGCCCCGCTATCTGGCTGACAGACAGAGTATGTGATTGCCTGTTTTTTTTTGCCAGTGCTAAGTGATAGTGGTATAAAGAATCCTATGATACTGAATGATCCTATTTGATGTATACCAGTGATCTCTCAGAGCTGTTTTCCATCTCTGTAGCTATTTGTATCATTCCCTTTTTGTCTACTTGATTATTTAGTTTTTCCTTCACTGCGTGTTTCTCAAGCAGGACAGTGCTTTATGCTTTTGGCAGGTGTGCCTCCACAATATTTACAGTACATCTTAGTCTTACACCTTTTTTGACTTGTGCTCTCATGCTTGGCTTGTGCTCCTTTCTGGGCCATGTTTTTGTACTATAATGTCTCCATCTCTGCCTTGCTGTCTTGCATTACTGATCTCGGTGAGCTCATGGCTTCTGCACATGTGCTCAGGAACTGTCAGCATTCTTTTCCAAGCATTGATATCCCTTGAATCAAGCACTATGCTGTTTCTGATGACATCATCATGCAATGCTCCAAATTCCCATGTTGTATCTAGCTGCCTTAGTTTTGTGAAATATGAATCAACAGTCTCTGACAAATGTGTCTATGATATACGATGTGCCGGGCAGACATTAAATAGCTCTGTGTCATTGTGTAACTGCCTGCCCATATGAGGTATGAGCAGACAGCTTACACTGACAATCTGCAGGAGCCCTGCATTGCACCCACGACCTGCTGATTGCGGTTGCAATGCTGTGCAGGCTCCTAAAAAATTTTTTTTTTACCTGTAAAAGATGTGCATTTATTTATTTTCTTTTATAAAGGTGAATGTATTCCTTTAATCCTCCAATTGTGATCTAAAGAAGGTCAGGCTTGCTGCTAGGTCTCCAGTAAAGGGATGAAATTTGGGTTCTGACCAAATATAAGCAGTGTTGGCAACCTCCTGAAGTGAAATTTACTGACAGGATGCCAAAAATGTACTGACAGCACCAATTTTGTACTGGCATTCCTTGGGAAACTATTTACTTAAAAATGGAGTCCACCATAGGTAGACACCAGAGCACAGATGAAGACTGGAGACCAATCTGTGCCCACTTATGGTGGATGCCATTTTTACGTAGATTGTTTCCCAAGGAATGCCTGACCATTTGACTGGAGCAGTCTCTAAATGTATTTGTTCTCTGGCATTGCAATTTACGCTCCTGTTCCAATGAAAATGTGCTGTGATGTGAAACTAGTTGGGCAGGGCAATGAACGTGTGACGTCTTTCACGCCTGCTGATGCCGGCTGTCAGCAAAGCTCCATGCAGTTTGAATGCTTTTTTTTGTTTTGAATCACGTGAGTACCTTGTGGTGTTTTTAACAATAAATGTGTACTAGCAGTATTCACGCTATGTGCAACCTAGGTTCCTTTTCCTCTATGGAGGCTGTCTGAGTTGGATCTGAAATTGTGGCGTTGGTATCGGGGAATATCAAATATTTAAACCCAGAGGACCATACTGATCCCATTTAGAGACATGTGTGTCTCATGTGTTTGATCTCTGTAATTGGGAATCACAACCATCTGGTAAGAGGTTTGATTATGGTGGAGGGCACGTGTAAATGGTGGAATTCCTTAACAATTCACATGGTTTGCCCTCCGTTGGAATATATCATTATCATGAGAAGAATTAGATACACCTTCATTCCACTATATGCTTTCATTGCTATTAGCACATGGACTTATTTCCATATTGAACCTTATGGACTATTCAAATCACAGTTTGATTGTATATTGATACATTTTCAGTATTTCATTTTTTGCATAGTAACCAGAAACACACTTTTATTTAGGTATAAATGTTCTCGCATCACTTTTGGTATTTGGGTGATATACAGGTGCAGCTCTTTTGTTAAAAAAATAAAAATAAAACACTTTTTTACAGACACAACTCATAAAATTCCCTGAATGAGCCTAATTTTTTACTGATACTTCAAAAAGTACATAAAATAATAGTTTTCAGTGCAAAACAGTGCAAATATCAACATTTAAGTTACAGACATGTAGCTAGTGCTATTAGCAAAATGTTTATGGTATAACAAATTGCAAAAAACATATTTCTCCATTTACACGAAGGTCGGGCTAATATTACCCAGCAGTTTTGTCATCTGTGTTCAACTGGAGAGATTTCCCTTCAATTTCAGTTTCATAGCCACCACAGAAAGTGAGTGGAAAATCCAGGTGGTCACCAGGATCAATAGAATATGGGTCATCTCTATTTCTGTTTTTGGTAAACAGGGCAAATAGATGGTGAATCTCCCCAGTTGGAGTACAGAGACATTAATAAACTCAGGGCCGGTGCTACCCATAAGCATAGCAGGCACCGGCCTAGAGCGCACATCAGTCGGAGGCACCGTGACGGTGTGCTGCTGGTGTGTTAAGCAAGTACACCACCCCTATCGCCACCAGTGCTTTGCCCTGTCTCCTCCCCCGCAACTCTGCCTCTTCCCCTCCCTCAGCCTTTCCGGGGAATTGCAGGGCACAGTGCTTTCAGCTTCGGCTGTGCGGGCACTCTGCGGGGAAATGCTGAGATCACACATTCTGCCTAGGAGCACAGTAAAGCAACTGACCCCCCCCCACTCTCTGATCATTACCCACTCCAGAGATTATTTTGCTGGATCACACCAGAGAGGTATTAGAGGGCTTCACCAGGGGCCCCACCACAATATTATCTTAAGTATTAGAGGTGATCTCAGGGATACCTGGAGCCTCCTAAATTAATGCTGCATCCTTTGTGCCATAGTACCCGGTGCTTGGGGGGGTCATAGGCTGGAGAAGTAATCAGCATTAAAGTGATTACCAGTCCTGCCATTTTTGGCACCCTGATCACCAGTTTTAGCAACCTGATCACAAGTCCCTCAGATCTTGGTACCTAGTCATCAGTGCCTCCATTTTTTCCACCCCAATCACCAGTCCCTTGGCACGCGATCATCAGTACCACCAGTTTCAGCATCCTGATCACCAGTCCCTGCTCTTGGCATCCAATCACCAGGACATTTGTTTTCAGCACCCTGATCCCCAGTCACTGCTCTTGGCACCCAATCACCAGTACCAATGGTTTCATCACCCTGATCACCAGTCCCTGCTCTTGGCACCCAATCACCAGTACCACCTGTTTCATCACCCTGACCACTAAATAAACGACTGACATTGCAGATACCAGCTGTCAAAGAGACAGTAATACAATGTTAAAAAAATAATTTGTTAAAGGACCTTGCAGCAGTGTTCAGTGAAACAGGTGTCCTAATGTGAAGGTTTCCCCTCACCACCTGTTCCACTAAGAACTGCTGCAAAAGATACATAGTAAAACATTTAGGCCTGGAGTGGCTGTAACTGTAACCAATATTTTTATAATTCAAACTGTTATTTTTTGTGTTTAGGTTATATAGGTACATTCGGATTGCCCTAAAGGGCCCTCCTACCATGTGACAATAAGAATCATTTGTGTCAGTCTAAGCAACATCACTGAAATCTGTCACTTGGTATTAAATAAATTCAGCATGCAGTGTGTCAAAATCAGATGGGGAAACATTTGTGAAAAATGCTTTGCTAGTTCAATAGTGTCTCCAGAATTAGCAACAGACCTATTTGAAGGTTTTAGTAAAGCCAACAGCTGATTATTCTGTTTCCAATGGGCACCCATTTAATGAGAAACTATATGAAATTGTAGCACTCCCTCAAGGTGATCTGATCTGCTCGATAAAGTGAAGATCAGGTGGCGGCCCAGTCCACAAACTGGGCAACTTAGAACTATGTACAAAGAAGATGACCGCACTCCAATCCTTAGAACATTTTAAATGCTTTATTCCAGAAAATCCATGTCAAGCATCAAAGAAACATCAGATGATACAAGAGGACAGTAGCAGCATAGTCTCCAGATTTAGCAGTAGACCTGTTTGAACGTTTTAGTAAAGCCAACAGCTGATTGATTCTAGTTCCAATTTGGAACCTATTTTTTAATGGCAGTTACTGCTCATGTGTAAAATGTTGTTGCTTGGACCATGAACCGTTGAACAGCTGATAAATCATCTACTGTAGACAGAAGTTTCCTTGTTTGGTAGCCAATGAAAATGCTGTCTGTTTGCATTATTCGTATGGTCAAATGCAATCGATGCATCATTTTCAAGGGAAACAAGGTTTGGTCTGATAAATTAGCCCATAAGACTTATTAGCAGTTGACAGTATTTCAAGTACAAGTCAGGTAACATGGGAGGATTGCTCTGGAAAATTTAAATTTGGTAAAATTTGGCAGAACTGTTTAAAGAAAAGGAAAGTAGCACTTAGTGATAGGATCCTGTAGCAAGAAATGCATTTTTTTCTCCAGTTTCCAAGCGGTCTGCATCATCACTTGACTGAAAATATATTTTTTTTGCTTGAGAATACGGTTGACACAGTCAACCATAGAAAGCCATCTGTTAAAATAAAGCTGTCTTTGTTTTGGATATCCGCCTCAACAAATTCCTGAAATTTGTGATCCAACTGTTAACATTTGCAACTATGTGCAAAGTAGTTATGTATGTCTCTGCAGAGCTGCTCAACAGTTTTAGGTGTGGCTTTAGAGGAATCTGCAGCACACAAGGCAGCAACATGGCGGGTACAATGAATGTGAAAGATAAAAGGCTGCTCTGCTTTGAAACTGGATATTACAGAGTTTCTTGGACCAGCCATTACACTTGCACCATCTGTACCAAGTGTCATACCATTTTTCAGTGGGATAGCATTTTCCAGAAAACATTGTTTATTCTGCTCAAAAATAGCTTCAGCAGTAGTTTCAGTTGGATCAACAAGGCGGTAGAACTGCTACTGGGTTTTACCAGTATCTTCATCAAAATAAATGACTAATATAATTTTTTGGTTGTTATGTCTTTAGTTTCATCAATCAGTAATGAAACGTGATAACAGGAAAGTTTTTGGCACAACAGCTCTTTATTGCATTTGCCAATTATGTTTTTGATCAGCATGGAGCCTTTGGTAAACTTACAACAGAGGGAGCTTACTATTTTGGAGTCTGAAAGCCAGTCATCCATGCAATTCGTAAGATCATCTAACAAGAGTAGTGGCACATTTTTTTGGCAATAAAATTAACTATTTTCAACTCAGTTAAACAAGTTTTTCTTTAATGACCCAACACTTCTCATTCCGTGCTGTGTTTAGAAAATGTAACAATTCCAGGGATGGCTTGCCTGGCTGCAGACTTATGTTAGTAACTTGCAGCATAACTATGGACATCATGAACACCACCATGTGCTATGCTGAACAATTGTTTTACGCCACAGACACTTTTTTGTTTTGAATCATCATCTGCTGATAACCAGTATTCTAACTGTAGATCTGTTAGCCATGAGCCTGAGAAGGTGGATGCCTCAGTTTCTTGCATCTTTTACCAGGAGGTTTAGACGTTGCCTTTTCCATCAGTTCCATTTGTAAAGTGCAACTGCATTACACACACTGTAACCTAAAACACACACCCTGAACTGTTGTGTTAGCAACAGCAGCTGGTAAATGTGTCAAACTTTAAACTGAAATCAAAGAGCCCTTTAAAATGTTGTCACAATTCTCTGGGAAAACTAAGGACAAACCAGCCCAGACTGAGACTTCTTAAAATTCAGTAACCGACTGTAAAACCTAATCTTTTACTGCCTTGTGTGCTGTAGATACCCGTATGTCTGACGAATGTCAGGAAAGCTATAGGTGCTAATGAAAATTGATCTTTTGGAACTTTGTGAAAAATATTATCAGAACATATTAGAAATGCATCACGTGTGAAGATTAGATTGGAGTCTTGGAAAGTGTCTAAAAAAGAAGAGAGAAGAAAAATCATGTTGTTTGTCTGTGTTGCCCACTTGTCTTTTACAGTAGGCTGCAAAGACAAAATGTGTGTGTGCTGTATTGGTGTGAAAAATAACCACTTACTGTTAGATGAGCTGGTTGTCTAATCTGGTGAAGTGGTGGTATTGGTGTCTGTAGACTTTTCTAGGGAAGAAACAAAAACATTAATCAGATTGCTGTGACCTCAGTGACAGTCCTCAAAATCCAGTTCCCCACCCACGTTCCCACACATATAAACAAAGTAGACATTCACAAAACACTGGCCTCCAAAAATGACATACTTACCAGAGTTCCAAAAGGGATCTGGACAGAGGAAGTGCCAGTGGCTGGTCAATAGCAGTGGAGTGATTGCCAGTTCAGGAGAACCTAACAGCACAAAGAGGGAGAAGGAGAAAACCAAACATGAGACTATAGCAGATAATTTCTTTATAAAGCACCCCGCAACAAATTGACTATTTTCTTCCTGTATGATATAGTTGTATGAAGCCAAAGGGAATGCTTCAGTACAAGAGTTGCAGCAGGTAGGCAGGATGCACTTGTGATTTTAGTGAAGGCAGACAACGGACTTTGTGCTTGATGCAGTTCACTTGATGGATGGAGGCCTGAGGGCAGCAGGCAAAACAAGGCATTGGTGGCAGTGGTGGAACATCCTGAGGCTAGTCTAAGCAGGGTGATTGGGAATCCGGGGAGAGAACAAGCAACCTACAGCACAAAGAGGAAGAGAAGGAGAACAGCAAACATGAGATGAGACTCACTGGAGCAGATCATTTCTTGAGAAAATACACTGTTGCAAATTAGGCATTTGCTTAGTTATATAAAGCCAAAGGGAATGTTTCAGGAGGAGTTGTAGCAGGCGGTGCTTGTGCTTGTAAGCAGACAGCTGACCTTGTGTTTGGTGCAGTGAATTTGATGGGAAGGTTAAATAGTTAGTCTGGCTGTAAAAAGTCCACCTAGTTCAACCATTAGAGGAAAAAAAAAATATATATATAAGCACATATACACATATATACATACACACATACATACAGGTATATATACACATACATACTTGTATACACAGCAGGCAAGGCAACACGTTGGTGGCAGTGGTGGAACAGGCTAAAACTAGTCAAAGCAACAGAATGACTGGAAGTCCAGGGAGAGGAGAATCAACCTATGGCATAAAGAGGGAGAAAAGGAGGATGGCAAACAAACTCACTACAGCAGATTATTTCTTGTCAAAGCACACCACTGCCAATTGTGTATTTGTTTACCATTAAATGAAGCCAAAGGGAATGCTTCGGGATTCAGGAGGAGTTAAAGCAGGTGGTGCTTGTAGGCAAACAATTGACCTTGTGTTTGGTGCAGTTCACTTGATGGAAGGAGGGTGAGGGCAGCAGGCAAGGCCAGGTGTTTGCAGAAGTGGTGCTATAGGCTTGGTAAAACAAGTGTAATTGGGAGTCCAGGGACATCCAACTTAATAGTACAAAGAGGGAGGGAGAAAGAGAAAAACCAAACATAATAGGACAGCTGTCATTGGCGGTGCTCCTCCACTGAACTCATTGCTTGCTCCCATAGACTGCTCCATTCCATTGCATTCATTTATTATTGCCCCCAGTAGACTGCTCTATTCAAAGCATGTGTTCATAATCGCCCCAGAGAGAGTAGCCTGCCCCATCCATCCATTTTATTCATTCATTGTTGCCCTATTACTTAGTATGTTGGCCATTTTAAATTCTGCATAAAAATTCACCAGTTTTCTAGTTCTGTGGGTGCAAAAAGGTGCACCCGTTTGCACTTGCACACAATGATCTAATAATTTGGGGTGGGCACTGGGCACGGGAGGTCTGGTCACTGTTGGCCATTTGCAATTTTGCATTAAAATTCACAGTTTTGCACGCAAAGCACTGCTAGTTTACACTTGCCCACAATGATCTCACAATTTGGTGGTTGGCACAGGTGGTCTAGTCACTTGGCCCTTTGCAATTTTGCATTAAAATTCACCTTTTTTGCACCCACAGAACTAGTTTGCACTTGCACACATGATCACACTATTTCGGTGGTGGGCACTGGGGCACTGACAGCGTGAGCACTGGGCACAGCTGGTGGTCTGGTCAAATTTACAGTTTTGCACTCACAGCAATTACACTTGCACACATGATCTCACAATTTGCAATGCAGCATACATAGAGACTTGTGTAGGGATGTGGGCACACTCTCTATGCACAGTGGGCACTGGGTGGGCACAGGTCAACTGCCTGGTCGCTGTATGGCTGGCTAGTGGTGGCTGGGCCTGGGTGGGGCCTGGGCTGGCCTGGCTGGGCAGTGGCGGCAGTGGCACGATGGCAGGCAGGAGCAGGTCTCAGACAGGACAGGAGGCCATGGTAGAGAGGGTAGCCAGGGTAGAGAGGGCAGGCACCAAGAGCAGCAGGCTGAACAAACAGAGCAAGGCAGGTATGTGTGCTGAGCGAAAGGAGCCTGATTGGCCTGGTACGTTCTTGCACATGCGGTCCAGCAATGCAAATGATGGCTGGTGGGAAGCGAGGCGCGGTTCTATGCATCATGACAACTGCACATGCGCCTGCCCAGTTTGCTGCCGCAATGCGTATGCATGCTGAAGACAGCCAAATGTCATTCAACTGGCTTCAGCACTACGCATGCGCAGTGCAGAAGCAGCAAAATGCTGAAATTTCTTTGGGCTGCTGTCTTCTGTAATGGACATTTATGGACAGCTCCTAAATAGCCCTAAAGTTACAAACTGTGTGTAAATTCACAGACGGTTGGCAACCCTGAATGTAAGGTTGGTCCAAACTTCACGTTTGCCATTTGGTTGAATGCCAAACTTTTGTGTTCTTCGGGAGCAACAAGCCTGCCATATCCCATAATGCATTGCAGTGTCCTGTGAATTCTGGTCAGATGCAATACTTTGGCTAATAATGTGTTTTGATCAAAGTTCCCTCTCACTATTAAAAACAGCTCTCCCAGTAGCCCTTTGTCAGTCCGTTGGAGTTAGTAGTGTGAGGCACAGCTGACAGTGATTGCAGGTTGAGAGGGTTTTGTGCTATTGAACTGTACTAGTGTTCTACCACAGAGATATACAATGCTTTATTTTGTTCTGTATATTTCCAATGGTAAATTGCAGTGAATTGCACTTTGTGGGTGCTTGGGAGAGCAGATTGCTACCTCACTTGCATTCACTATGAAGAAAACCCAGCAGTCTTTTAGAACTACTTTTTCGCTTTTTTTTTTTTTTTTTTATGTCAGCAACAAGTTCTGTTGCTGTGTTGCTGCTGCTTTCCATGAATTTATTTTTTGTTCTTTAGGGTCTTTTATTCCCATGTTAGTTTGTATTCATGTTTTCCTCTTTTGTTTTTGTTGTATATAAAATAAATTACAAAAAAAATATTTTTGATTTCTATATACTTTTGTTAGATTATTTTAATTTTGTTTTGTGTTAGCTACAGCAGCAGCAGCAGCGCTTTACAGCACAGCACTACATACTATTGCTTACTTAGTCCACAAAGGCACCGTGATGTGAAGTGCTTCAAAGCACAACATCCCCCATCTATCTGTTGCCACAACTGTTAGTGAAAGTAGGGAATTGCCCATTACCATCATGCCTGGGAGGCCTAAATGGAAAGGTAGAAGTTGTTCCAATGCAGCTTTTAGGGGGCGCTGGCAAGTTCTCTATCCGCAGGCTAAGGTGGTGGTCAGAGCACCATTTGCCTTTCTTTTCTGGCACTGAGTGTGCAGTTTTTACAGCCAAAGCATGTGGAGAAGGTGGTGGAATGGCTAGCCAAGCCTTTCATCATCCTCCTTCTCTTTTCTCCAGATGCAGAGTAGCTTAATGTTGTCTACGGCTGCAAAAGCATCCTGTTCTTCCTCATCATCCACAGCTTATCCAACAGTTGCCCCACAAATTAGCATAAAAGTGTCAGTGGAATTATATGAGCCATTACTTGCTACAGAAGCAAGAGATAATGTTCAGCAAATCTGTACAATTTTTATATTCTGCCTCAGCAAAAATTTTTTGTCTGAAATCTTTCTTATCTCCCTCTTTCTCTAAAATTGCAAAATACATTTCCAAATGCAATCTGCTTGCTTTCTCTCTGCTAAATTGCAGCTTATCCAAACAGGCTTTAGGCTTTAAGATTTCAGACATTGCATTTGATTGGCACCACATTGCTGTGCGGATCACATGCAATGTCTTTGCCATGTAAATTCAGCCATACAGATTGTATGGCTGAATTTGCATCGCATTCGGGCAAAAATGGTGCAAAACCCTTTTTTTGTTTCCATCTTCACTCTTGGAAGAGACAGATTTTTGTTTCTAGACACACTGTGCTTTCTGTCTCTCACTGTATTTGTGGTCTATCCAATTAAAGCTTAAAGGCGGGTCATACAAGCAAAGATTTCTTTCACTCAGCCAACACTGGGCACCAGCTTGTGTTATTGTCTCTACATATTTTTCAAGTTGCTATTTGGACTTCATTTGTTGTCCGAAAACACTAAGTCTCAGTTGACACTGGGGCGACTTGCCAGGCGACTTAGTCACCTGACAAGTCGCGCTCCATTCAGTGCAATGTAACCATTCTAATCGGAGCGACTCAAGTGGTTCCTACATACACTACTTGGGGGGTACTTCAGAGTGGCTTGCATTGACTTCTATTAAAGAAGTCATTTGCCAGCCGTTCTGAAGTCGCGCTGTAAGGGACGACTTCAGAGTCGGCCGACTGTGAAGCCAACACTGTGTGAAAAGGAGATATACTGTATATATTTATACATATATTTTTTTTTTTTACAAAAGTGAGTACACCCCTTACATTTTTGTAAATATTCTATTATATATTTTCATGTGACAACACTGAAGAAATGACACTTTACTACAATGTAAATTAGTGAGTGTACAGCTTGTATAACAGTGTAAATTTGCTGTCCCCTCAAAAGAACTCAACACACAGCCAATAATGTCTAAACTGCTGGCAACAAAAGTAAAAGTTTCCTTTTTTTCCCACAAATAGAGCTTTCTTTTGGTGGTATTTGATCACCTCTGAGGTCTTTATTTTTTTTGCGCTATAAACAAAAACAAGGCCGACAATTTAAAAAAAAAAAAAAAAACAATATTTTTTACTTTCTGCCATAAAACACAGCCAATAACATTTTTTTAAAAAATCTAATTTTGTTATCAATTAAGGCCAATATGTATTCTGCTACATATTTTTGGTAAAAAAAAATACCAATAAGTGTATATTGATTGGTTTGTGCAAAAGTTATATCGTCTACAAACGATGCAATGTTTTTATGGAATTTTTATTTATTTATTTATTTTTACTAGTAATGGCAGGGATCAGCAATTTTTTGCAGAATTTCAACATTGCGGTAGGCAAATTGGACATCTAACTGACAGTTTTGACACTTTTTGGGGACCAGTGACACTAATACAGTGATTAGTGCTAAAATAATGCACTGTCACTTTACTAACAACACTGGCAGGGAAGGGGTTAACATCAGGGGCGATCAAAGGGTTAAGTGTGTCCCTAGGGGGGTGCTTACTAACTGGGGGGGGGTTGCACTGATTAGGGGAAGACAGAGATCCGGGTTCCTGCTCAGCGGGAACACAGGATCTCCATCTTGTCCCCATGCAGAACAGCAATCTGCCTTGTTTACAAAGGCAGATCGCCATTCTACCTCTCCTGGGGATGACCACAGGGGGATCTCCGCTAGCCAATCACAGCATGATGGAGCCATCTAATGGCTATTGAACGAAACAACGTACAGGTAAGTCATTTCACGCAATAGAGCCACACTGCCGCAGCAAATACACAATGGCTGGTCGGCAAGTGGTTAAAATGCATTAGTGCACTTTTACTGCAATATATTGAAGTGTGTTAGTGCATTTTTACTGCAGTATATTGAAGTGCGTTTGTGCAGTTCTTCTGCTGTATATTATAGTGTGTCAGTGGAGTGTGCCTGTGTAGTAAGTCCTCAAGGTAATTTGCACCAAACACCACTCTTCATTGATTAAAGTGCATCCAAGTACACATTTCCCCATCTGTATTACATTTTAGTAATAAGCCCCCCATCATGTCTGGAAGGCCAATAAGGAGAGATCAATGTTCCCATGGGACTGTGAGGGGGCCAGCAGAGTCTGTGTGCACAGGCAAAAGTGGACATGGTCCATCCTCAGGCAGGGCACAATTTCCCCTGTTTAGAAATGTTGCCTGTGCTATCCAGCCACATCATGCAGAGGAGGTGGTGGACTGGATTACTAAACCATCCTCATGCTCCTCATCCTCTATCACCCAAGCAGAGACTAGTGCACAGTCTACCCAAGCTTTCAGAGCGGCTTATTCTGCCTCCTTCCTTGTCCACAGCTACTCCTGCCAAAGCCCCAGCATCATGCATGGAGGAGTCAGCGGAATTATTTTAACACAGCTTCAGCCACTTGCCTCTTGAAGATGCACAGGCATTTGATTCTGATGTTGGTTCTGAGATTAAGAAAGGGAGTAACATAACAGAGAGGGGTGAACACTGATAAACAACAAATTGGCAGTCATGTTCCCCCATGAACTTGGGCCTGAGTGTACTATAATTTGGCTTCTTCGCATAAGGCTTGCTCACTGTGGTGCAAAACTTTAATTACATCCAAAGTCTGCCAAAGAGACACCCAAATTTATGCAAAAAATCTCTAATCTTGTTCCTACATTTTGGCCTCATTATACAGACTGGCTCCCCAAGCCCTTGCTTACAAAATAAAGAAAGCTTGCAGTGGGAATCAGCTTTGTACGTTTTGCTGCAGCAGGTTCTATACACGGTACAGATGCGCCACTTTACAGGCAGACTAGGGGACCCCCCAGGCACTATATTTAAAGGCATTTTTTATTTTTATTATTTCACTCTAAGTAAATCACTTTAAAAATGATCTTTTTTACAAACTTTTTTTTCACTGATACATGTCCCACAGGGCAGTACCCGGACCCCCGTACCCTTTGCATGCCCAAAAACTTGCATGTAAGCCTTCAAAATGGCACTTTTGATTTTTCCAGTTCGGGTCCCATAGACTTCAATAGGGTTCGTTGTTCGATTCCGAACTTTTGCAATGTTCGAATGTTCTGGCGCAAACCGAAAATGTGCGGTTGTGCGATGCTGTACCCAAATACAATTGATGCCCCTTTTCCCAAAAAGAGAGCTTTCTTTTGGTGGTATTCGATCACCTCTGCGTTTTTTAGATTTCGCGCTATAAACAAAAAAAGAGCGACAATTTTGAAAAAAATGCCATATTTTTTACTTTCTGCTTTAAACCATTCCCAATAAAAAAAAATGAGAAAATCAAATTTTTTATCAGTTTAGGCTATTTGTATTCTGCTACATATTTTTGGTTTACGCAAAAGTTATAGCGTTTACAAACTAGGGGATAGATTTTTGGAATTTTTATTTATTTTTAGCGGGACTGCAACATTGCGGTGGACAGATCGGGCCCCTAACTGACATTGTGAATGTGGAAAATAACCGTGCTAAGCTAATATACCAATGAGCAGAAGCTTATAGTGTGACAAACACTTAAACAAAAATTATATCAAAGTAAGCCGCGCTAAGCATCCACCTTGAAAACGTCATATCTGACGAAACGTACGTCGGTCGCGGCGTGCTGACGTCACCTATATGAGACTGAGGACAGGCGGAAGAGCCGACCGGCCGGCGGCTCATTCAAGCAAACGCTCCCTATTTCTGATACTTTGTAAGTTGCTTCCCTTATTTTGCTGAATAAATGGTTTATGGTTTTATACTATGGGGCACCTTATTCTTTTTTATATGACCCTGTGACTTGATGCCTGCTGGGGATATTGTTTGGAGTCATTATCCCCCCACATTGGGACCTGCTGAATTCCATGATCCTGAGTGTACTGGCATTTGGTATTGGCTTTTTACTGCGTACATCTGGTAAGCAGTTTTGTATGTCGGTGGTGGTCACGCTCCTGACTGAAGTTTTGGTACACTTTAGGATTTCTGTTCCTTCCTTTGGTTACAATTTCCTGAAGTTAATTGATATCTGATACTGGCACTTAATTGTGTACATCTGGTAAGCAGTTTGTGCATGTGGGTGATGGTCGCTTTTTTAACTGAAGTTTGACACACTTGGATCTCCATAACTCCCTTTGGCTTTACTCATTTGCATGCCTGGTAAGCAGTCTGTATTGTAGGTGGAGACTACTATCTTTCACCTCAGCACTTTAATTCTTTATTTGTTAAGTGGATTGCACTTAAGGTGTAAGCTTCACCATTGGGTGTACATTTGAGATATATGCACCCTTAACAACCATACAGTGTTTCGTTATGGGATTTTGTATAATTTTTTACATGCACGTGGTTCTTGTTTGCTGAGCCTTCCCTGTCGTCTGAGGTTGGAATTTATCCAGAGGTCTATTCTATCGAGGATCCTGGGAGTACACACCTTTGAATCAGGCACTTGATATACCTCAATCTGGTAAGCAGTCTGCGTATCTAGTGGCTGTTTCTCGCAATAGGAGTGATATAACATTTTGGAATTTCACACGGACTACTGGATTGACTCTCAGCAGTTTTTCAGCAGTTTTTGTGGTCAAGATTTTTTTGACCTTTATACACATAAAGTCATCACTATTAATTTTTTAGGACCTATATGGACTATTGAACTTTATTTAATTTTGAAGCACAGCTTGTTCTATATACTTCTTTGTTGGGTGTATGTCACATTCTAAGTCGCTGTTTTTACTCTTATTCATTTATTTTCAATCATTTAACTTGGTTTTTCACAATATTTTACATTTTGTGTGTTACAGCACTGATTCACTGCTTAGCGCGGCTTAGTTTGATATAATTTCCCTAACTGACATTGTTGACATTTTTTTGGGACCAGTAACATTAATGCAGTAATCAGTGCTAAATATTATGCACTGTTACTGTATAAATGACACTGGCAGAGAAGGGGTTAACACTGGGGGTGATCAAAGGGGTTAATGTGTGCCTAAATATGCTTGCTGACTGTCGGGGGGAAGGTTCTGTGACAGGCACCAAGAGATCGGGGTTTCAGCTTAGCTGAAACTTCTGATCTCTCCCTGCCTGTCTGACAGAAGACTTGCCTGCTTTGTTTACATAAGCAGGCGGGTCTTCTGTCAGTTTATCTGACGATCGCGGAAGGTCGGTGGCAATCACCACCGCTCCTCCCGTGGCCCGCCTCCCGCTGTGTTTAGACTGCCGCCGTGACCTTGTGCACAAAATCAAGTAGTACTACGTGATTTTGCGCAGCTGAACCACCCTGCTGCAGTAATACTGTGAGCGGTCGGTGGGCGGTTGGCAAGAGGTTAAACAATATAAACCTTACTTTTATCTTGTTGATTTTTTTAAAGTCTTAGCAAATGATTTCAGAGGCACTAGACTTTCTGGGTGCTGTATGTGAGCAACAAGTAGATAAGTGCACATTTGTCAGCCATGTGGTAGTTCAGCTGGTGATACTTATGTAGTTGCATGTCTAGTCACTCCATAGACATGTAATAATTCTGGAATTAAAACTTTCAAGATTTCACTGTGGGATGCAGTCTGACTTGATTTCAGATCAAGGCTTCTGTTGAAACTTTTGATCCCCATTTTCTTGGGGATAATTAGCTAAGGAGGCATGATATTTCTCTTTCTCAGGATTAAACAAATTGTAGTCCATTGTCAAACATGGGTTCTTTTGGGCTGCAATTTCTGGTCATTTACTCTGAGAATTCATAAATGTCGCAAATTATCAGTCCAAAGGTGTTTCCATAAAATGACCCAAAATATCAATAGCAAGCTTCTCCCAAACAGAATGAGGGAATACCACTAGCTGGAGTGGTAGAATGTGTATGAAATCTGATAAGTAAAACAAGATTGAACGACAGGTAGTACTTGTGTATCCATGCCAGGCAACCAGTATAGTTCATATTTTGTTTTTTAAATTCCTTGGTGTCTCTCATGTTCAAGTTGTATAAAGCGCTCTCTCAAGGCCTGTGGTATTGGTAAGCAATGAGATCCAGTGACACTATAGCAATCAGCTTGGAACAGTTTGTGTCTAATTCTGTAGTAATGTTGTAGAACAGGATTAAAAATATTTTCTGAGTTTTTTTTTCTACTAGTTGGTCTCTTATGATATAAACTGTTAAAATCTGTTTCATTAGATAATAATCAACTATCTCAAGCTGCTATAAATTGTACAGTATTTTATTCTGCAACTGTATTTACTCTAGGCACAAGGAAGTTCTTTAATGCAGTGAGAGCTGTATCATAAATGTCATCTACTGCTGGTAGAGCATGGAATAGTCATTGTCCTTCTGCTCGATAAGTAAAAGAGAGTTACTCTTCTGCGCTTCATTGTTATGCTTCAGGGGAAAAAAATGTATCTAGTCCTTATTATTAAAGCCTAAAGCCTTGCTGCCCTCTCAGGACCATGGGTATACTAATACACTGTAAAACAACAAAAACAAGAGAAGGGCGCACCGACCTAGTGCAATACCATTATACACATTTATTAAAAGATAAAAAACAACATACATTGTACTCACGAAAGCATGATGTGCACGCGTATATCAAGTAGAAAGGGTCACCTTTAAGACTGCTGGAATGCAGCATAAGTGCAAGGAGACCGAATGGTGTCAGTGATGGCTTGGCTGACCCGTTTCAAAGGAAAACCCTCTTCCTCCGAGCCTCAGATAAATGCGTATAATGGTATTGCACTAGGTCAGTGCCCCCTTCTCTTGTTGTCATTGTTTTTCAGTGAATAAATAAGGCATGCTTTCTGACAGTGGGAAAGTCCTCCTGATTAACGGCAAATATATAATTCTCAAATATAGGAAATGAGGCAATAAGGCTTTTTTTAGACATGCGGTTTTGAAAGCAGCAATTTTAGCCACCAACCAACCAGCCCCCTTAAGCTGCAATAGGCAGTGGATGGGAGTGTGGTCGCGATGCTTTGCTTCTCACCCGTTGCAAAATGTATCCGAAATGTAGCGATCTGCAGGCGGCAAGCCTGCTGAACGCTACACACTCTAGCAAATAGAGAAGCACTTTAAATCTCCTGCAACTGTGTTTCTTGGGAGAATAGTGTTTTAACAGTTTCTGAGGAAGCGTCACATCACTTCCTCATCGCCGGTCAGTAGCTTCTGAAGCACAATCTGAATGAGGATTGGGCTTCAGAGGAAAGGAAGATTTAGACACAAGTCTAAATCTACTCTCAAAGAGTCAGACATTGCAGACTCAACAGTTTAAAAAAAAAGGTGCAGGCTGCTCTAGAGATAGAAAAGATATCCTTGTGGCTAATCTTGTAATGCCCTGTAGTCTGGGAGGCAGAGTTGTTGTAGTTATTTAAGTCTAACTCTAGATTTACTATCACTATCACTTTAAATAGTTTGTTGGGGCCAAGCTGGCCCCAACAAACTATTCCCTTTACTAATGTATGTGGCCACTGTCAACACTGTATAAACTTTATGTAGCATCTGCTACACACAGTATAGAGCTCTGTGTTTCAGTAGAGGTACAGGGACTTACCATTTCATTCCACCCCATGTTTTCGATGTAATTTGCTAATATTGGAACACACCTAAACTTGCCGCCTCTTGCATACAGAATGTTAATCTAAAAACCAGAAAAATGTCACTAGTTAGATGATTCTTAAATTCATCAATGAGATTCAAACCTGCCTTGGAGGTTTAAATGTGATTGCATTTACAGATATTACTTCGCTCCTCAAACAATTAGGTTTATCAGCATTTCAGTGCTAACACATTGCTAGGTAAAGCACTCTTTTCAACCAAAAAAA
Organism: Pelophylax lessonae; assembly: GCF_965119305.1. Classification (NCBI taxonomy): domain Eukaryota; kingdom Metazoa; phylum Chordata; class Amphibia; order Anura; family Ranidae; genus Pelophylax; species Pelophylax lessonae. Next base: position 280,488,963 of record NC_138770.1, read on the forward strand.
TGTCAGGCAAATGTTTTCTAGGGTGAGTTTGTTACTGTGCTGCTTTTGCATAACACTATCCAGACTGGTAATAAAAGCTGTTCTATAGAAACAAAGTAATCAGACATAGATAGTTCTCACACAGCTGTGTGTCAGAACCATGGAGAAAATCCATGATTAGCATTTACGTTGCATGAAGTGTTTATTTGGCATCACCATTGACTGCTTTTCAAGCTACTAAAGGAACAGAGTGTACAGAAGCTCTGGTGATACTGGAACAGTTTGTGTTGATATATCTCCTCTATCTTCTTTATGAAGCTGGGAATTTCTGCACAGTAATCATGTGTTGGTGGATACCTACACTGACTCTGAACCATGAAGAGGTGTCATTTGCAGACTCCCTAGCTGGATCGCTGTGCTCCAAAATCAAAGCACTGCAGGTGAAGGGATAATGCCAGAGCATCGTGCTTTCGCTGTGATATTTCTCAAAGATTTTTTTCAGAACCTGTTGTGAAGTGTCTTTCAAACCTAAGCATAGTGAGCATAGGTTAGACCAGGGCATTCTTAAAATGGTTCTAAACTCAAAAGGATTTTCACCCTAATGCATTCTCTGTAGGAAGGCAGCGTTGCTCCTGCTGCTGTCAGTTATGCTCCAGTAAGAAGAGAGCGGGGGTGTGGTTTACCCATGCTGTGTGTTTCTATAAGGGCACACAGCCCGAATCTGGTGTGCGCCCCAGCAGTATTCCTCCATAGCACATTAGCATATGGTTTGCTAAGGAGGTACTTGGAAGAAGAAGGTGCGGAGGAAAACCAAACTGGTCACAAGGGGCAGTTCTGTGCAATATCATTGCACAGAGCAGGTAAGTATACCTTCTTTTTTATTTTAGCAAATGAAAAAATATCCTTTAGTATTATCTAAAAATGGTTGGAAAGGCTTAAGCTTTTTACCTTCATGCATTGCTTCATCCCGATTCAGGGATGTGCACAAGAGCCTCTGCTTTCCCAGATCTTTCCTTCCTCTTTGGTAGAGACATCATTGGCTCCTGCTAATGTCAACCACAGCCAGTGGTCACTTTCCGTGTGTGAATGGCTACATGGAGCAGTGGCTTGGGAGTTAACATGCTCGGGTGCCCCCATAGCAAACTGCTTGCTTTAAGGGCACTAGACAGGGGTAGAAGAGAAGGATCTGGGCTGCTTTGTGCAAAACCATTGCACAAAGCAGGTAAGTATATCATGTTTGTTATTAAAAAAAAAAAAAAAAACCTTTAATGTAACTTTAACCTTTTTATGAGTACAGAGCACAAATTAATTACCCATTACTTCCCCATCCCCTTTCAGCAGACTTTTCAAATAATTATCTTCATCACCCCTTTTAGTTATACCAGTACCACTGGAGAAGATGCCAGTAGCTTGCTTCTTCTATACATATGGATAACTAGGAACAGCTGAAAAAAAATCTGAAGAATTTTATCATACTTATTGAAAAGTGATAGATCACAAAAAAAAATGTGTTAATTCTAACAAATGTTTCTATTGTTTTTGTGCAATCACAACATGGAATTGAGGTACAGTTAGAGTCGGTTCACACTAAGGCGAAACGACTCTGTACTACTTCGGGGGCGACTTGTGCATTTCCATGCACCACGACTTCGGATCGACTAATGGAAGTCTATGCAAGTCGCTCCAAGGTCACCCCGAAGTAGTACAGGACCCTTTTTCTAAGTCGGAGCGACTTGTGTCACTCCTATTAGAACGGGTCCTGTAGCGGTCAATGGACCGCGAGGGAGCGCGACTTGTCAGGCTGACAAGTCGCGCTAGTGTGGATCGACACTTAAGCCCCATACACACGTGCAGATTATCTGCAGACTTTTGTCTGCAGACTTACCAAAACCATATAATATGAGGTCAAACCTAAACACTTTCAATTTGTATGCAATTCGGCAGGCCCTTGCACTACATAGAAAAGGTAAGTCTGCAGACAAAAGTCTGCAGATAATCTGCACGTGTGTATGGGGCATAACTGACAATGTTAGTTGTGTGCAAAGTTGATATCTCCACTTTGATTCAGGTTCAGCAGGACATTGAATTAGGTTTCAGTTTTTTTTTTATATTTTAGATCCAGTTTCATACTACCATCTCTTGGTTCTCATATTCCCAAGGGGTATGGATATCTATGGTTTGCAGACTCTGATTTAGACTAAAGACTAGGTCTTCTCTGGTGGCCTAGGGATTTCTTCCAGGTTTACCTTGGCAGCCTGAAACCAGGTATGAGGTAAACATGGAGGTTGGCTTTTCTGTAAACACGGGAGTTGCCATTTTTGAGTGCCTATTTTAAAGACATGTTGATTCTTATTTTTAAAACACTGATCCAAGATAAGTACACAGATCAGTTTGAGAAAAGTCAAATTCCTTTTCTGATCTGTGAATTTGTTCAGGATAGGCAGGTCCCATAATTGTCACGATAAGTTTAATATTTTAAGAATTATTATAAGTTTAATATTTTATTTATTGCTGTCAGAAATATATCCAAGTGAAGGTCAAAATGTGTTAGAAATCAAAAACCCCAACAAGAGTACTTTTTATCTGTTCTTGAAACCTATTGGCATACTTGGCAGAGCAGCATTAAAGTGTTATAAAGCGCAAAACCAAAAAAAATCAGGCCCCTGCAGGATAATGTCAGAATGTGCTAGTATGCATTGCACATTAGCTCATTATGACAGACTTACCTTAAAACAAAGCCCTCAAGCTGCGTGTTGTCACCGCTGACAGGGCTTCCATCTTCCTTCTGGGTTTACGGGATCTAACTGTTTGAATGGCCAAGCAGCGATGACATAACTTCCGTTCATTAACAGCGCAGTGCGCAGGCGCCGGTGATGTCACCAGCTGCAACTAAAGTAAATATCTCTGAAATGGTTATGTTTAGGAGATATTTACTGTAACTACAGCTAAGCCTTATACCTGTAGGTGTAAGTAAAAAAAGTGGACTTTACTACTGCTTTAAGATTTCTGGTATTAATGAGGATTCCCAGTGTTAGCAGTTGGATTGTTAGAAAGAATTCAAAGTGTTTTGACCTCTTCAGCTCCTTGGGCAAGTCCCATACACCCAGGCATTGAAAAGGTCAAAGCAAGCTCATGGCTGCAGTAGCAGCTGTGAGCTTATTTCCATATTTGCAGTAAGCTCCGGCTGTAGAAATGCCTGATTACTTTACCAAAACTGAAAGTGTGGCATCCCCCCCTCCCTTGTGGTTCCCATGCTCTCCCACTCCTTTTGGGAGCCCAATGTGACAACAAACAGTGGTGGGTTGGCAAGCAGGAGGACATCGAAGAACATCTATTACGCTTCTCCTATGTTTCCCGCAGAGAGTGAACTCAGAAGTACTTCGCTTTGAAATTTCTCAAATCCTGGCTGAAGATCTGGGTAAACAGCATTTCAAACCACCTTGTGATGGTGATAAAGTTAAGTTCAAAAAGTTAAGTTAAAAAAAATACATTTAAATAAATAAGTGCAATTACAAATTTAAAAGTAAACACATTGCCCTGCTCACACACATATGAAGGAAAACGCTCTCATAGGGCAGGCTCGTGTATGTGAAAATCGATTATGTAACACATATTGGGTATCGTTGAATGCTTCTCAAGGGAGAAATAATTCTAGGCGTCTCATTTATGGTTAGTACAGTCTTTTCTATATTCCCATCACACACGTTCCTGGATCAAAGGCTCATCGGCAGCGGGTGCTGTAGCGATTACTAGCTGGACACTGGATATATCCCAGATCAATACACATGTTCGCCAGCACAACATAGATTTTCAGTTGCAGACCAAAACTTTTATTGCAGAGAGATCACATCACAAAAAGAATAATAATTGCAATGTTTCAGAGCCATATAGGTCTCCTTCGTCAGGCATGCATTTGTAAACACTGGAAGTGTTGAGCATTTTCTACACATCTGGTGGCTGAAGAGAGTAGTGGCGCAGTGAGGGAAAGATGAGTATATACTTTTAGGAAGGAGGTATCAAAGTTAACCTGTTGCTTTACGCCTCTTTACACACCAAATAAAGTCAATAACTGAATCTATAATAAAACCAATTGTTTATCTTGCAAAAAAATTAGACACCGGGTCATACAAGAATTTGAGGCCCCATAATCTGATTACTCAGCAGGCTTTTTTATATTTACCATACAGTGCTTAGAAAAATTTAATTTTCATTCTCAACTAATGAAATAATTTGATCTAAATAAGGGTCTGATACATTATTATGCAATATTTTAAGAGGTTTAGTCATCTTTCCTTTTTGCACTTGCATTTGAATATCAGGGTAAGCCAGAAAAAAAAAAGACACACACTTTGAAACATAATACATGTAATAGCTATAAACAGATACAAATTCCAAATAGGCTGTACTCTACATAGAACTTCTAAGGTGATACAGATCTTGGGTGTTAAAAAAAAAATGGCAAAAAAAGTTCTAAAGAGCTCTTGAATGGATTGTTGATTGGAAATAAATATAATTCCTTATCTCAGATAAATCACTAAACAATGAGCAGCTGCTGATAATTTGGTGTGCGTAATTGTAGAGCCAATAAATTGAAGGAGTGCTTATTAAAAGAAGCTGCTTCTCTATCTGCTTGCAAGTCCAATTTAGTAATGTACTCTCCATGTGGTCTGATAGTCTGATGCTGGGTAAATTATGCACCTGATTTAAAAACACTCCATCCATAAGAGCTTCTATTTTGCTCATCCATAAATTTTTTGACTTTAGTCATTACTAGCTACTTGCAGCAGCTTATAGCACAATATGTATCAAATTAGCCATGGAGAACATCTTAGGAAGGCACCCTGCTGACTTCAAACATGCACTTAATGTGTAATGCAATTTCAGGAGGATGTCGAACATCCTCCATCTGAAGGGTTACTCTGATGATTTTAAGGGAATACCCCACGCCGTATTTTTTTACTGACGCCCCATTTAAACTATAATTTCTCTCAGTTCAGAATGTGTAGCTTTGCTGTAAATTAGCTGTCCACCTAAAGGTTTCTTTTTTTTTAATTATTATTTAGGGAAATGTATTTACAGCAGCTTATATCTGAGCAATCAGACTGGGTGGAATTGCCCTCCTTCTGTAAAGGAGAGAGGGAGCAGTATAAAGGTTTTGGAAAAGCATAGATGTGTTGACTAACCATTTAACTTTTGTCACCATTGTGGAAATCAGGGGCTCAAAGTTAAATGCTTTTAATGTACTGTGGAAGTTTGAATGCTCCACCAGTTTTTCTGACACTAAATTAAAAACATACTAAGCTGTTTTGTTGTTTTTCTGTTTATTATTTCTGTCCACACTTTATGTTGTATTGCATACCATACCATTTTACTTGTTTTTCAAATTTTTCAGAAAAAGGATTTGTTCATTCTATTTATTTCTCCTAGCTCTTTGGGGTTCAATTCCCTCCCTTACTATTAAGCATCATTAGAGAGGTCACCAAAAAAAACCCCCCTCCAAACACATTATTCTCCAGGTTCTTGTTAAATACAGCCCCCAGTGCCAAGACACATGTGTTGGTCTTGAGCATGGGTTTATGTGCAACATATCTGCTCTTTGGTGGAGTTAAGTGGGCTGCTAATACCTGTCATGTAAACTCTATCTAATTGTAATTGTAATTGCTTTTTATAGAGTAATTTAAAGTGAGAGCCTCTGCCGGGTGTTTATTGATATCTATGTCCCTGCTAGGGAGATTCGTCTGCCTGTTTGTTTCTACAGGGACAAAGAGTCGTGTGAAATCCAAAATGTATGTGGTTGCTAAAGAGCCAGGAACAGAGGGGAAAATGCCTTTTCCAATGGGTACACATATTCAGTATAGCAGGAGAAACCTGTCAGAGCTCCTGTAAGTGGTGTTATTCCTAGCAGGGATCATTCATCAGAAACAGAGGGACATTCAGAGGTGCAGGCCGCAGGAGAGGTAAGTACCTCTCGCTTTTGGATAGCGTCAGGGTCACTTTAACAGTGTATTATGCCATGAATATAGAATTTTACATCGATTTTCTTTGTATTTGCTGTAATATAATATACTCCTAGATGTGAGAGATCAACTTCTTTGCCTTTTTAAACAATTCATTTATTTAATAAAACAACCCCACAGAAAGATAAAATGGAACCTATTAATGGCTCACCATTTAAAAAAAAAAACTGGTTTTGAGAATGATAACTTTTCAAACACACTGAAAAATATAATGTCTGAATATTCTGAATTACGTTTTTGTAAGAAAGGGAATATTCTGATTATACTGCCTTCTCAATGCAGGAAAATAGCAATCATTTATTTGTATGCAGTTTGTATTTATAAATTCTGCTTTCAATAGGGCAGATACCAATCCTTTAGATTTTGCTTTTAGGCTTAAATTAGTCCTGTGTGAAAAATGGATACACTGTCTCTTTAAATATACTGTAATAACGCAATCAAAATCCAATTGATTGTGAAATGTAAACTAATAAATAAATAAATTAATTAATTACGCAATACAAAAATAAATAAAAATCAATTCATATATGACATGTGATAAAATCAATATCCATTCATAAACTGAAACTCATATATGAAAATAAATAAATGCATTTCATGCAACACACAAAAATGAAAAATGTGCAGAGTGCATAAACAAATACATAATAGTCTAGCAAAAAAAGTCACAATTTTTAGATCACCCCAAACTTGTGCTGTAAAAAATTCAGCCACTGAAATAGTGCCTCTCTATCAGCATTAGCCTGGGGTGTATCTCTGGCACCTCATACAACTAGATGGCTCCAGCACACTCTCAAGGGCTTCAATAATTCATCACATCAATCATGTATATGCCATTCAGGGAGAACACAACACAGAATCCATGATCAAGTATCAACTACAACTGACAGGTTTATTTAACCTTGAAGAAGTGTTCTGACATGAAATGTGTTGGGTTGAGTTTACTCATGATGTCATCACGCAAGCTGCAGGCTGGGCAGCTGTGCAGGTACCGTGCTTGATATATCATGCTTATTGTCTTTTAACCTTGTGAGTCATTCTATTAAATAAACCATTTATTTTTATATTTATTTATTGGTTCACATTTCACAATCATTTGGATTTTGAGTTATAACAGTGCATTTAAAGAGACAGTGCATCCATGTTTTCACATAAGTTTTGCATATTATGGGTTGCTGCAGTCTTTGAGAGTTGTTTTTTTTTTTTTTTTTACTAAGTGTAGGTCATTGGTAAATTTTAATCAGATTAAAGTAATCCTGTGCCTGGGCTAAGGACATATAGGTAAGAAAATTATTTTTAGCAAGCTATAAACTGATATGTGCATTGCCTTCTGAAGGGGGATACGTGGTGTATTTAATTTTTTGAGGGGGCAGTGCAAAGTTTAACTTAAAGTGTTACTAAACAACAATAAAATCAGTCTGTATATGCAGTAAAGCATGCTTGTTATACTCATTGTGGAACCTAAGGGGTTAATCCTCTGTATCGTGTTAAAAGGCTGTTTTGATCCTGTCTTCTCTGATCTTCTCCTTTTTTTAGTGTCCCCAATCCATCTGCTGATAGGAGAGAGCCCTAGGAGGCACTCTGCATTTGCTCAGTTTAGTGGGCATTGGTAGGTTTATTTTTGCTTTTGTTTTTGGGAGAGTGCATGTGATCAGGACAATGCCAATCAGCACTGTCTAGACAAAGGGTCAGGGGTCATGCAGCCTCCCAGGACAGTCGAAAGAGAATGAAAACTCCTCCTACTAACCAGTGCTCGGCTGGACACTGATAGAAGTCACAAGACTGCTATATACTGCTGATGAGAAAAGGTATTTTGCAGTTTATATTAACTAAAATAATTCATTACCATGTTCTATGTACTGTGGGAGACCAGATATAGTGAAAGCTGAAACAAAGGCCCCTTTCACAAAGGCATTCTTTTTGTCTGTTTTTTCATCCATCCGTTGACGGAATAAAAACAGACATCAATGCATTTCTATGGAACAGACATAATGCATTTTTGCATTGGAAGTGGATATAAAAAAACTGATGTATAAGTAGTGTAACACTGATGAGAAACTGATGGAAACGGATTAGTTTTTTCTTTGAAAAAACGTGACTGAACTGATAAAACAAATGGAAAGCTTGTGTGAAAAGACCCATAAGGGTCCTTTCACACAGGCTTTCCACCCCGCAGACTCTGTTTTGCTCAGCAGAGATTGATCCACCTCTGCTCACTGTGCTGAGATGGACCTGTCAGAGCCCCACACTCCTCTCCTCTGTGGGAGATCGAATAAAAACAGCCGTCCGTTTTCATCCGATTCGATCCTCCAGATGGATGGAAAATAGGGTTACCATCTGTCTGGATTTCACGACCAGGATCGGATCAGATAGCAGCAGGTGTCAGCGGACATTTCACCGCTAACATCTGCTGCCCCATAGGGGTAAATTGAGCATCCGATCAGGTCTGCCTGAAAAACTGACAGGTGGACCTGATCGGAAAGCCAGTTTGAAAGGGGCCTAATGGATCAGTTTACATATGTTTTTGATCAGTTTCTCATCAGGTTCTTATCAGTTTCTCACCAGTTTTACATCAGTTTTTTTTTTACATACACTACCAATGCAAAAAAGGATGCAAAACGGACCGCTTGTCTGTTTACATCCGTTTTTTCATGCAAAATGAAAGCCGCGCTAAATTGACACAATGATAATAAAATCAAACTGAAAAAAATACTGTGACAGTGAGCTGTGCTTCAAATTATACCATAATGTCCAATTAAATAAACCATGGCAGTGAATCAATCTAATCATAACATAATGTCCATATATAGATATAGAAGGTAAAGAGTCCAAATATGGGTGCCGGGTGCAAGAAAGGAATCCTTCACCATATAATGTGACTTCCTCCACAATCAGTGCTGCATGCTAAGAAGGAACTGTTTATAGAGGAGTTAACTGCTCCTGGATCCAGCAGACTGCATGCAGAGGAGCTCTTGATCTATTCCTGGACTAATGATGGAATTGTCTAACCCTAAATCGACACGTCCTTTCACTCCTCTATAAGCAGTTCCTTCTTAAAACCCTTCCAACAGACCTGCATAGATAAGGAAATGGGAATTGGAACTACAGACATACAGTATTTCACAAAAATTACTGGTCTCATTGATGTTCATCCGACTATGTTCATCATCTACCAGAGTATTTGACTTTTTGCTCAGCACCTTTGCCGGTGTTCCTTCTTCTAGCAGTGTCGGGCCCGGACTGTTTTAGTGCGGTGGCTGGTTTAAGATCGTGGCTCCCTGCTGGACCTGTCAGACAGAGGCATCACGCCATCTACTGGATCCCATTGGAGCTCCTTTAATATATCTGATGATTGTCTTTCCCTTCCCTCTGGTAAGCGCCTAGCGTGCCCTTAGCATGCAGCACTGATTGTGGAGGAAGTCACATTATATGGTGAAGGATTCCTTTCTTGCACCTGGCACCCATATTTGGACTCTTTACCTTCTATATCTATATATGGCCATTATGTTATGATTAGATTGATTCACTGCCATGGTTTATTTAATTGGACATTATGGTATAATTTGAAGCACAGCTCACTGTCACAGTATTTTTTTCAGTTTGATTTTATTATCATTGTGTCAATTTAGCGCGGCTTTGCTTTTGCATTTACTATTTTGGTGTTTCCCACTGCAGCTGCAGCTTTTCACATTGATATATTTTTGTATTATTACTAATTCACTTTGGTTTATTAATCCTTTACTTTTGTGCTTAGCGCGGTTATTTTTTATACAACATCCGTTTTTTCACCTGTTCTGTTTTTTTTTTAGTGGAAGAAAAATAGGGCTTTGATACGTTCCAAAAAATGGAAGTTGTTGGAAGCGTATGTAAATGGATGATCATCCATTTACATCTGTTTTTTTTCCATAGAGATGCATTGATGTCCATTTTTCATCTGTCAACGGATGGATGAAAAATGGACAATGTGAAAGGGGCCTTTAGGCACTAATGTAAGCCATTTATTTTGAATATCACCCCAACACATTCCTTGGAAGCACCCTGCTGCAACTCATGGCAATGCACCATAATGCACTGTGGCAGAAATGTTGTCACTTGTCTGATAAAATGAATTTTTTTGTGCATCAGAAGCCTCTTAATTTCAATGGACTGCCTTTATGTGCTGCATGTTAGTGCGTAGCATAACGCTGGCTTACACACTTGCAGTAACGCACTGAATAAATGTAAATTGGCCCTGATACATTATTTGATTTGTCTGCCTAATAAGTTGGAGTGTGGTGATTGTGGAAAAAAAACGTAAAAAGTATCGTGCTGTATATGAAAGCTTTTTTATCCAAGGAATGTAAGTTGTTATCTCTTGCCCCCTAAGTAGTCTTTTCATTTCTGTCTATAGCTGTATTTCTTCTATATGTTTTCTCATCCTTTTCCTTTCTTCAGTTTTTCATCTGTGTTCTGCTCATGTAATTCTCCATGTGTTTTTCTCTCAATGCAGAGGGCAGCCATAAAGGTGCAATAGAAAATTGCCATGTGTGTGTGTCTCTGAATAGTGACTGATCACTCTTTTCAGAAACACCTGCTGACAATCCATGGATAGCTTTATAATCAGCTTGATAAAGCAGTTACTTTCTTGTCTCACTGCCCAAGATGTTCGCTGGCTGAGGTGCAATGAAATGAAATGATACAGATAAATCCACTTTTTTCAAGCAACCCATTCTCATTTCATGATCTAGAAGGAAAAAAAAAAAAAACATGACCTTAACCTTTCATGAAAAAGTAAAAACTGCGGGCTATACATTTTTGCTTCACATTAATTAGCTCCCTTTATATATATATATATATATATATATATATATATATGTTACATATTGTGGATATAGGTATTTAAATTTGCCTTAAAGTTTTTGAGCAAAGATCAAAGTGTGCTCCTAGCTGCAAAAAAGGTGAAATTTGTACAATGGTCAGCTTTATAAGATGGAACAAAAATGAATGTAAAATAATAAAAAAAGACAGCTCTATAGCCGTACTTGAATATACAAGTGAAGGGAGTTCTGTAATGTACACTGTTTTACTATGCATTTTTCCCAAATGCTGGAAAGGATGACCTTAGAGGTCTAGGTTTTATTGCAGCTGTGCTGAATTTATGGTAATATTATCTCTTTATACATTTTAATTTTCTAGGTATTCCTTTACTTCTTTACCTTATGCCCAACCGGGGACAGGAGAATTGCACAAGCCCTACTCTCCCAACATCACAATTTATGTACACTGCCTTTTAAGTGTATCAGTAGTGCAGAAGAGCTTGGTGCCAGAACCAGCCAAATACGAAGACTAGGTAACCCATGTTTTTACAGGTGGCCCTCACTTGTAGAACCTGCCTAATTGTGTAGATAACATAGGTCATTGTTGGTATAGCAAGAAGCCTACATGCTTTGCAGACCTTCTTCAGTGGTTATTGTAACGGTCAAGTGTACTGGGCTGTGTGCATAGCAGCCATTTTGTTCAGGCCACAAGTCTTCAATGCCATCTTGTCATAAGAAGACGCAGCTGCAGTGACCCCCCCCCCCCCCGTCCTCTCCTTGAACTAATAGAATCCACAACCTTTTCATGCCAGACACCTCCTATCAGTTTCCCAATACCCATCTGAGGGCCCATAAAAGTGTGACTTAGTGCTTAAGTGGCTAGAAAAGTTAACAGACTTGGGTCCTAAATTCCACAGTGGAATCTACATTCTGTGTCTCGGTAGAATCCATCATTCCAGTACATTCCATAACTTCCAAAATAATAATAGCACAGACATAATATGGACATATTTACTTTCTTCAGATAATTTGTAACGTTTCAAGACCAGACACCCCTATGTCAGATCATGTGGGGAACCACTAGCCTTACTTATTCCTCTTAGGTAAAATAGACACCGGAAACCTGCCATATTTATATTTGTTTTAAAGCAAATTTCACGCTGGATAATAATCTGCTCGTTCGTAAACTGTAAACTGGAGATATTCCGAGATATGAACACTTAGCGGAAATTGTAGCTGGGACATGGTCATGAATGTAGAGACCTCCCAGCAACCACCCTCTAGACCAGATGACCAGATGATTGGTTAGAGGGTCCCTGTCCACACCCCTTTGATCCCAAAGAAAAGGGAAATGCCAGGACAGTTTGAGAGTTCTCCTTTACCACTTTACCATCAAATCAGGAACATCTGTCAAGCTTGAGAACTGATAACACCCAGGACATTGATTGCAAGTATCCTTCCTCCCTAATTCTACCTTATTTCTCTGTTGCTGAATTATGTCTATTTCTTTGAAACACCTTTTCCTGTAAATATTTTATTTGCACCAATTTTAACCTTTCATTATTAAAACCTTATTTTGAAAAGTGTTAACCTTGTCCCTAAGCTCTTAATGCAAGCTAAAAAAGAACCTGTCTCTTGAAGAGCGCTCCTGTATAGGATAAATCCTATGAACATACCTGTCTGTGGTGACAGTGTGTGTTACAGACGATTATTCTAAAATTATAATTGGTATTGCTAAAATTACCAGTTCCTCCTGCTCGGTGCAAGGTGTTGGTGGTAGGTAAAGGGTTATTTGCTTAATTAGCTCAGTCGCAATCGCTCTCAGGCTGCTGGCACCTAGATTGTGGCCCCACAAGCTGGGAAATCTTTGTGCAGGGTACAGCTGAGAGCATTGTTACGTAAGTGACAGCGTGGTGTGAGATTGGCGGGTCCTTTGTCACGAGTTTGTAAGGAGAGCAGGGATCTGATACGCACATCTGTCACAGTCATACTAGCCAAAATCAAGGTAGCAAGGTAGACTAGCAGCATTTGGGGTAAAGTGGCCATAGTTCTTTTGAAATGGAAAAAAATGCTAAGAGACATAAAAAAACAAGGCACAGGGGCAAAAAAAGATTAGGAAACAAAAAGATAACTTTGTTATCTTTTCTGTAATGGTTTGAGGATGAATACGAATTCCAAAACAATAGCAAGAATTACTTCAGTTGATTAGTATTATGTCCTCTGTACCTGCACATGCTGAAAATATATGTTTAGAGTGTGGCTATTTTTTAGATAAATACGAATGTGGAGGTCACCTCATTGACACTTTTTTCATACTTTCTTGGCTTCATCTGCAAAATCAGCTGCTGATCGGGAAGTGTCTCACTGCCTGTGATTAGCGGAGTGCAGTGTCGGCTTACTGGAGGGATCAGGCATGTGTAAACATGAACAGTGCACACCGTAGTCCATCTCATTGTCTCCAACAGTCAGGGACACTCGCTCCTCGTGTCTCCTCTTGCAGCGACGCCGGGCGGCTGGGGATGACGTCAGCGGGAGGCGGGAAAAGAGGGCGAGCCTACGAATTTTAAAGAGCCATCGCTGTGCAGAGAGGGAGGGGGCGGCGCTTCATGACGTCATTAGGACATTGATTAAAGCCGGTCGCAGCATCGATGCAGAATCGCTGGTGGCCAAATCGTGATGCATCGATGCTACGATTAAATTCAACACCCCTAGTTAATGCAGTGCTGGAAAATATTACGATGGTCACACAAAATATTGACACTTTGGGCCCATTTAGGGGTGTACTCACTTTTGTTGCCAGCGGTTTGGACAATAATGGCTGTATGTTGAGTTATTTTGAGGGGACAGCAAATTTACACTGTTATACAAGCTGTACAGTCTCTACTTTACATTGTAGCAAAGTGTCATTTCTTCAGTGTTGTCACATGAAAAGATATAATAACCAGTGTTGGGGTAGTTACTCAAAAAATGTAACTAGTTACTAGTTACTTCTGTAAATTGTAACAAGATTACTTTACTAGTTACTGCATTTGAAAAGTAACTTCACTACTTATTACTTTACTTTCCTCTTTCTTAATTGACCGTGTAGAACAGGGGTGGGGAACCTATGTCCCGGGGGCCGTATGGGGCCCTCAAAGTCATCTGGTCCGGCCCCCCGTGCAGCTGAGTCTGTGTCTCTCAGCTGATCTGTCAGAATGGAGCCAATGCTTCCTGTATAGTTCCGGCTCCGTTGTGACAGTCTGAGTGAGTCACAGGCGGAGTGATATCAAATGCACTCCGCCTTTGACCAATACAGGAAACATCGCCTCTTCCTCCAGCATGGCATCGCTGCTAGCCAGCATTTCCCGCCAGCAGCACACACAGCAGTACCAGCCAGAGCCAGCAGTACAAGCCAGAGCCAGCAGTACTCACAGCAGTACCAGCCAGAGACAGCAGTACCAGCCAGAGACAGCAGTACCCACAGCAGAACCAGCAGTACCCAAAGCAGTACCAGCCAGAGCCAGTAGTACTCACAGCAGTACCAGCCAGTGTCAGCAGTACCCACAACGGTACCAGCAAGCAGTACCTACAGCACAGTACCAGCCAGCAGTACCCACAGCAATACCAGCCAGCAGTACCCACAGCAGTTCCAGCCAGCAGTACCAGCCTGAGCCAGCAGTACCAGCCAGTAGTACCAGCCTGAGCCAGCAGTACCAGCCAGCAATACCCACAACACAGTTCCAGCCAGAAGTACCAGCCTGAGCCAGCAGTACCCAAGGCAGTACCAGCCAGCAGTACCTACAGCACAGTACCAGCCTGAAACAGAAATACCCACAGCAGTACCAGCCTGAGCCAGCACTACCCACAGCACAGTACAAGCCAGCAGTACCCACAGCAGTACCAGCCAGCTGTACCAGCCAGCTATGCCCACCAGCATTACCTGCCAGCAGTTCTTTTTAAAACTTACCACCATAAAGTCGACTGCGCTCCAGACTGACCGACGCAAACCTGGAAAACCAGTTGCGAGTAGCAATATCATCAATACCAGCTAACATCACACACCTCAGCAAAGAGAAGCAGTTGCAGCCATCACATTAGGGGTGAGTTAATTAAATGTTTGACCAATTATAACAGGCACATTTTTAAGTTGATAATTTTGTATGGCCCCCGAATGATTTTATAAATTCCCAAATGGCCCTTGGCAGAAAAAAGGTTCCCCACCCCTGGTGTAAAAGAAGATACATGACACTCTTTCTGCATAGAGTTTATTGTATAAGCACAGGCTTTGGGAAACAAGAGAACAAAACCTGAAAAAACAGAATAAAACATAAAGTGCAACAAAAATTCATAAACTTCATCCCTCTCTATTCTTCAAAATAACGATTGTATCGCACGGCTTGGGTAATGCAGGAAAGCGCGTTTCTATAGCCTAGTAAAGTAGTGTAGTTACCAATATTAGTATTGTAACTAGTTACATTACTTAGTTACCAAAAAAAGTAATGTAGTTACTGTAATCAGTTACTTTGTAACTAGTTACCCCCAACACTGATAATAACATATTAACAAAAATGTGAGGGGTGTACTCACTTTTGTGAGATACTGTATAGCTATGTTGTACAATAAAATAAAGTGAAAATAGAGCAAAACAATAGTTATACTGAACTATAATCATCTTCATGTAGCCAACAATTCAGCTCCCAGACAGATAAAACAATGATATGCTGTGAATAACCAAATATGTTTTTTTTTTCCACACCTCTGCTCTATTGTTCGGACAGATTTGTATGCAACATTCTTGCTGCACTGACCTGTTTATTTTTTGCTACATTTAAATGTCCTTGTTTGTTGTGGGTGTAATTAATCTTTATTTTTTCATGCCCACTATATTTGTATCTAAAAATGTTTTATGATTTATGTTACAATTTAATTTTTTAGTTATTTAAATTAAATAATAATTGAAAAAAAAAAACAGTGCCCGAGAGGGTTAAGGCAGTGCTGGAAAATAATGGTGGCCACGCAAAATATTGACACTTTGGGCCCAATTTGGACATTTTCAGTTAGGGGTGTACTCAGTCTTGTTGCCAGCGGTTTAGACATTAATGGCTGTGTGTTGAGTTATTTTGAGTGGACAGCAAATGTACACTGCTATACAAGCTGTACACTCACTACTTTGAGGTTGATGGAAATGGAACTTGCCCATTTCGACCTTTTAGAATTTAAAGGTCCTGCTAAGGAGGTGAGAGTTTGCCCAGTTGGTTTACAGTGCAGCATAGCACACTTTTCACTGTAATGGTCATAGTGATCACATGATAACAATGTCAACAAAACAGTATTGTGATGCTGTGATTGGCCCACAGCTATCACATGGTACCTGGGCCAATCACAGCACCCTGTACCATGCGATTAGCTGATTAGCTGTAGCCAATCACAGCATGTCAACAGTAAGCAAGCTGTCAGGAATGGAAAGCCAATCATGAAAGTTAACTATTGCTTATAATCACTGTTATGAGCAATAGCAGTGTAAAAAAATACATGATCACCCCCCCCCCCCCAGAGTAGTACAGTGTCACTATGGTTACATTGGTTACATTAAACTACTACTATGAAAGTAAAAAAATAAAAAAATAGTAAAAAAAATACAAAAAGAAAAAATGTTTAAAAAAATAGAATGAAAAACTATTTTCTTTCTTTTCTTTTTTTTTTTTTTACTTACTGTAACTGTTCAGTATCTTTGGCCATTGCCCCACCAGTCAATGATGCTGTACTGCACTGGTGACAGCCATGTCTCTAACTAAATACCTTGGACTGTCTACTTTCCAAAAAGGGGTCATTTGGGGGTATTTGTTCTGTCCTGGCATTTTAGGGCTACAAGAAATTAGATTGTTACATTAGGATTGATCAATTTGTATACCTTAGTTTGTAGACTTTATAACTGTCACACATAATATATGTATATATACAATATATACAGTACATACACTCTATTACCAAAAGTATTGGGACACCTGCCTTTACACGTACACAAACTTTAAAGGAGGTGTAAAGTCAGGAAGGTTTTTTATTTTAATGCATTCTATGCAATAAGATAAAAAGTCTTCTGTGTATACCAGCCCCCCTAATATTTACCTGTGCCCCCTCTCTGTCCAGCGATGTCCACGAGTCCCTCAGCCATGCTGGGACTCTCCCTCCTGATTGGCTGAGATACAGCTGCAGCACCAATTGCTCCCTCAGCTGTCAATAAAAGTGAGTGAGCCAATCAGGAGAGAGAGGGGGCAGGGCAGAACGGCAGCTCCGTGGCTGAATGAACACATGGAGCTGCAGCTCGGCTCGGGTTCCCCCATAGCAAGCTGCTTGCTGTGGGGGGACTCGACAGGAGGAAGGGGCTAGAAGCAAGAAAGTGGGACCCGAGAAGAGGAGGATCTGAGCTGCCCTGTACAAAACCAACTGCACACAGGAGGTAAGTAGAACATATTTGTTATTTAAAAAAAAAAACTTTATGACTTTACAATCACTTTAATGGCATCCCAGTCGTAGTCCGCAGAGTTAAATATTGAGTTGGCCCACACTTTGCAGCTATAACAGCTTCAATTATTCTGGGAAGGTTGACCAAAAGGTTTAGGAGTGTGTCTTTGGGAATGTTTGACCATTCTTCTATAAGTGCATTTGTGAGGTCAGGTACTGATGTTGGAGGAGATAGCCTAGCTTGCAGTGTCTGCTTTAATTGCTTTGTGCACTGCTTAGTCCTGCTGATAGGTTAAGGATCTTCTAAGACCCTGTCCAGCTCTCCTAGAGTAAATGCCTGTCTCCTGGAACCTCCTTCATGCTCTTGAGACTGTGCTGGGAGAGACACTGACCCTAGCCAAATGCAAAACTAGTAAAAAACAGTCAGAAAAAATGAGTAGGGAAAAAAATGTCAGTGGCCTCCACCTGTAAAACCATTCCTCTTTTGGAGGTTGTCTCGTTGTTGCCCATCTAGTGCACATGATTATAATTTCATTAACATCAAAGCAGCTGAAACTGATTAACAACTCCTTCTGCTACCTAACTGACCAGATCAATATCCCAGGAGTTTACTTGACTAGATTCTATACTCTGATTAAAAAGTGTATATATATATATATATATGTATATTTATATATATATATATATATACACACACACAGTGGATATAAAAAGTTTACGCACCTCTGTTAAAATGCCAGGTTTCTGTGATGTACAAAAATGACACAAAGATAAATCATTCCAGAACTATTTCCACCTGTGGAAACTTCACTAATGTGACCTATAGTCCTCATGCACACGCTTTTAGGAGCGTCACAATTTTTTTTTTTTTTTGCAGCTCAAAAACGCCCCTCATTGTTGTTCTATGGCCTCATGCACACACAGGCATTTTGAAGCTGTAAGTGGCATAGGCGTTTTCAAGCTGCAAAAAAACCCCAGGGCCAGCGCTTTCTGAGGACCAGTGTTAGAGCTGTAAAAATGTCTGACGCTGCTAAAGGCGGCATATTGCGGCATACAGCGTTAAGCCGCGTCAAGCGTTTTTTGTTTTGCCATGTCAAAAACAAAGGTTTCCTATGAGAGCCCATTGATTTGAATGAAAGTCGCATCATCTGACTTGTGGTGCGACTTAGGCTTTGAGGATCTTGAAAGGGAACCCCACACCAAAATGAAAAAAACGACGTGGGGTCCCGTCCAAGACCATACTAGACCCTTCGGTCTGGTATGGTTTTAAGGGGAACCCCCACAAAAAAAAAAACAGCATGGAGTTCCCCCTCAAAATCCATACCAGACCCTTACCTGAGCACGCAGCCCGGCAGGTCAGGAAAGGGGAGGGTACCAGCGAGTGCTCCCCCTCTCCAGGGCAATACCAGGCCACACGGCCTCAAAATAAGGGTGTGGGTGCTTTTTGGCAGGGGGGGCTCTGGGGATATTTGATCACCGGTTTTTATTTTTTGTGATATAAATGAAAAAAAAACGAAAATTTTGAGAAAAAAATGTCATTTTCTACTTTTTCTTAGAATACAAAATATCCAATAAACTTTTTATCATACATTTGGGCCAAAATATATTTAGCTACATGTCTTTGATACAAATAAAATCTCAATAAGCGTATATTTGATTTGCGCACAAGTTATAGCGTCTACAAACTATGGTGTATATACTGGAATTTACACAGCTATTACTTTCTGACTGCCTACTTACTCACGCATGACATGGGGATATGTGGAATTACACCCCAAAATACATTCTGCTGCTTCTCCTGAGTATGGGAAACCCCATGTGTGAGACTTTTTGGCAGTATAGCCTTGTACAGGACTCCGAAAACTAACTACTGCCTTCAGGCTTTCTACGGGCGTAAATTGTTGATTTCACTCCTCACTACCTATCGCAGTTTTGGAGGCCATAAAATACCAAGACAGCACAACCCCCCCCCAAAATGACCCCTTTTCAGAAAGTAGACAGCCTAAGCTATTTGCTAAGAAGCATTTTGAGTATTTTACAGATCTCACATTTTGTCACAAAGTTTTGAAATCTAAAAAAGAAAATAAAAATATATTTTCCTTTCCTTTCTTCATTTTCCAAAACAAATTGAGAGAGATTCCATTTTTGTCTGGTCTTCTCTCTGGGTTCTTGGGCCCCAGCCCTTTGGCCAAACTGCGATGGTGTAACTCCCACTCATGCGCACAGGAGTCATGGTCACAGCACCTCTCTCCCAATGGATGGTATGCCTTCCATTGAGAGCACAGTGCACATGTGCCGATGCTATCACTGGCTGCTACATTTAGGAGATATTCACTGTACCTACAGGTAAGCCCTATTATAGGCTTACCTGCAGATAGAAGATAAAAAATGTAGTTTTCTCCTGCCAGATCAGTTAGTAAATGGTAAAATAGAAGGAGCTGATACATGAATTTGAAGAGGGAACTGACAGTATAGGGGGGAAGACGCAAAGTTGCATAGCTCAGAAAGCAGTCGGGGAGAAGAAGCAAAGTTGCATAGGTCAGAAAGCAGTCTGGGGGAGAGGAGTGGGAAGCCCAGCTACATAAAGCACACTAAGGACTGGGACAAGACAAAAAGGAAGCTATGGGACCGGTGTATCGGTAAATTCCTCACCCCATGGGAATGCAGCTGATCAGCTGTGACAGTGTCAGTGAGACAGAGCAATGGGGGGGGGGGAGCAGGAAATAATATACAGGTTGGGCAGTTGGAGCTCCGGGATTAAAGATAAAGAGGAAGAGAAACAAATTTACAGAGGTAACAAACTCACCAAGCAGAGCTAACATTAGAGCCAGCGCTGCGAGGGGGGGGGGGGCAACACAGGGAGGGGGATTAGTGAGGGACAACAATTACAGAACTGTCTCTTTCTCCATTAGCTAAAAGCTGGCAGCAGGGAGAGAGGGAGAGACCAGCTTTCAGCTGGTAAACAAAGAAATAGGTAATTGTCGTCACTCACTAATCCGCCTCGCTTTTTTGGACCCCCCTGTGTGGTGGGGCCCCCTACAAGAGGACCGGTGGTTCCCTACTATCAGCGGCCCTGTCTACGGGCCTGTCTTTGAATTATTGATGGCTGCGGGACACTACTTGTGCTAGCCACCGCACCAGCTTGAACTGCACTTATGGGACTCGCCACGTCACCAAGTGTTACTGCAGTGCTGGTTTGGGTATGACCAGGATGTACTAGGCTGCTGGTGCTTTCCAATTCACCAGAAGGTTGAGCGGCACTAGTATTAACATTCTGCTAAACGTAGGTGCTGATAGGTGTCGGGCTGATCCTGCTAACACTGCGTTTTGGGAACACTATACTAAACTATTAGAGATGCTAGTATAGTTCTGATCAGATAAAAGATATTGGTCTGTTTCGGCACTATACTAGTAATGAAAGTGTTTAGTGTGTGTGTTTGTCACTAGCAATCAAATAAAATGTATTAGTAAATATGCGGCGGGCAATCTAACTGCTAAATAACGCAGAATCGCAAAAAATGGCCTGTTCATTAAGGGGGTAAAACCTTCTGATCCAGAAGTGGTTAAAAATGCGCATGCTTGTGGAATAGTGACAAACTGTGGTACTTAAAATTCTCTATTGGCAACATTGTAAACATTTTTACAGGTTACCTTTTTAGAGTTACGGAGAAGGTCTATTTCTAGAATTATTGCTCTTGCTCTTGCTCTTACGCTCTCGGCGATACCTAACATGTGTGGTTTGAACACCATTTACATATGTGGGCGTGAGTTACGTATGCGTTAGCATGGAGGGACGGAGCACTTTAATTTTTTTTTTTTTTTATTTTGTTTACGTTTTATTTTTTATTTTTGCACAGTCCCTTTATTTATTTTTTTTATCACTTTTATTTCTATAACAAGGAATGTAAACATTCCATGTTATAGAAATAAGCATGAGAGGTCCTCTTTATTGTGAAATCTAGGGTCAAAAAGACAAACTAAAAAAAAAGTAAATTTGCATTTAAGAGGGAAAAAAAATCATCCCTTTAAGGCTGAAAGGCAGAAGTGAGGTTGGACATCGCTCCGTTCCTCCAAAGACATAGAACTGAGTGGGGGCTATCTTGCCCTCACTGGGCTTCCTGCCCAGGCCGACTGCCTTAATGAATACTTCTGTTCAGTTTTTACAGAAGTAAAAGAAGGAGAAGGACCTCCACTTGAAAGGATGACTAATGAATCGTTTGATGCATGTGTCTTTACAGAGGAAGACGTTCTAAGATTGCTGTCTAAAGTGAAGACAAATAAGTCACAGGGTCCTGATGAGATACACCCAAAATTATTAAAAGAGCTTAGTGGTGAGCTGGCAAAACCATTAACAGATTTATTTAACCAATCATTAGTAAAAGGAGTCGTCCCGGAAGATTGGAAATTGGCAAATGTCGTGCCCATTAACAAGAAAGGTAGTAGGGAGGAATCGAGCAACTATAGACCAGTGAGTCTGACATCAATAGTAGGCAAATTAATGGAAACCCTATTAAAGGATAGGATTGTGGAACATCTTAAATCCCATGGATTGCAAGATGAAAAACAACATGGGTTTACTTCAGGGAGATCATGTCAAACAAATCTTATAGATTTTTTTGACTGGGTGACTAAAAAAATAGACAGTGGAGGTGCAGTAGACATTGCATATCTAGATTTTAGTAAGGCTTTTGACACTGTCCCACATAGAAGACTTATCAATAAACTGCAGTCATTGAGCATGGACTCCCATATTGTTGAGTGGATTAGGCAGTGGCTGAGTGACAGACAACAGAGGGTTGTAGTCAATGGAGAACATTCAGAACAAGGTCATGTTACCAGTGGGGTACCTCAGGGATCTGTACTGGGACCAATTTTGTTTAATATCTTCATAAGTGATATTGCAAAAGTCCTCGATGGTAAGGTTTGTCTTTTTACTGATGACACAAAGATATGTAACAGGGTTGATGTTCCTGGAGGGAAACGCCAAATGGAAAAGGATTTAGGAAAACTAGAAGAATGGTCAGAACTCTGGCAACTGAAATTTAATGTGGATAAGTGCAAGATAATGCACCTGGGACGTAAAAACCCAAGGGCAGAATATAGAACATTTGACACAGTCCTGAGCTCAGTATCTGAGGAAAGGGATTTAGGAGTAATTATTTCAGAAGACTTAAAGGTCGGAAGACAATGTAATAGAGCAGCACGAAATGCCAGCAGAATGCTTGGATGTATAGGGAGAGGTATAAGCAGTAGAAAGAGAGAAGTGCTTATGCCGCTGTACAGAACACTGGTGAGACCTCACTTGGAGTATTGTGCGCAGTACTGGAGGCCATATCTCCAGAAGGATATAGATACTCTAGAGAGAGTTCAGAGAAGAGCTACTAAACTAGTACATGAATTGCAGGAAAAAACTTACCAGGAAAGGTTAAAGGACCTTAACATGTATAGCTTGGAAGAAAGAAGAGACAGAGGGGATATGATAGAAACTTTTAAATACATAAAGGGAATCAACTCGGTAAAGGAGGAGAGCATATTTAAAAGAAGAAAAACTACCACAAGAGGACACAGTTTTAAATTAGAGGGGCAAAGGTTTAAAAGTAATATGAGGAAGTATTACTTTACTGAGAGAGTAGTGGATGCATGGAATAACCTTCCTGCAGAAGTGGTAGCTGCAAATACAGTGAAGTAGTTTAAGCATGCATGGGATAGGCATAAGGCTATCCTTCATATAAGATAGGGCCAGGGACTATTCATAGGATTCAGATATATTGGGCAGACTAGATGGGCCAAATGGTTCTTATCTGCCGACACATTCTATGTTTCTATTTTTCTATGTTTCTGACAGATCGGATTAGCTCCGGGCAGGTCCAGTAAGGCCAGAGATGACAGGGAAGGGTGGCACCTCTCCTGCCGCCTCTAAAAGTGATTCCGTGGTGAATCTGCTGCAAGGACCACTTTAATCAAACACAGAATCGCCCACAGTACAAAAAAATATGGGGTTTATGGCAGCTAGCTGCTGCCATAAGCTCTTCCAAAGCACACCTGCCATCATATTTTGGATCACCTTTGTTGTTACAAACAAACATATTACTCTAGTAATGGTGTAACTACAGCAAAAGCAACCCATGCGGCTTCTATTGGGGTTAATGTAGAGGGGGGCCCAGTGGGTAACTTGAGGAGTTAGATGTTTGTCCTGTCCTGCTCTGGCAACACATATGCAATCCAGTGCCAACTGTGCATCTTCCACCAATTGACCTGAAATTCACAATGACGACTAGCATCCAAGGGAAGTGGCCACTGACTCTCCCCCCAAAACACCGATCTATCATTACCATCTACCCGCATTGTGTACAGTGACAAATCTCACAAATTGTGTTGTGATCAGGCTCATCTTGCTCCCAGACAGCAGCAAAGACACAGCTCAGTACAAGCGGTAGCAGAGGCAGATGCTGTAGGGAGAGGCCTCTGAAAGGAGATGTTTGAGAGAAGGACAATAAGAGCTCAGATCAGCCAGATCAGGAATAGCAGAGTCAATTGCTGAAAGAAGACATGCAAGAAAGCTCCTGTAGATGTTTGTTGAAGTGTATGTTTAGTGTGTTTATAGTACTGTATGTGTGTTTATGTGTATGTGTTAGGGTTAGATCATATTAATGACATGTGGATCTAGGGGAATATTTATTATTCTCTCCATAACAAAACTATGGCTGACAATTTCACTCTACTAGCCAGAGCTCCCTTTCAGTCTATAGAGTAATTTCCTTCTGACAACTGCCTTAGGGCTCTTTCACACGGGCGGTCCGATCAGATCCGCCTGTCAGTTTTTTAGGCGGATCTGATTGGATGCCCCATTCAGCCCTATAGAGCAGCGGATGTCAGCGGTGACATGTCCGCTGACACCCGCTGCCATCCGCATCTGATGAAATCCGGATGGATGGAAACCCTATTTTCCATCCGTCCTGGGGATGGGATCGGATGGGATCGGATGAGAGCGGACAGGCGGTCCACTCTCATCCGATTCCCCATAGAGAGCAGCGGGAGCTGTGACACCTCCCTCTCCGCACTGTAAGCGGAGACGGAGCTGTCATCCGCCGGCTCAGCGGGTATCGCAGATCGATCCTCGCTGAACAGCACGGATCCGCCTACGGAGGCGGACCGTGTGAAAGAGCCCTTAGAGTTCTTGCACTGACAGGTAGTAGATGGAAATGGGCATATTTTTTTCTAGTGCCCGCCAAGATAGGGGATTATACTTCTTCTGACTGAATACCAACTTAAGGGAGCATTCTTCCTCCTACTGACCACCAACATAAGAGGACTTTCCTCCTACTGACCACCCCTGTAAGAAAGCATCCTTCTCTCTACTGACCAAGGGAGCTTTTTTTTCCTTCAACTGATCAATTCCAACTGACCAACTGAACAAACCAAGGTCATAAAGACATGGATGAGTGAGTTTGAGGTGGAGAAACTTGACTGGCCTGCACAGAATCCTGACCTTAACCCGATAGAACACCTTTGGGATGAATTAGAGCAGAGACCGTGAGCCAGACCTTCTCATTCACATCAGTGCCTGACCTCACAAAGGTGCTTCTGGAAGAATGGTCAAAGATTCCCATAAAGGCACTCCTAAACCTCATGGACAGCCTTCCCAGAATAGTTGAAGCTGTTATAGCTGCAAAGGGAGGGCCAACTCAATATTGAAGCTGTTACAGCTCCAAAGGGAGGGCCAACTCAATATTGAACCCACGGCCTAAGACTGGGATGCCATTAAAGTTCATGTGTGTGTAAAAGCAGGCGTCCCAATACTTTTGGTGATATAGTGTAAATGCTATTGCATGCTCTTTCTCTGTGGCCTTCCATTGACCAGAATGGTACCTCTTTAGTCTTTCCTGCTAATTGTCATAATAACTTCTCTGTGGCCTGCCAGTGAAAAGGGTGGCAGCACTCTTATTTACTGTAAACCTATACACTTTTATTTATCTATTTTAATCTCCCTAATTGCTTGCCAGTTTTACATGTAATTAATTTCAAACTTTGTACACTTAAACTCTCATTCTGTAAAACATCCCCCACACAGTTAGAAACCATTCCCTAGGAGCACACTTAAGCAGGTTGTAAAACCTCCCCAAAAAAAATGTAAAAAAATAAAAACTTGACAGACAATGGCATAATGAGCTAGTGTGAAATGCATAAATCGCATACTAGCTTATTATTGAATGTTTCTCTTAAAACGAAGCCCCTGCAGCGCCGCTCGCTCACACGGTGTCCATCTATACTCGGGTTTCCTTCCACAGGGCTCTGAAGGAATGGCGCTGGCGGCCTTGCCTTCAGAGCGCATGCGCCAGTGATGTCACTGGCTGCATGCAAAGTAAATATCTCCTAAACAGTGCATGTTTAGGAGATATTTTCAGTACCTATAGGTAAGCCTTATCATAGACTTACCTATAAGTACAAGTTACAGCTGAAGCTTTACTTCTTCTTTAACCCTTTGATCGCCCCTGATGTTAACCCCTTCCCTGCCAGTGTCATTTATATAGTAACAGTGCTTTTTTTTTTTAGAACTGATCACTGTATTGGTGTCTCTGGTCCCCAAAAAGTGTCACCAAGTGTCAGATTTGTCCGCAGCAATGTCGCAGTCCCACTAAAAATCGCTGATCGCCGCCGTTACTAATAAAAACTATAAACAAATAAGAAGTTCATAAATCTATCCCATAGTTTGTAGACGTTATAACTTTTGCGCAAACCAATCAATATACGCTTTTTGGGATTTTTTTTTACAAAAATATGTAGCAGAATACAAATTGGCCTAAACTTATGAAGAAATTAGATTTTTATGCTTTTTTATTGGATATGTTTTATAGCAGAAAGTAAAAAAAATATATATATTTTTTTTTTAATTGACGGCCTTTTTTTGTGCAAAAAATAAAAACCGCAGAGGTGATCAAAATACCACCAAAAGAATGCTCTATTTGTGGGGAAAAAGGACATTAATTTTATTTGGGTACAGTGTTGCACTTGTCAGTTAAAGCAACGCAGTGCCTTATCTCAAAAGATGGCCTGGTCAGGAAGGTAAAACCTCCTGCAGCTGAAGTGGTTAATTAGTAATAGTAAACTAGTAAACTAGATTAACTAGTAATCTAGTGACCTTTAAGTGAATGTAAAGGTAAATATTTGTACCTCATTGTATTCTCTGAATCAAGGTGAAAAAATCTTTTATTGGTAGCCCCCCCTAAATACTCACCTGAACCTGATTTGGATCCAGTGTTGTTCTTCTCCCTCCCTGCACTCACAGGCTTGGCTGAGGACAATGGGAAGGCAGTCAGGTAAAACCTGTGAGCAGAGAGTGGGAGTGGCCTGTGTGTCTGAATAAGAGTAAACAGCCTAGCTCAGGAGCGAGCCTGCTTAAGTGCCCCCATAGGAAGCGGCTTCCTATGGGGGTACTCAGCTAGGAAAGGGGGGGGGCAGGAGCGCCGGAGGGGGAACCCAGAAAAGGAGGCTCAGGGCTGCTCTGTGCAAAACCATTTCCCAGAGCAGGTAAGTATGACATGTTTGCTATTTAAAAAAAAATAAAAACCTTTTACAAAAGCTTTACAGTCTTTTTAACTGAACATGTAACAGCTTTTAAATAGTGTGTGCATAAATAAATAACCCTGAAAGAGCTGAAAGAACTTGATTGAAGTAACTTCCAGTGTGTAAGATCAATAGATGCCTTGCTCCCTATGAGCTGCTGTCAGGAAAGGGCTCACCTGCTTGTGGCACTGTGGCTCACAGATCCATAAGCTGCAGTTCCAGCGTCCACCAGCGGGTGTCTCCCACAAGCTCATATCATTGGTCATTACCTGATGTTCGTTACAGGAAGTATATTTAGGTCCTGTCTGCCCTGCTCTGGTTGCCTTGGTGTTTTGGTCTCCATGTGCCCCTGACCTGCGATCCTGTTCCTGGACCCGAACCCCTGCCCTGCAGCCTGATCCCTTCCCACCTGCTCTCTCCGTCTCCTTTTACTCTTTCCCTGTCCTGTCTTGCTCACAGCTCCCTCTGTTTGATCTCCTGTGTATGACCCTGGCTCTGGCATGACTAACATTTTGCATTCCCTACTTGCTGTATAGACTTAGTTTAGGCAGTTGTTTATCATGTTTCACAATTTGTTTGGTCATCTGGTTTCTTTTAAATAGTTTGGTAGGTTGGAGGTGTGTTTACATCTGTGTTATTTAATTATCTTTTAAATAAATTATATTATTTCACATGGTACTTGTACCTGGTATTCTCTGTGGCACAGAAAAAAGGAAAAGACCCCCAAGTGAGACTTTATAGGCAGAAAAGAAATGGAGTATCAGAAGTATAAAAACAATACATTTAATTCACATAGTAAAAGTGACAAATTCACATAACAGAATGAAAAACATATAACCATCTGTACGAGTACATGTGTACTATAGGTTCAATCAGAGGAAACAAAAGGGGTATAGGATGGGAGTATCCAGCCCAATATGTTCACACTGACATATCCATATCCGACATGTTTTGGAACATAAAAAAATTCCTTCTTCAAGGGATAAATGGGAACAGGGTACTTGGGTCTATAAATGTAAAGTATAGGTATCAGTACATGTATCAAACGTCATAACATCATAATTAAATCTGTACAGTCACAATGGCATAGATAATGCTGTATACTCACACCAAAACATATAGGTCCAGAGATTGCTAGAGGTTATGCTTTGAATCCTGGATGTATGCCTCATGTGGATCGTAACACATGGTATTGCCCCTGATATGGGGCTGTAAAGGTAGGGGCCGCAGCATAAAAGGGGGGCTACTTGGGAGCAAATGCTCATGAGCCTCTGCTGTATTGGACACCCTAGACGATAGCCATAAACAAAAACAGGTCCTATTAAAATAGTGGAAAGGTAGGTGGATATAATCTCATATCTATTATATATAGGAGGGTAGTATAGGAAACATATATAAGTGAACTAGAAAAAGTGTAAAGCAGATCCACTATGCATAGCAATACCCAATCCATGCTAAGAATTTCTATAACGTGTACCTACATGTACCGTATGCCGCTGACACGCATGAAAAGGCCGCATCGACGACCGATGATGTGGGTCTCGATGTGCGCATGCGGCCCGTGCCAACCAATGGCAGAGGGCTGCGAGCACATAGTGCGGCTGCATCTAAGAGCCCCGCGCCGCAGCAAAGGGCACTTCGGGGTCTTTGGTGCCGGGGGGTGACCAAGGGCAGAAAACATAATAAATAGACCTGTGTTTACCAGAGACATGCATGAAGGACATAACATTAGGAGATCAGTGTCAAATTTTCAAAGTAGTAACATACAAAAGAGAGATCTTCATATGACTTAACATTTTTCCATCACATACGAACTGTGGCAGCATGGATAATATATATTACAATCTTAATTCTGGACTAAAGCATATGGTAAAGGGCACAGCTGGAAAGGCATATATAAGGAAGAAGCAGGAAAAGCAATCATGACACAAAGGGGAAGGTAGAATGTAGAAAAGATGTTGGTAAACCAATGTTCACCAATGCCAGAAGTCTGTCAAGCACAATAGGTGAGTTGGAAGCTCTGGTGCACGAGGAGAACAATGATTTAATTGGTATTGCTAAATCTTGGCTTCATTCTTCACATGACTGGGCTATTAATATTCCTGCTATGCTCCCTTTCGGAAAGACAGGGTAAAACGTAGGGGTGGCGGTGTCAGTCTCTATGTGAGAAGTGATCTCAAAGTGAGTGTGAAAGAGGACCTAGTTGATTGAGAGTGTAATGAGTCTGAAGCAGTATGGGTGGAAATGTACATGGGTGTGCATAATACAAAGATTATCATTGGAGTTTGTTATAGACCTCCCAGTATTAATGAGGAGGTGGAGACTCAGCTCCTGGCACAGATAGAGTAATTACTGGAGTAATGGCACTGCTGGAACAGGTAAAGGGCAAACATTTATATTACAAGACAATTTTATGGTGCAGTTTATTGAGGCCCCCACTAGAAATGATGCTCTGTTGGACCTGGTAATCTCAAACCATGCAGAGCTTATTAATAATGTTCATATAAAAGAACATCTGGGTAGCAGTGACCAGGACTGGAATAGTATCACATGAGTGGCGTAGGGCCAATATGGTGCCTATATTTATAAAGGGATCAAAGTCTTTGCCATGTAACTATAGACCTGTTAGTTTAACTTCTATAGTAGGGAAGATGCTGGAGAGTTTAATAAAAGACCACATAGATGAGTTCTTGCTAGAAAAAAATATTTTAAGCAACAGACAGCATGGATTCATTAAAGACAGCAGTTGTCAAACAAACCTGATTTCTTTTTATGAGGAGGTAAGTAAAACCTTGGACAGAGGGATGGCTGTGGACATACTATACTTGGATTTTGCAAAAGCATTTTACACAGTTCCCCACACACGGCTGATGTGTAAGGTAAAGTCCACAGGCTTGGAAAGATCAGTTTGCAAATGGATAGAAAATTGTCTAAAAGATAGAATTCAGAGAGTAGTGGTTAATGATTCTTACTCCTAATGGTCTAAGGTTATCAGTGGTGTACCCCAAGGTTCAGTGTTGGGACCCTTACTTTTAATATCTTTAAAAATGATATAGGGTCTGGGATTAAAAGTACCATTTCAGTCTCTGCAGATGACACCAAGCTTTGCAGTGGAATAACTTTCTTACAGGGTGTCTCCAACTTACAATCTGACCTCAATGCACTGTATATTGGGCAACTTTGTGGCAAATGAGGTTTAATGTTGATAAATGTAAAGTTATGCACATGGGGACTAGGATTATGCCTGCATCATACATACTAGGGGGAGTCGAGCTGGGGGAATCCATAGTGGAGAAGGATCTGGGTGTTCTGATAGATCCTAAGCTTAATAATAGCATGCAATTACAAGCTGCTGTTTCCAAAGCAAGTAAAGTCCTTTCCTGTATTAACAGAGGCATGGACTCTAGAGAGAGATATATAATTTTGCCCCTGTACAAATCATTAGTAAAACCTCATCTGGAATATGCAGTTTGGTTTTGAGCACCAGTTCTTAAAAAGGATATCGGGGAGCTGGAGAAAGTGCAGAGAAGGGCAACCAAACTGATAAGAGGCATGGAAGAGCTCAGCTATGAGAAAAGATTAGAGGAACTGAATTTATTCTCTCTTGAGAAGAGGAGATTAAGGGATGATATGATCAACATTTACAAATACATAAGGGGTCCATATAGTGAACTTGGTGTTGAGTTGTTAATTTTAATGTCAACAGGGGACACTCTTTACGCCTAGAGGAAAATAGATTTAATCTCCAAATACGGAAAGGTTTCTTCACTGTAAGAGCTGTGAAAATGTGGAGTAGACTCCCTCCATAGGTGGTTCTGGCTAGCTCACTAGATTGCTTTAAAAAGGTCCGGATTCTTTCCTGGGTGTACATAATATACAGTAAATGGTGTGCAAATATAATAAATCAGCGCAACTACTAAAAAATTATAAAAAGGAAAAAGAAGCAGCTACACCGAAACACTTCTCACTAAAATGTTGACAAAATCAGCATATATCAAAGGTACAGCACTAATAAGTGCAAAATCAGTGTGCAAAATAAGCAAACTAAAGTGCCTATAAATACTCAAAGTGACAATGTGCCAATAAAATAGTGCAAAATATTATCATAAAATAGCGAGAAATGTATCAGCACTACTCTTCCTATG
Organism: Pelophylax lessonae; assembly: GCF_965119305.1. NCBI lineage: Eukaryota > Metazoa > Chordata > Amphibia > Anura > Ranidae > Pelophylax > Pelophylax lessonae. The sequence continues at coordinate 280,519,905 of NC_138770.1, forward strand.
TCACTAATTAAGAATAGCTTAATACTCTATCATAGGCTGCTGCTGATATAGGTAAAGTGAACCTTGATTGAAAAATGGTGAAGCTATCAGCGCTGCTCTAGTGACCAAATAAATATATATATATATATGTAAATGACAAATATTCATTGTGCATTAACAATACATTACTATATAATAATACATAATAAATAAATTAATTAAAGTGCCCGTGTTATATCACTGAACTGAAGTGCAAATACATGAAACAACTGAAAAAATTATTTTGGATTTGTTCAGATAAAGTCCTTATGCATAAAGTGCTTGTGCTCTAAAACAGCTGAAAATAGATGATCCTTATAAAAGTGCTCGTGCTTGAATACTTAATAGTGCAGACCACTCTGTGCTCCCCTCTTGTGTCCCCACTCACCAAACAATGGGAAAATCAATCATATATTCAGAGACTTTGCTTTGCCACTTAGTGGATGCTGGAACAAGAATTTCTCCCAGGTTCTCCCAGTGGACTCAGACAGTGGGGAATGGCCTTATCTCCTGTGATTCCTGGACTCTCCGGTACCCAAATATAATCAAAGAAGAGCCTCCATAGCGTAAAACCGTTTATTAAGGATAAAAAGCAAAAGTAATACACTTACATCTGATGATAGTAATGCGCTTAGCCGTATAGTGGGAGAGCGCCGTCTCAGCATGCGGTTCACTACTATACCAGAAATGACGTTGGTGCATTCCACCGACCAGAAATTACGTCTGACACTAGATTCCTGCTTGACGCGTTTCGCCCCTCCTACTGGGCGTCATCTGAAGCTGGCTAAAATGCAATGAAGAATTCTTTTACATATATATGCATCAAGGTGCCTCCAAAATAACAAAGGTGAGGACATGCAAGTAATTCATATAAGAAATACATTTCTTATAAAGTGCAGTAAAATGTTCAATAAATCAGTCCATTAAGAAGCTTAATCCACTTTGTGCAACATATGCTGAAATTCATGCTTGACAGGTACTTCAAAGTGCTGGTAATTCCACCACCATCACACAAAGGTAGCCTCTCACCTTATGCTTAGACCCGTGTATTACCACTAGGTCTAAGTAAGCGGTTCCGGGCCCTGAGGGATATGGATCGCTCCTCAACAGATGGTATTCCTCTGGGGTCACTTAATGGTGTAGTGGTTACTAGTTACCTCAATCTCAGATTATTCCCCACATCATCCAATTTACATTTTCAATCTAGTGCTGTGTGCTAAAAGTCCACTTTATTATTACTAAAAAGATAAGAGTCACATGGGGTTGCACTTCAAAGCTGTGCGGGCTTAAATTGCTTGTCTCATATGTAAGGGAGCCAGCTGCCGGGTTGCCGTCCGTCTGGAAGTCTCCGTCCCCCTATACGCATTGCATCACTCATCAGCTTCAATATGACGACATTCCCTTCAGTGGGCGGGATCGCTACATGTCCCCAGGGCATTATTATCCAGCTTCCGCTGCTGCTAACACTTAGTGACTTAGAAAGTACATATTGAAAAAGCTACCGGAGCCTCCACACGAACGACAACTCTGCAGCCAACCCTTCCCACAAATGGATACCAAATAATTCCAAAATCATATCCCATCCATAAAAATCATTATACATTATTAACAACTGGACATGAAAAATTAAAAAAAAAAGGAACAAAATGGGAAATAAAAAAAAAAGAAGAAAGACAAGATAAAAGAAAATGCAGTCCTGAAACAAAGGTTCTTGCACCACGGGGATTGAATATTGAGGTAGATGTCAACTGTTTTATCAGTGATAGATGATTTTAGCACTTTTTATTTTCATTTTTTTATTTTTACTTTTATATGTATTTTCTTTTATGTTGTCTTTCTATTCTTTTTTTTTTTTTTCCCCCATGCTGGGGTTTTTTCTCCTTCCTCTGGATCAACTGCAGGTATAGGATTGTGTATATGGGATTGTATAGTTGTGTTTTCTTTATTGTTTTTTTTGCTTTTTATTGGTTGAACCAGATGGACTTATGTATTTTTTCAACCTGACTAACTATGTAAGTAACTGTTCTCATCTAAATTGGAAAATAAAACATATAAACTCTAACTGGATAACTGTTGCAGGTTAGGAACTGCAAATATCTACACTCTTGCTCAAATTTAACAATCACATTTTTCAATTAGTAGTTTTGTACAATTTGTGTTCACTGATTAGTGATCTTAAAAAAGCAACTGTATACGTCTGTGGTTCTGTGCAAATTTAGATAGAGCCCCCTCCAGGCCCCATTAGAGACTAAAAAGGAGTCTAATAGAACCTAAAGGGATTTCTCACTAACACGCCATGACTCTCCCGACAACCCCTGCTCAACCTCTCAATACATAGTAATAAAAGTAGCACTTTGATGCCCAACTTAAGGCTTCACTTACCTTAATGAACTATAGGCTCCTGCGGCTGGCTGGCTCCTAAAATTGGCTGGCTGGCACCTGTGTCTGGCTGGCACTGTGGGTGGGTGCCACTTGTGGCTGGCTGGGAGGCTGGCACCTGTGGCTGGCTGGCACCTGTTGATGTCTGCAGGCACCTGGGCTCGGTGGCAACTGTAGTGGCTGGGTGACTGTGGGTTAGTGGCCTGACACCTGTGGTGGCTGGGTTTCACCTATGGGTGACTGACACCTGTGGTGGCTGGCACCTGTGGTGGCTGGGTGGCACTTGTAGCTGGCTGGCACCTGTGGTAGCTAGATAGCACCTGTAGTGGCTGGCAGCTGTGGTGGCTGGGTGGGACCTGTGGCTGGCTGGCACCTGTGGTAGCTGTGTGGCACCTGTTGGTGGCTGGGTGGCACTTCTGTCTTGCTGGCACCTGTGGCTGTGCGGCACCTGTGGTGGCTGGGTGGCACCTGTGGGTGGGTAGCTGGCTGGCACCTGTGGTGTCTGGCTAGCACCTGTGGGTGGGTGGCTGGCACCTGTGGTGGCTGGTTGGCACCTGTGGCTGGTTGGCATCTGTGGCTGGATGGCACCTGTTGTGGCTGGCTCCTGTGGTGGCTGGGTGGCAATGTGGTACCTCTGGTGGCTGGGTGGCACATTTGGATGGCTGGCAGCCTGGCACTTGTGGGTGGCTGGCTGGCACCTGTCTGTGGGTGGTTGGCTAACCTGGCTGGCTCCTGTGGGTGGTTAGCCTACTGCCTGGCTGGTTGACTGGATGGCTGCTTCAATTGTGGGCATTAGGCTTTTGGCAAGAGGGAAGTCAGGCCTGAGGAAGGAGCGCATGCTCCGATAACGCGTCGCCGTAGCATCCCGCATCACCGCCAGGAGTGACTTCAGGATCCCAGGACCCACAAGTGCCAGCGTTCCACCAGTTGATGAGGAGCCCACGGACACCACCGAGGCCATCCCTGTACACACGGAGGAACCCCCTGCCGCTCTCACTGGGATCCACTGCCTCCACCACCAGGACCCGCTCCAGTGATGCTCCTGATGATCAACATTACTTGACTAACTGCATCTTATTCACCGACTAAATGTGAGTGTAATACTGCTGCACATACTTCAATAAATGTCTTGCTGCACTTAGAAGGTGCTGCGCTGTCTTCCCTCTTGTCTCCCCCCAGAGATCTCTTCTGTCTCTTCCGCCGGCAGCCACTACAGTGGACAGCTACCCCCTGAACTGTTTGGGGGTCCCCCCACCCCTGGTGTTTCCCTTCTCCCCCTCCCCCGGGTCCCCAGGACCAGACTTTTTTTTTGTTTGTTTTTTTTTTGTTTTTTTTTTTGTTTTGAGACCTCTTCTTGCGCCAATTCACCACCAAACCATTAGGCTTTTGGCTGGCTGGGCTGGGCCTGGGCGATTTGCTCCAGTCTGCATCCACACCAGCTGATCTGCTCCCGTCTGCTTCCACGCCAGCTGATCTGCTCCAGTCTGCCTCCACGCCAGCCAATTTGCTCCACTCTGCTTTCATGAAAGCCAATCTGCTCCACTCTGCTTCCACGCCAGCCAATCTACTCCTGTTTGCCTTCACACCAGCCGATCTGCTCCAGTCCATCTCCACACCAGTTGATCTGCTCCAGTCTGCTTCCATGACAGCCAATCTGCTCCAGTCTTCCTCCACACCAGCCAATCAGCTCCAATCTGCCTCTGCACCAGCTGATCTGCTCCAGTCTGCCTCCACGCCAGCTGATCTGCTCCAGTCTGCCTCCACGCCAGCCAATCTGCTCCAATCTGTCTTCACACCAGCCAATTTGCTCCAGTCTACCTCCACACCAGTTGATCTGTTCCAGTCTGTTTCCATGCCAGCCGATCTGCTCCAGTCTGCCTCTACACCAGGCGATTTACTCCAGTCTGTCTCCACGCCAGCCTATCTACTCCAGTCTGCCTCCACGCCAGCTGATCTGCTCCAGTCTACCTCCACGCCAGCCAATCTGCTTCAGTCTGCCTCCATGCCAGCCGATCTGCTCCAGTCTGCCTCCACGCCAGCCGTTCTGCTCCGGTCTGCCTCCACACCAGCAGATCTGCTCCCACACAAGCCGATCTGCTCAAGCCTGCCTCTATGATTGCCAATGGGGTTAGGTCAGCCTCTGACAGTCCTGAACCCGATGACCTGCATTACCTTGCTGATCTTCTGCCTGCTGCCCAGCCTGATGGTCCTCTGCCTGCTGCCCAGCCTGATGGTTCTTTGCCTGCTGCCTTGCCTGATGGTCCTCTGCCTGCTGCTCAGCCTGATGGTCCACTGCCTACTGCTCAGCCTGATGGTCCTCTTCCTGCTGCCCAGCCTGATGGTCCTCTGCCTGCTGCCCAGCCTGATAGTCCCCTGCCTGCTGCCCAGCCTGATAGTCCCCTGCCTGCTGCCCAGCCTGATGTGCCTTGGCTGCTGCCCAGCCTGATGTGCCTCTGCCTGCTGCCTAGCCTGATTTTGATGTCCCTCTGCCCGCTGCTCAGCCTGATGGTCCAGTGTGCCAGGTGTGCCTCTGTCCACTGCCCACTGCCCTTATGGGCCTCTGCCCTCTGCCCAGCCTGATGTGCCTCTGCCTGCTGCCCAGCCTGATGTGCCTCTGCCTGCTGCTCAGCCTGATGATCCAGTCCCTGATGCCAAGCATGATGATCCGGTGCCCAATTCCCAGCCTGCCTCTGGATGTCCTGTGCTCAACAACCTGCCTGCCTCTGATGGTCTACTTCCAAATAAAAAGTCTACCTTTGATCCTTATTATCTTCTCCCTACCACACCCCCGGGTTCTACTGACTCTATGCCAGCTACTTAGTTGGATTGTTATGCAAAGGTAGTGTTCATCCGGCTAATGGGTCTGAAAGCTCTGAGTCCCCATGTGCCTTATATTGGTTGTATTCCAAGGGGTGGGGGAGGGGGGGGGGGGGGGGGAGAGGAATACCGGACCTTAGAAAGCCCACTCAACCCACAATGGGGTATGGGGGTGTTGTGTATGTATACAAATTATATTACCTCAAACCCAGCGGCATATAGCCTGTGTGCCAAGCAACTAAGAATTTATAAGAAAAAAGGGGTGAAGAAAAGCAGTTGCAAAGTATGGCTACAACAGAGGTGAGGTAAATTAAATCACAAAAAGCTTTATTGAATGAAAAAATATATGGGATAAAATTGTAAACAACAGCATCAGCATTGCACAGAATGTAATATGAAAATTACATATCAGCATGAAGATGAAACACTGCAAAAGGTCCTGTCTAGTGAAAGAATGGCACCACTACGCTACAGGCTCCACCCACCACCCCAATTGAACATTGAAAAATCCAGCGATCACTTGAAAATTCAAAAAAATATTCAAAAAAATGTTCATAGTAAAAATGAAATTAATTATTGCGCTTTTGGAGTGTGAACATAACATGTATAGAGAGAGCCACCCCCAGTAGAGACATCCAGTTGGGAATATCCGTAGAGATCTTGATATAAGAGTTTTTGTTGGTGGTAATCAAAAGTCTCCAGGTATGACCATTCGGTGCAGGATCCTCACACCCACATGGTATGCAAGGGTAATTGATGGCTCTACCACGTCCCCTTCTGGCAAATGGACATGTACTGAATGGCTGCACTTTCCAGGTGAATCTTTACACACATAACTCAGCAGTAGACACCATATAGAGCGGCACGGACATATGACTTAAACGGACAGTTAAGCAAGCGAAGCAGGCAGACAAACATATGACTTTAGACATTGATTTGCATACCCGGTCTGATGTTCAACCAGTGTATGTGTCTGAGCAGTCAGAGTGCTCTGTAGCTGAATGTCCTGTGGTCTGTAGATATTGCAGTCCGGTATATAGAGTTATGCTTGCTGATAAACACACTTGGTATGTCTCCGGCCGTTCAGTCAGCCTTCTATCTCTAAGGATATCAGCAGGACAGGCATATAAGCAAATAAGTAGTCACAGGAACAGAGCCGTTTACTGACCGTATGGGTGGTCTGAGTCCGTATCATGTCCGCTTAGTGCTGTCCGTCAAAAATCAGTCCGATTGTATGTCCGGCCATGGTGAGTCCGTTGGGGAGGGCAAGCCTTAGTGTCCGCCAGAGAGCGTAGGAGCTTGTCCGTCTACCAATCAGGGCTTGGGCATCGAGCACGGTCAGAGTTTTCGATAGGGTGGAGGGTGGAGTCCGCGAGCGTAGTGGTGTATGACGTCGACGCGTTTCGCGTGACGCAGCACGCTTCTTCAGGACGTACTTAGCGTCCATTACGTCAGTCTTTAAATACTAGGAGCTCAGCAATCATTGGTTAAAGACAGTCAGGCTCACTGCTGACGTGTTATCACCTAAATAGTGACCCCTAGTGGACTCGGGAGAGATCAACGCTAAAAAGAAGCACATTGATTGTTACAAGCAAAATATATAACAACGTATTCAATACTATCATATGTGATTGTGAATAAGCAACATCTAAGGTGATTAGGGATTAATCTGTGGATGAAGGGAACAGAGGAATCCAGTTATCATTTTTACAAATAGATAAGGAGGAGCATTTAAGAAATCAGGGATTCAAATATGATCTAGGGGGGCATTTCTTATCACTTTTATTGCCTAAACAAAAATCAAGGGATATTTACAGAGCTCTGATACTCTTATATCATATCCAATCCACCATACATGGAGTATATATAGTGTGGACATACATAACCCATATAGTATATAGCAACATATGTTATATTAGTGATCTATTAAATAAGAGAGTATAACAGGGTTAGTATAATGGTCAAGCATGACCGCTCCAAAATTGTTGTTACTGATTCAGAAATATTTTCAGGCTACACTCGGTGTTAAGGCCTCTAGGTACAAGAGTACCGAGACGAAAAATCCAGGCTTTCTCCCTTTGAAGGAGAATCCTGTCATAATCACCTCGTCTGGGTGAAAGGTCAAGAGAGAAAAAACCTTTTACTTTTAGGCCTTTGGGATCACTATTGTGTAGTTCTTTAAAATGAATGGCAAGGGGGGTATCTTCATTGAGTCTAATGCTTTTGATGTGTTCGTTGATTCTTATGCGAAGCTGGCGCTTTGTTTTTCCCACATAGAATTTATTGCATGGGCATTGAATGGAGTAGAGGACCTTGCTGGTTCCACAATTGATGAACCGCTGGATGAGGTAGGTTCTGGTGCCTTCTGAGTTTGTGAAGACATTAGTTTTCTCCACAAACCTACAAATGCCGCAATGGCCACAGGGAAACATTCCCTTGAGAGGAGGAAGATCTGTAAGCCAAGAATGTTTAGTGTTTTTTTGGAATTCTGAGTGAACCAAATGGTCGCCTAGATTATTTGCTCGTTTTGCCACCAACAAGGGCCTGGGTCCTACTATCTCTCCTATTTTCCCCGCTCTTCTAAGGATGTGCCAATGATTTTCAAGAATGGTTTTTACTTCATTCCATTGCCCACCAAATTTGGTGATCAATCTAGGGCAATTATCCTGTTTTGGTTTTTGTTTCTTAATGGGGTTAAGGATTTCTTGGCGTGAACGTTTACCTGCCAGTTTTTTCGCACGTCTAAGGGTTCTGTGAGAGTATCCTCTCTCACGGAACCTGGAGTAGAGCTTTGCTGCTTCCCGGTGGTATTCAGCAGGGTCAGAGCAGATCCGTTTGACCCTGATGAATTGTCCTACCGGAATTCCGCGAATAAGGGATCCAGGATGGTAACTGTCTGCACGTAATAACGTGTTTGCAGCAGTTTCCTTTCGAAATGTGGAAGTAGAGAGACAGCCTTGGTCTATCTTTATTTTGAGATCAAGGAAGGAAATTTCAAGGGGATCTGCTATATATGTAAGTTTTATATTCCTAGGGTTAGAGTTGAGCTCAATCATGAACTCATCCAATTCACCCCTAGAGCCAGTCCATAAAACCAATACATCATCAATGTACCTCAGCCATGTTTTTACATGGCTGAGGTACATCAAGGAAGTGTATATGGTTTCCTCCTCCCACAGGCCTAGGTGGAGGCATGCGTATGATGGGGCCCACGGGGCTCCCATCGCAGTCCCTTGTATTTGCTGGAAATTACTTCCGAGAAATTGAAAAAAGTTGTTAGTTAAAGCAAAGTCCAAGATTTCAATCAGAAATTCATTTTGGGCCCCAAATTTATAATATTTTTGTTCAAGGAAGTGATAGACGGCTAATATTCCCCATTCATTGGGAATAGATGTATATAATGATTCAACATCTATTCCCACCAGTAGAGCTCCATTTGGGACTTCAATATCACTGATTTTCTGTAGAACATCACCTGTGTCCCTAACGTATGAGGGCAAATCCATCACCAAGTCTTTAATAAATGAATCAAGATATCTACCGAGTTTTTCAAGGGGTCCCCCGATTGCCGAAACAATAGGGCGGCCCGGGGGGTTCAAGAGATTTTTATGAAGTTTCGGAAGAATATAAAAGGTCGGTATATTGTAATTGGGAATTTCGAGATATTCCTTCTCGGACTTGGTGATTAGGTTGGCCTCACACGCCAGGGACAATTTGATGTGAATTTCGGCCGCCAATTGTGGGAAGGGGTTGAAAGTCAATTTTCTATAGGTACTGCTGTCCGAGAGCAGCCTAGAGACCTCGGCCTCATAGCTGGTCTCAGACATCAGCACCACATTGCCTCCTTTGTCACTCCTTTTTATGACAATGCCCTCTGCTTTCTTCAGCTCTTCAAGAGCTTGTCTCTCATCAGCAGTGAGATTGTCAGAAACTGGGAGACTCCAATCGATCTTGGTTAAATCCTCTTCCACAAGCATAAGGAAGGTGTTAAGCCATTTGTTGGTAGTGAATTTAGGCATAATAGTAGACCTGATTAAAAGCTTACATTTCCTCCGATATGCACCAGAAATCAATTCCTCATCCAGCGGTTCATCAATATTCTCGTCAAGTAGGGACTCAAGAATCTCCAATGCTTCTTTGTCACTGGGATCACTCGACTCTTGGGTATCAGCCACTGTGTCTTTATCTTGGGAAAATAATGAGGAAAGATAGACTTTTCTTAAAAATAGACATATATCTTTATATACATCAAAATGGTCCATTTTTGCAGTTGGTGAAAACGATAAACCTTTTTGTAGGAGCAGGATGTGTGATTTATTTAGCGGAAAATTAGATAAATTAACCACTTTACAGTCATCATAGGTGGGAACTTCTATTTCTAGGGGCTGAACAGACACATGATTATTTACCTCTAGTTTCTTTTGGTCCGTGCCCTGGTTTCCCGTTGTGATCCTGCTTCTACGTTTCCTCCTCCTTTTACGCCTTTTTTTGGAGGGGGAGGGTTGTTTGTTTTCAATATCCCTCTTGATGGAGGGGGTGATTCGTCTTCTTCCAGGGTTCCCTGTCCTAAAAAACGGACCGATCTGTCTTCTTCATCATCACTTCCCAGGGCTCCTGATCTATTATTGGACCTACTTCTATTGGTATTCCTTCTACGTCTTGAGCGACTTCTCCTGTTGTGTCCACTTAGGTCAAAGATTTCCCCTTTTGCCCAGTCTGATAAATCTCTTTGGAATTTGGACTGCTTTGTACTTTTAAGATTTTTTTGGGATTTTTCAATCTCTTTTTTAAGTTGGTCATTGAACTTATCAAACTCATCTAGGGATTTAAGGTGTTCCAGTTTTTCTTTTGTTTCACTAATTTCCTCCTCCAGGTTTTTAAGTTGGAGTTTTTCCTCTTCTACGATGAGTTTCATAACTTCAATGCCATGTGAGATGCATTGGATTTTCCACTTCTCTAAGAATCTATCGGTGTGCAGATGTATGGCAGGGATAACTCTTTCCCTAAGACCTCGTGGGATAATTCCCTGACTGATATACGATTCCAGGGATAATATATCCCACTTTCTGTTTAGTGAGCGTAAGGTAAGTTTTTTATGTTCCCTAAATAGGGATTTTAATGTATCATCTGAACTTGCCTCTATGCTAGTATCTTTATTAAATACTGCCCTGATCTCCTCATCAAGAGAATCTCCTAATATAAATGCCATGATTAAAATCAAGTCTTAAAATCTGTAATCACCCAAGATGTTTTAAGAAAAGCGCAATAATTAATTTCATTTTTACTATGAACATTTTTTTGAATATTTTTTTGAATTTTCAAGTGATCGCTGGATTTTTCAATGTTCAATTGGGGTGGTGGGTGGAGCCTGTAGCGTAGTGGTGCCATTCTTTCACTAGACAGGACCTTTTGCAGTGTTTCATCTTCATGCTGATATGTAATTTTCATATTACATTCTGTGCAATGCTGATGCTGTTGTTTACAATTTTATTCCATATATTTTTTCATTCAATAAAGCTTTTTGTGATTTAATTTACCTCACCTCTGTTGTAGCCATACTTTGCAACTGCTTTTCTTCACCCCTTTTTGCCTTATATTGGTTACCTGCTTGGCCTGAGATTCATTGACGGTTGCCTTGATCAAGTCCCTCTGGCAGTGTGTTGCTCCTATGGCGCCAAAGCCTGGTGGTCCGAGCATACCCTTGGTAACTGGTAGCGACATTTACCTTCATTGCCCTGCTCATGGTAAGCTCCTGGGGAATGGCAGAGTACAATCTGTGCCTTGCCATGATCCAGATGCGATTTCCACAGCTCTTGGTATACTAGGGGACCCGGGTCGGGTAACCTGTTCCTCGGAGAGACCTAGGTGGCTTTTGATGTGCAGAGCAAGTCCTGGAAACCTGGCAAGCTACATGGTTATGATGCAACACTTTGGTGTCTGACTTTTGGTATTGTTACATGACCTAAGGGCTAAGTTTGCAGATAACAGATGGGACCCCAGCATTGGGGTATCTTCTGTTTTGAGGGACTTGGAGTGTTGAAAGCTGTACAGGCAGCAGGACACCCAGCCAGTCACTTGACCCCAACAGTGGAGTACCCAGCCAGCAACCTGACCTAGGCAGTGGGACACTTTGCCTATTGATGGATCTTGGCAGTAGGACATGTCGCTTCGAATCCGGCACTTCTTCAGCCTACGAGGAACTTTTTCCATTGACTTGTGTAACAGAAGACTGTCTTTTATGTACTGACTCAGATATGGCTGTTTGGAGTGTCCTGAGGCCGCTCATTAGAGGGGGGTACTGTCAGAAAATGGCTCACCTGCTGGTGGCACTGTGTCTCCCAGATCCTAAAGCTGCAGTTCCAGCGTCCACCAATGGGTGTCTCCCACTAGCCAGAAGCTCATATCATTAGTCATCACCTGATGTTCATTGCAGGAAGTATATTTAGGTCCTGTCTGTCCTGCTCTGGTTGCCTTGGTGTTTTGGTCTCCATGTGCCCCTTACTTGCGATCCTGTATCCTTTTCCTGGACCCGGGCCTCTGTCCTGCAGCCTGGTCTTTTCCCACCTACTTTCTCCATCTCTGTTACTCTTTCCTTGTCCTGTCTTGCTCCCAGCTCCCTCTGCTTGATCTCTTGTGTATGACCCAGGCTCTGCTACGAGTACTATTTTGCATTTCCTACTTGCTGTATATACTTATTTTAGGCAGTTGTTCATTGTGTTTCACTATTTGTTTGATCATCTGATTTCTTTTACACAGATTGATATGTTTGAGGTGCATTTACATCTATGTTGTTCACTTATCTTTTAAATAAATTATATTATTTCACATTGTACTTGTGCCTGGTATTCTCTGTGGCAGTCCACACATTTTTGGTCACACCTGATCCTGAACGCTGCATACCAGTTTCATGAACTGTTCTGTGTGTTTCCTGCAGGGCAACATTGACAATTAGTACAACAAAGCTTCACCCATGTCTTGGTTCATCTCATGACTGATAAGAGTGCTGTGAGGCATGCCAAGACCTGATGATTTCATGTAGGGTGCCTTTACAATTCCTCTTCTCAGCACCCTGAGATAGCTGAGATGCTTAGGAAAAAGTGGTGTTTTCACAGACTTTTAAAGAATGGTTGTCTGCTTCCTTATCCACTATATAAAAAGGTACACACTGTCATCTCATATACATCTTACTAACTTGCTTACATCTAATCTTTTTGGTGCTCAATAGCCAGCATCTGCTCATTAACACAAAAAGAAATTTGATAAATTGTAGCCCATTCAGTATGTAAAGAATGCAGATATGGCCAAAGGGATAATTTGCCGTTCAACGAAACCTTAAAATGTGATTATGAGCTTGGAACGCTTGCCTGTACCAGATGTGTTGGTTTTCACTCACTATATAGCATCAAGAAAAATAAAGTGAAGGTTGTTCAAGGATGGCTCATCAGTTTCAAAATTATACTGAATTCATAAAAACATATATATTTTATTTCAAAAAGTAATCTAAAATGTAGAGTCATATAAATCACAGATCGAAAATTATATCACCATCAATAGATATTTTTTAAGGTATAGAAGTAGAAAATGGCATTTGTCATCTATACAAAAAGGCAATGTGTTTCACGCTGCTGCTTCTTCAGGACTTCCCATTTTCAAATGACAGATGTCCTTCATGTGATCCAAATGTATCTGAGATACACTTGGATACATTTGGATCACATGAAGGGGAGAACATGGGTGTGTATATGAATAGCTTCCTTTTTCCTGACTTAAAGCACTTGAAGCATTTGAAGATGTGAAGTAATGAAGAAGTGGCAACGAACATGAAATGCATTGACTTTTTGGAGAGATGACAACTGCACCTAAAAAATATTTTACAGATGGTAATATAATTTTGGATCTGTGATTTATACTGTATGGCATTTTATATTTTATATTACTTTTTGTAATAAAATATACATGTTTTTATGAATTCAGTGTAATTTTGATACTGATGGGCCATCCTTGAACTACCTTCACTTTCCTTTTTTCTTGATGCTTTATACTAGATTGGGTTGAATAGTATCAGTATAGGGCTGGGTTAGCCCTTTCTACCATCTAATCTTGCCACACTTATATGTGTAAATCATGTATTTTCACTCACTACAATCTCTAGCTTTTACAATTTTAGGTTTACAGAGAATGATATAAAAAAATAAAAAAGTGGCAGTTTAGTATGCAAAAACACCTAGTTAGGAGTGAAAGGCTAATCAGTAGGCCGGAACTGCTCAAATAACCATCCTCTACAACAGTGACATGCTGGTCAGCTTTAAGGCTAGGTTCACACAAGTTTTGTGCACATTTCCCCTCCATTTTCATTGCAAATTTGCAAAGCAGCAGTTCAGTGGTTCAGCTGTGATTTAGATACGGTTCAGATACAGATTTTTGGGCCCGACAGCCACCGACGTCTTTAACAAAATCTGGTTGTTAGGAGCTGGGAAGCCAGCTGCTGCACCCTTAACAACGGAAGACTCATCAGCTGTCAGCAGGGTTCCCTGCTGACAGCTGAATTTAAAAAAGAAAAGAAAAGAAAAAAATTGTGAAAAAAAACAGAAAGGGGATACCCCCCCATCCATACCAGGCCCTTAGGTCTGGAATGGATTTTAATGAGAACCCCACACTAAAACCCTGGCCAGTGGTTGTGGAGGTCTGTGGGCAGGGGGCTTATCGGAACCTGGAAGCCCCCTTTAAAAAGGGGGCCTCCAGATCCCGGTTCTCCCCATGTTAATAAGTATGGGGTACATTGTACCCCTACTCATTTACCAAAAAAAAAGTGTCAAAAAGAAAAAAAAACAGTTTTTGACAATTCCTATCTTAAAAAAACAAAAGCAATGTACCCTGGTGTAGATCCAGTGTCAATCAGGATGAACGCTGCCGGTGCCAACCTGGAATAAAAAAGCTCAGCACCTGTCACTGGCTCCCACTGCCTGCCCGCTCCACCGTCTGACAGTTCTTAAATAGCTAAGGGACAGGGACACCTGAGTGATCCCGCCCCCTGTGATGTCACTGACTCACTGGGCAAATGGTGGGAGCCAGTGATGGGTGCAGAGCTATTTTGATACTGGATCTACACTGGGGGACATTGCTTTTTTTTTTAAATAAAGGAATTGTCAAAAACTGTTTATGTGTTTTTATTTTTTTTTTTTTACACTTTTTTTGATGAATTAGTGGGGTTACAATGTACCCCATAATTATTCACATGGGGGCAGGATACAGGGTTCCCCGTGTCAAAGGGGGCTTACAGATTCCCATAAGCCCTCTGCCCACAGACCTCCACAACCACAGCCCAGGGTTGTGGGGACAAAGTGCTTTGGGGTGGGATGGGGTGGAGCAGAGACCCTCCTGCCCCAAAGCACCCCCCAATGTTGGGGGCATGTGGACTGGTTTGATTCAAGGGGGGTGCTCATTCGCCCCCCCCCCCCCCTTTCCTAGCCTACCAGGCTGCATAATAGGATAAGGGGACTGGTATAGATTTGGGGGGGCTACACCTTTTTTTTCCTTTAATTCTGTCATGGGGTTCCCCTTAAAATCCATACCAGACCCAAAAGGGCCTGATATTAAAGGGGGGGGGGGGCACGCTGTTTTTTTTTTTTCTGATTGAATTTGTGTTCAAAACTGATAAGCTGTGCAGTTCAGATGAGCCTAGAATCTGAATCACACCACAGTGCTTAGAAAACGCACTGCCACTGCACCGCATATACAGTATGCGAATCGGCTCACATGTCATGTGAATCGGACGCAGTTCAAAACGCATCCAATTCGCATATATGTGAACGGAGCCTAAAGCTACAACATATGAAATCTCATATTACTCAAATAAGAAGAAGCAGCAAAAGATTACACCAAGTGCCTGTCTTGTCAGCCGAAAACTGGAAAGTTGGTTTAAATTAGTACTAACAGCTTGGTTGCCACTGTATACAAAACAACTACACATTCCCTTTAAATACCTTCTCTGTGGCTACAAAAACTACGTAACTCTCATTTTGAAACAGCTGGATGCACTTGACTGTCAAGTACCCAATGAAAGTTTTAAATTTAGAAACAAGTGAAGAATTTGCTTAAACTGAAAAAAAAAACCAACACATTATAACCTAAGGAAGAGCACCAAGCACTTAAAGTATAACTAGTCAAGTCAAAACATCTTTTCACTTTGAAGAAAACTCCCCAAAAGGGAGGACAATGTGGGCCTTATGGTGCCTAAGGACGAACAGACTAAAAATCATTTTACAACCTTTATTCCCATAAGATTATTTAGATAAATCTATGTAAAGACCATTAAAATGCATAATCTAAAAATCAATTTTTAACTTTGGACTCCCTGCAAGTTGTAGTATCATACATGGCATAAAGTCTCCCAATCTATTTAGGGGGTCCTCATTCACTTCTGTAATGCCCCTACATGTTTCATGTGATGAACCCACTTTTCCAGGAGGACACTAACACTTCCAATCTATAATGTTCTATATGTATTTTAAAAACTATTATGATTATCATTGGACCTACATAATGATATCAGCTAGACAGAGTATATTCAAGGGCTGGGGAGCAGCATGCTATCAACGCATGGTTCCTTCACATTGAATGGTCACTGAGGTGGTAAACTCTTAGTTGCGGAAAATCTTTTACTACTTTGAATCGATTCCAAAGAAAAAGGATGTAAAAAGTAATAATATACCACCACTATGGTATTGCGGTTTAACAGTTGCTCAAAGTCTGGAAACTGCCCATCATGGGCCCATCTATAAATTAAAATAATATCTAGGTTGAACTCAAAATTGTATATATATGGTGTAACCCCCCCATCCAATCATAACTCACACCCCAACCATAACAGTAGGCCTTCTGCTCCCGTATATGAGAAGAGTTCCTTTTGCACCCCTCAGGCTTCAAGCCAAAACCTGGGGAGCACTTCCAACAGAAGCCATGGAACTCCAAGCTTGAGAAATCTGGAAGCCAAGCCCTTTTTACAATAATGGGATTCCTCCACTTGTCCAACTGGGGGAAATCAGTCTTTTTTTAGCCAACTGGTCTCAGGAAATGTCCAATGTTTGGACCCAGAGTGTAGACAGGGAGCAGATTCATGGATTTTACTCCAACCTGTTCAATGTTCCCAAGGTTTCCAAAATCCTCAACCTTTTTTTAGGGATTCAATAGTTCTGGATGGAATCTGACGAGTCTGTCACTGTCTGCCTTCTGCAAAAAATGTAATACGCTTCTGTGGACATCAGGGATGCATACTTACATTTCCCCATTTTCCCACTTCCTAAATTCTCTATCTGGTATTTCTAGTGAGCATGCACCATGGCCAGTTTGTTGACTTTCCTTTGGCCTGTCCACAGCACTCCAGATCTTCCCCAAAATACTTGCCCCAGTCCATGCTCTGCTTTGAGCACAGGGTATCCACACTGTGGGCTACCTAGAAAATCCCCTGTTAATGGATCAGTATACCCAGGCCCTGTTGGCCAATTTTCTAGTGCATGTTGCAGACTCTGTAAAGCTTCAGATGGACATTCAATTTCAAGTCATTGTTGGAACCGACTCCTTGCTTGGAGTGTCCGGGCCTGATATTGGACATGATCCGGTCCATGATCCTTCTGCCTTAAGACAAACTCTTGTCCCTTCTGTCTTGTTCTCAGATCATCTGGCCCCAATGCCATAATTTAATTTTATCCTACATGAGGGCTCTTGGTCTGATGAAGATTACTTTGAAGGTAGTGCCATATGGGCAGTTTCAATTCAGACTGCTGAGGCGCAATACTTTGACTGTGTGGGATAAACAGTCTCTGGACTGATCTGTACACCATATCGGAGCCCCCTGGCTTCATGGATTTTCAGTCCAATACCTGAGATGGTTGTCGTGATAGATGCCAGCCTGTCAGGACTTGGTCACTGTAGGAAGCTCAACTTAATTTAATGTCTTGGAACTGCCATACAGTTGTCCCTCCAACACTAGACCTCTCAGTTGTGAGGTCACTGTATTAGAATCCAGTGGAAGTTGCAGAAATCTTGGAAAATAGAGATGGTATTTTCATTATATGATATTTGGCCTTTGTCACATGCAGCTCCCAGGACCGCATCTCTATCACAGTAGTGCAGTCGTTTGCTGAGCATTAAGTGAGGGGTGCGCCTGATGGTAAAGTACGCAAAGGCACCCTATGTTCAATTGTGAATAGGGGTTCCAATATAGCGTTCCATAAAGGTCTTAGGATTTTTGGCCTCAGAGCCCTCTGGGAATCCCAGAAAGTGGAAATTATTACACTGCAAGCGATCCACCATATTAGTCAGTTTATCTATAGTGACATCCTGGTCCTTACATAAGTCATTAACTGTAGCTTGTAATGGGTAAGTAGTGTCTTCCAGATCACTGATACGCTGCTCAGCATTAACAACCCTGTGGCGGAGGGTATGCACATCTTGTTTAGGAAATGATAAATCCATCTGGACCGAATCAATTTGTTTAGTAAGGGTCACCTGCCAATGTTGAATGGCCTCCATTATTTGAGACAGTGTAGGCTCTGTATTTTTTTCTGCATGATCTGTGTTACACTGAGAGGCCTGTGTCCCAGTGTCAGGGAGGAGACATACTGGTAGATCAGCTAGGCTAGGATCTAAAACGTTTTAAGACTCACCCTGTGTAGACACAGGCTGTGCAGTCTGGCTGTGTCATTGCAGTGCCAAGAGGGATGCCGGCGCTATCTGGGATCATAGAACCAGAGGAGAGAGGAGCCATGAAACCTGGGACTCCAGTGCTAGTATGTCCAATTTTAACAATCTCTTAGATGGCATGCCACATGAAGGGAAGTTGTGCAGGTAAAACGGCCGATTTGCAGTTACTAGGTCAGCAGGAATATTGCAGGATCCAGGCGGGTAGAAGGGAGCTCCAAAGAACCGCTGCTAGTGCTTACATCCCGGAAGTCTGCCACGCCCCCCGCTGAGGTTATACTTTTAACTTATTAGAGATATTCTTGTTGCTATCAGCTCTGGGAGGTGGATCTTTGAGTTAGTGGCCTTATTTTGTAAGGAGCCCCTCCTAGTGATACAAGGATACAGTTGTTTTTAAGCCTTGAGCATCCTTCCCTCCTCCAAGGTGATTTCCTCCTTTCACCTTGACCAGCACATTATTCTTTTCTTCCTTTGTCCTGCTCCAAAACATCCCAAGGAGATTTCTCTTTACTGTCTGAATGTAGTACATGTTGTAATAGCCTACCTCTTGATTACTGTCTCCTTCAGGCAATTGGATTCCCTCTTTTTATAGAGCAGGTGACCCTACAGTTTTTTTTTTTTTTGCCAGTGTCCAATCACCTGAAGGTAGATGCCTTGCCTATAACCCATAGATATGACTAAAAGTCCTGTGCCTTGCACTGTACTCCAAAAAAAGGAGTTTACAGGTAAGTCTAAATCCTATTTTTCAACGTATATACAGTATCTCACAAAAGTGAGTACACCCCTCACATTTTTGTAAATATTTTATATCTTTTCATGTGACAACACTGAAGAAATTACACTTTGTTACAATGTAAAGTAGTGAGTGTACAGCTTGTATAACAGTGCAAATTTGCTGTCCCCTCAAAATAACTCAACACACAGCCATTAATGTCTAAACCTCTGGCAACAAAAGTGAGTATACCCCTAAGTGACAATGTCCAAATAGTGTCAATATTTTGTGTGGCCACCATTATTTTCCAGCACTGCCTTAACCCTCCTGGGCATGGAATTCACCAGAGCTTCACAGGTTGCCAATGGTTTACTCTTCCTCTCCTCCATGATGACATCATAGAGCTGGTGGATGTTAGAGACCTTGCGCTCCTCCACCTTCCATTTGAGGATGCCCAACAGACAGAGTTGTATAAAGTACTCAAAACCCATACTTGAGTAAAAGTACAAGTGCTCGATCAAAAAGTAACTTGAGTAGAAGTGGAAGTGCTCGATCAGAAAGTGACTTGAGTAGAAGTACTAAAGTATTCAACATTTTTTGTACTTAAGTATTGCAGTTTTTGTAAAAATGTTGCTACTCAAGTACTGAAAGTAAAAGTACCAGAAGTTTTGAAAAAAAAATTGCTACTCAAGTACTGAAAGTAAAAGTACAAGTACTGTGTTATGTAGTTATTAAAGAAAGAAGTCAAAAGTTTGAACATCATATTGTTTTTTATTATTTCAAATGCAGCTTACATACAGTAGCATTTATTTTCGTATGCGCTGATAATACACATGTTTTGAGCAGAGATATATAGTAACTAAGTAGAACTACTTCACTACTGTACTTAAGTACCGAAAGGCGGTATCTGTACTTTCCTGGAGTAGAATTTTTTTCTCCTACTTCCACTTTTACTTCACTACATTTTTTCGATGATTTCAATACTTCTACTCCAATATTTTTTTTTTGTGCTGCATAGTTACTCGTTACAATTATAAAAATTACCACTGCCAGAACAGTAGATGGCATTTTTCATGAAGTTCAAAAAAATGTGTATAATGTCATGTGTAAATCAGCGCATACGAAAATAAATGCTACTGTATGTATAAATAAAATGGTCTACATATCTGCTGTTAAGGGGAAAGAGAACCTCCCCCAATCAAGGAGAGTCACAAGCGTACATCAACCTTTTTTCTGGTAAGAGGCTGATTTTGCCTTTTTCACTGGAAGTTGAGAGCACCGGTTTTGCAGTTTTGTTTCACTGGAAGAGTCTATTTGGATATTATTTTGCACTTACCTTCATCCGCCGGGTAAGGAGGAAATCCACAAGGTGGTGGGAGTCTGCACCTATTATTTGGAATAGCACCTGTTTGATTCCTGCACCTTTGAAAATATATTCATATTGTTTTGTAACATATATATGGTATTATGGCATTATGGCATTATATACTGTATATGGACTTTTTATTGACTTTGATTTCATACACTCTTCCTTTATTTCATTATTGGAATATATTGTTGTATATCACATTGGTTTATATATGATTTTGCGCACCAATAAGCTGTGGAGAAAAAAAAACATGCAGGGAAGAGAAGGAGGGATGCTTTAAAGGAGAAAGGGAGGGACATGCTTTATCTGTTTTTGTTTACAAAAAGTTACAGCTAAAGGAATTGTGATTGTCCTTTAGGTTAATCATTTGAAATAATAAAAAACAATATAATGTTCAAACTTTTGACTTCTTTCTTTAATAACTACATAACACAGTACTTGTACTTTTACTTTCAGTACTTGAGTAGCAAAATTAAAAAAAAACTACTTGTAATACTTAAGTACAAAAAATGTTATATACTTTAGTACTTCTACTCAAGTCACTTTTTGATCGACCACTTGTACTTTTACTCAAGTATGGGTTTCGAGTACTTTATACAAGTGTGGTTTTGAGCTTCATGAAACCTGCCATCTACTGTTCTGGCAGTGGTAATTTTTATAATAGTAACGAGTAACTATGCAGCACAAAAAAAAAATATCGGAGTAGAAGTATTGAAATCATCGAAAAAATGTAGTGAAGTAAAAGTGGAAGTAGGAGAAAAAAAATCTACTCTAGGAAAGTACAGATACCGCCTTTCGGTACTTAAGTACAGTAGTGAAGTAGTTACATAGTTACATAGTTACATAGTAGGTGAGGTTGAATAAAGACAATAGTCCATCCAGTTCAACCTGTGTAGGCATGTGTGGCTGTAATCATCTCCCATACCCCTGAATGTTCTGATCCTTGAGATGTAAGTCTAAGAGTCTTTTGAAAGCCACCATACTACCCGCAGAAACCACCTCTTGTGGTAGAGAATTCCACAATCTTGTTGCCCTAACAGTAAAGAACCCCCCGCGTTGCCTGAGGTTAAAACGCTTCTCCTCTAATCGCATTGTATGCCCTCGAGTCCTCATGCAATCCCTTCGAATGAACAGCTTTTTTTCTAAGCTGGGATCCCCATTAAGATATTTATAAATTGCTATCATGTCCCCCCTCAGACGTCTCTTCTCCAGGGAGAATAAATCGAGCGATTGTAGACGCTCTTCATAGTCAAGGTCCTCCAATCCCCTAATTAGTTTAGTTGCCCTTCTCTGGACTCTCTCCAGCTCCAACACATCCCTCCTGAGGACTGGCGACCAGAACTGGACGGAATACTCCAGATGCGGTCGGACCAGAGTTTTATAAAGTGGAAGGATTATAGTCTTATCTCTGGAATGCATCCCTTTCTTTATGCATGCTAATATTCTGTTGGCTTTGGAAGCTGCCGCTTGACATTGCATGCTGTTTCCTAATCTATCATCAACCAATACTCCCAGATCCTTCTCCATTTTTGATTCCCCCAAGGGCTCCCCTCCTAACGTGTATTGTGATTTTATGTTTTTAGTCCCCAAGTGCAAAACCTTACACTTCTCCACGTTAAACCTCATTTGCCATGTCGTTGCCCACTCTGTTATTTTGTCCAGGTCATTCTGCAGGATATCTGCTTCATGTTGTGAAGTTATTGCCCTGCCCAATTTTGTGTCATCTGCAAAAACTGATATCGAACTACTGATCCCGACCTCAATGTTGTTTATGAATAAATTGAACAAGGTTGGTCCCAGGACTGAGCCTTGGGGGACCCCGCTTACCACCTCAGACCAGTCTGAGTATGCGCTGTTTATTACTACCCTTTGGACCCGCCTTTTTAGCCAGTTCCGTATCCAAGAGCAAACCCTGCTATCGATACCTGCAGACCTTATTTTATAAATTAAGCGCTTGTGGGGAACTGTATCAAACGCCTTAGCGAAATCTAAGTACACCACATCTACTGGTCTGCCCCTATCTAGCTCACAGCTCACCTCCTCGTAGAATGTAAGGAGATTGGTTTGACAAGAACGCCCATTTGTAAACCCGTGCTGATTACTGCTGATGATGTTGTTGTCCTTAGCAAACTCTACAATATAGTCCCTTATCATCCCCTCCAGAAGTTTACATACTACTGATGTCAAACTGACAGGCCTATAATTTCCCGGGATATGCCTCTGGCCCTTTTTGAATATTGGAATCACGTTAGCTTTCTTCCAATCCCCTGGTACATCTCCTGTCCTAATACTGTCAGCAAAGATCAGGAACAGTGGTCTCGATATAACTTTACTGAGTTCCTTGAGTACTCTCGGATGTATGCCATCCGGTCCTGGTGATTTGTTTGTGTTAAGTTTATCCAGCCTTTCCCTGATTTCCCCCTCTGTTAGCCATGGTGGCAAGTCCTGTTTATTACTACTAACCATACAGTCATGGTCAGTGTACCCCTCCTTTTCCTGTGTAAAGACTGACGAGAAAAAAGCATTTAGCACGGTTGCTTTTTCAGTGTCCTCTGTAACCATCCTCCCATCATTGTTAATTATGTGTGCAATATGCTCTGCCTTAGTTTTTTTGCTGTTGATATATTTAAAGAATTTCTTTGGGTTTTTTTTACTATCCTCCGCTATTTGTCTCTCAAAGTTGATTTTAGCCATCTTGATTTCTTGTTTACTTTTCTTATTTGCCTCCTTGTATTGCTCGAAAGCCGATACTGTGCCCTCTGATTTATACTTCTTGAAGGCCAATTTTTTCCCCCTAATAAGTTTTATGACGCTACAGTTTAGCCAGCCAGGTTTGGCTTTGTCTCTTCTAAATTTATTTCCCATAGGAATGCACTGCAAGATGCCTTTGCCTAATATGTTCCTAAAGCATTCCCATTTTTCCTCTGTGGTCAGGGATCCCAGGGTTTGGTCCCAGTTTACCTTTTCCATCATTGAGTACAATTTTGGAAAGTTTGCCCTTCTGAAGTTTAGGGTTCTTATGTTCCCCACTTGTCTTGTTATGTTGTTATTTACACTAAATGTGATCATCCTGTGATCGCTAGAGCCCAGGTTGTCCTGGACTCCTACCTCCGAGATTATGTCTGGGTCATTAGTGAGCAATAGATCCAGGACTGCGTTTTCTCTGGTGGGGGAATCCACCAACTGTGACATGTAATTATCCAGTAAGGTTTCCGTGAATAGGCGGGCCTTCTGTGAGTGTGCAGTCCCCTCTTCCCAGTCAATGTCGGGGTAATTGAAGTCCCCCAATACGATGACTGATCCCAATTTTGCCACTTTACCCATTAGTGCTAAAAATTCCAGCTCTACCTCCTCCCCTTGGTTAGGTGGCCTATAGCAAACCCCCACAATTACTTTCCCCTTTTCTCCTTCCCTATGGAGTTCAACCCACACAGATTCTAAATCCATGCTCATCCCATCCGTAATGTCACTCCTTTCTATCACCTTTATATTGTTCTACTTCGTTACTATACATCTCTGCCAACAGATGCTCAATAGGGTTTAGGTCTGGAGACATGCTTAGCCAGTCCATCACCTTTACCCTCAGCTTCTTTAGCAAGGCAGTGGTCATCTTGGAGGTGTGTTTGGGATTATTATCATGTTGGAATACTGCCCTGTGGCCCAGTCTCCGAAGGGAGGGGGATTATGCTCTGCTTCAGTATGTCACAGTACATGTTGGCATTCATGGTTTTGTCAATGAACTGTAGCTCCCCAGTGCCGGCAGCACTCATCAGCTCCAGACCATGACACTCCCACCACCATGCTTGACTGTAGGGAAGACACACTTGTCTTTGTACTCCTCACCTGGTTATCACAACACACGCTTGACACCATCTGGACCAAATACGTTTATCTTCGTCTCATCAGACCACAGGACATGGTTCCAGTAATCCATGTCCTTAGTCTGCTTGTCTTCAGCAAACTGTTTGCGGGCTTTCTTGTGAATCATCTTTAGAAGAGGCTTCCTTCTGGGATGATAGCCATGCAGACCAATTTAATGCAGTGTTCGGCGTATGGTCTGAGCACTGACAGGCTGACCCCCCACCCCTTCAACCTCTGCAGCAATGCTGGCAGCACCCATACCTCTATTTTCTAAAGACAACCTCTGAATATGATGCTGAGCACGTGCACTCAACTTCTTTGGTCCACCATCCACCATGGTGAGGCCTGTTCTGTGTGGAACCTGCCCTGTTAAACTGCTGTATAGTTTTGGCCACCATGCTGCAGCTCAGTTTCAGGGTCTTGGCAATCTTCTTTTAGCCTAAACCATCTTCATGAAGAGCATCAATTCTTTTTTTTTCAGATCCTCAGAGAGTTCTTTTCCATGAGGTGCCATGTTGAACTTCCAGTGACCAGTATGAGAGAATGAGAGGGATAACACCAAATTTAGCACGCCTGCTCCCCATTCACACCTGAGACCTTGTAACGCTAACAAGTCACATGACATCGGGGAAGGAAAATTGCTAATTGGTCCCAATTTGGACTTGTACACTTTTGTTGCCAGCGGTTTAGACATTAATGGCTGTGTGTTGTGTTATTTTAAGGGGACAGCAAATTTACACTGTTATACAAGCTGAACACTCACTGATTTACATTGTAGCAAAGTGTCATTTCTTCAGTGTTGTCACATGAACAGATATAATGAAATATTTACAAAAATGTGAGGGGTGTACTCACTTTTGTGAGATACTGTAACTATGCAAAATGTGCTTCTTTTATTCTTGTTGCAGTCATAAAGAAAGGCCCCCTTTATTTTCATTTTTAGGTTTATCTGCTACACACTGTAACTGAAATATAGTCTCATTAGGCTTGGATGCCCTATTTATTATTGGTTACGTTGCTCTTACTTTTGCCTAATGTCCCTAATCCAGCCAAATGTTTTTTTTTATTCTTGATTTTTCATGAAAAGAGTGATGGAAGATTTAGAACCTCTGCCAGGTTTTAGTAAAAGTAAATAAGGGAGAGGTACAGGAGAAGCTTTCTAGCTACTAAATGTATCACCTACATCTAAACAGGCATCTTTTACATACATGTTCATCTTAATGATTAATTTGTCATTTTTTTTAGGTGATAAAAAACAATGTTCTGTGATAGCACCGGGCCTATATGGATTACAGCTATTTGAAACATGTTTTAAAAACACTTCAGCAATCTAGATGGTTTTCAAACCTTCAAACCATTTTAGTAGCAGATGCCTATTGCGCCTTGAGGTTTATTATACTGAAAGCGTTGCAAATCAAAATAGGAAACCAGGAAATGAAAGCAAATAGGAAGACAAGTATCCATTTGTTGCAAATACATGTATATAAGATGCAATCTCCTTCATGTGCTAGTCACTGCATGCAGACACATTGTGTATGACCATTGGATCACTTTCCCTTCAGTGAAGAACGCTTATGAAAGTGATTGCAGAACTATTTGAAATCAAATCTGGCATGCTTTTCCCTAAGCATATTGCTTCAGAAGGAAAGTGTTGTCAAATTAGCCTATTTAAAGTTGATAGAATATAATCATATTTTTTTTACATTCCTAGCAAGTTTTGAGACATTCAGGAAGTATGACAGCTTTTCTACATGGGTCAGCTTGACCCATGTGAAATATATTCCCAATAAATCTCATTTTAAAAGTACAGTAACATTTCTTGAAAATAAATTCAGATACAGTCTAATGCTCAACTTGTTTGAGGAAAGTCTGCTGTGCCTTTAAACAACCCTATGCATTTATTTCAGTCAGTCATTCTGCAAAGTTAATAAATGTAAGCAGCTTAGCACTGCTAATGCCACTAGATGCAGGAGTAGTTGTGGGAAAATAGTGGAGGGTAACTGAAATGCCACTCAACATTTTATTGATTTAGTGGAGTACTGTTCATGCAAATTACCATTCCATTTCAATTAGGCCCCTGTCCCTCTTTGCTGATAAGTTGTATTTGGTACATTAAAGCCAGCCATAGAAGGTTCAAATCTCGGGGGAAACACAATAGCCCCACAGGCAGTATTCCCCTATTAACACTGATTGTGTTGATAGGGAAATCAAGCCATCTATAGCCAGCTCAGATTGCACCTTGACTTTTTAAACAACGGTAAAAGCTGGCCATAGATGGAGCGATTTCCTGCAACCCATGGCGAAAACTGCTTGATTCCCTATCATTTCAGACAGTGTTCTACCAGCTTGGGTACATTCAGCCTGCTCATATATGACTTGATCTCAGGTGGTCCCTGCTGAAGCTGTTATGGGGGTCTCTCAGGAAATTACCAATATAGTTCATGTTTCTGGCCAACCCTGGAAAACCAGCAACCTCTCATGCCATCTTTAGTGCCTTTCTATTTTTACCTATAAACTGAACTGTGTGACTATATGCTATTATGTGAAACTTATAGTCTGAGATAACTCTTCAACTAGTTAGCTGTGTCCAAACACAGCAAAATGCTGTTTGCAGGACTAAATGGCAAAGCAGGACTTATAGGGTATTAACCATTCTCTTTAATATAAAAGAGTAGTTTTGACAATACATTCCCTTTTTTTTTTTTAAAGAAACTTTATTGAAACAAATGTATGGTACATGGAATATGCAGGTGTAAATATGAACAACACATTTTACAATTTACGGGGTCAGATGCCGAGCAAGAATAAAGGCTCATGACTGACAGGGAGGTTTTAACTGCATGGTACAGTACATAAGATCAAACATTCAAACATACTAGAACACTAGTTGGATGGATCTATGTCACGTGATGGCTCTATAGCCAAAAGGGGGATTAGAAGAGAGAGATAAAAGGGGGGTAAAACAAAAGATAAAAGGAAGGAAAGGGGGGGGGGTTAGATTGGGTGTCGATACCAAACCTACAGTAACTGAGTCCTACCCAGGGGCAGTGTAAAGAAAAGTATCAGCTTGCAGGGTAGTGTTCACATCCTTAGGCAGCGAGTCCATAAAATCCTGCCATGTGCATGAGAAGCGGTTCGCAGAGGATTGAAGGTGGAAGTCCGTGTTGAGCCGGTCTTTGGTCATAAGGCTTAAGAGTTCACGATGAACTTGTGATACGGATGGGCCCATTGTTGAAATCCCGTTAGCAAGTATAACTCTGCGAGCTATTAGTAAGCAGATGAGGATCCAATTGCGTGGGTGTGGTGGAGGGCGGCTGGTCCATACCTGAAGCTGTTTGTCCCAGTATCCAAAGATAAGTAGGAGGGGATCTTTCGGTAGTTGTAAGAGCGTGATCCGTTCAATGAGTAAGAGCACTTGGTCCCAGAATTTGGAGATGAAGGAGCAGGACCAAAACCTATGATGGAGGTTCGGCCTGTAAGCTTTACAATGGGGGCAAAGGCTTGTAGATGGGTCGTCCTTGTTGGAGGTGAAAGGAATATAGGCCCTATGGAGAATTTTCAGTTGCGTTTCCCTCCAAGTCTCATTGGGAGTCAAGCGAAGTGACCATTTATACCCCTGAAACAACTTTGTGACAATGTCCTCAAGAGGAAAATCTCTGGCCCAGTTGGCAGCTGAGGAACTAGCATGATGTGATGATGAGAGTCTTTGAAAAGGTTTATAAATTGCGGAGATGCTGTACGTCCCTGTATTCAGTAAAGGGTCCAATAAGGGGTCAAAAAATCTGTTAGTGGAGGTGGCACAGGATGTGCGGAGAAAACTTTGACATTGCAAAATTGGGAAAGTATGTGTAGCTGACAGACTATAGGTGTCCAGGATATCTTGTATCTTTTGTGGTTGGCCCATGACGGGGTCACATAGGTCCGAAAAATTTGTCAGGCCCATCTGTTGCCATGTGGTAAAATAGGCCTAGTGCAGTCCCGGGATGAAGGCGGGATTGTCCTTTATAGGTAGATATTTAGATATGGAAAGGGGGAGTTTTAAACGTTTCCTAAACTCTCTCCAAGCAATCACCCTGTCCTGGAGTAGAGTGTTGTGTTGGAGCTTTGGGGGCATACTTTTCCACTTGACGTGCAGTAACGCGGCTAGTGAAAAGGGGGCAGACATTTGCATTTCCAGAGCATAATTAGAGTAGTGGGAGGACTTAGTGAGCCAATCCAGAGATATCCTAAGAAGGCAAGAAAGATTATACAGTCTAATGTCGGGAAGACTAATACCTCCTTCGCTCCTGGGAAGACAGAGTTTACCAAAAGAAATGCGAGGTCGTTTGCCACGCCATATAAATCTAGAGATGGCACTATTGATGAACTTAGTGTCTTTATGCTTAATTAGCAAGGGAATCGTTTGTAACGGGTATAACAGCCGGGCGAAGCTGACCATTTTAACTAAATGGCATCTCCCCAAGAGCGAAAGCGGCAGATCCATCCAACTGTCTAATTCCTGAAAGAGCTTCTGGAAAAGTGGAGGGTAGTTCAAAGTAGATGATGGGAGTTTGCCTATTTTGATACCTAAATACGTGATATGTGAGGAGGCTATAGTGAAGGGTGAGGATGAAGCCCAGGTGGGTTTGAGTCTGGTGCCCAGGGGGAGAATTTCACTGACCAGAGCAAAGTTTAAATCTTTCGAATATAGATATAATAGTATGCATATCTGAGGAGGGATTTCGGGTAAAGATTAACACATCATCCGCAAAGAGTGAAATTCGTAGTTCTTGAGAACCGATTAAAATACCATGGAGTGGCGCTTTTTCCAACAGGTACCTGGATAGAGGCTCTAGGGCCAGATTGAAGAGCAGCGGGGACAGGGGGCATCCCTGCCTCATACCCTTGAATAAGCGGAACTCGTCGGTGAGAGACCCGGCCACCCACAGCCTAGCCGCAGGAGAAGCATACATAGCTCTGACAATGTGGGTAAAGGGCCCAGAGAAGCCGAAGGAAGCCAATACCATGGATAACCAGTCAAAATTCACAGTTTCAAAGGCTTTCTCCGCGTCCAGGGTAATGATAGCCAGATCTGCCTCCGAGGATATCCTAGCCTGGTCCAGAGCCAAAAGAACCTTGCGTAGATTCGAGGCAGCCGATCTGCCCTTGGTAAATCCGGATTGCGCCGGATGTATCAAGGACTGCATAATCAGGGCAAGCCCGGATGCAAGTATTTTGGAAAGGATTTTAACATCCAAGTTTAAAAGGGAAATCGGCCTGTATGAACCAGGTTCCAAGGGATCTTTCCCTTTTTTTGCCAGCAGCCTAATTATGGCTTGATTGCCTGTGGGGGGGTATGATCCACCGGACCATATTGGCCGAGTAGACCTCCAGCAGGGTAGGTCCAATTATCTCTATAGCATTTTTATAAAATTCTCCGGTAAGGCCATCTGGACCGGGGGCTTTGTTTGGAGTGAGTAGTTTTATAGTGTCTTAATCTCTGGAAGGGACACTGGAGCGTTTAAAGTTTCTAGTTGAGTCGGAGAGAGTTTAGGGAGGGCTACACCATCTAGAAAAAAACAAGCCTGTTGGACGTCAAAGGGGTCAGGGGAATACAGGGATGCGTAGAATTCTCGCAAAATCGATTTCACTCCCGGGGGGGTGGACTCAACCATGCCCCAGGAATTGCGGAGGGAAGCTACATGTGTAGGCTTATAAGGGGCCCTGCACAGCCTCGCCAGTAATTTACCAGCCTTGTTCCAAAATGTATGCAGTGTGGCCGAGAAATGTGCCTGTTTAATAGTTTCCAATTTATCTGCCAAGTGTCAAAGGCTTGTTTGGCAAGGGTCCACTCCTGTCTATTTACTGGGGAGTCAGCAGACAACAGCATTCGTTGAGCCAAACGGAGACATTCACTGGCTCGGAGATAACATTTGGAAGCATTTTTCCTATAGGCTGAAGCGTAAGATATGATTTACCCGCGTAAGAAGGCTTTGCCAGCCTCCCAGAACAAGTTGGATTGTGGGGCATGAGATATATTAGCCGCTGAATACTCTTCCCATGCCTGAGCCCAATAAGCCTGAAAGTCTGAATTATTGTGCAGGTACCCTGGGAATCTTCACAGACGGGAGTCTGCTTGTTTATCAGGAGGATCCAGAATTAGGGAGATAGGGGCATGGTCAGAGATAACGATGTCGTGTATCTCAGGGTCTTCAATTCTATGGATGACATTGGCTGAGGAGAAGAAATAATCTATTCTAGTGAACACATTATGCGGGTGAGAGTAAAAGGTATATTCTCTATCAGTGTGGGGGGGGGGTGAAGGCGCCAGACGTCCATGAGGTGGAGGGAGTCCACTACATTAACTAAAGGGTTTAGAGTAGGGGTTTTGGTTCAAGTGTCTTTAGATCTTGTCAAAGATTTATCTAGGAGCGGGTCCATGGGAGAATTGAAGTCACCGCCGATGAGGTGTGGAATATGAGGATATTTGAGTAGGTGGGTTGATAGGGCCCTATAGAAAGACTGGTCAGGAACATTGGGGGCATATACATTTGTCAGCAATATTTCTCTATCGTTCAGCTTCAAATGTGCTGATACATAGCGACCACTAACATCTGAGGAGAGGGAGAGGACGTCGCATGAGAGTCTCTTATGTATCAAGATCAGAACTCAGGCTTTACGACCCGAATTTTCTGATCCAACTACCGTGCCCACCCACAACTTCTTCATCCGGAAGAAGTCGTCGGAGGACAGATGGGATTCCTGGATTAGGGCAATATCAGCCTTAAGCCTCTTAAGATGCCTCAATACCTTTATCCGCTTAATTGGTAAACCCCTTAAATTCCATGAAAGAATCCTCATGGAGGGTCAGGAGGGTAGGGGTATAGTTCATGGAATGGCAATATAGCATATGTAGAGACGGCAGGGATGTGTAAAGGTGATGGCATAGGTGCTGTAGGCAAGTGTCGACAATTAGGCAGGTTGTGAAACCAAGCATAAACAGATTACAACCACGGAATCAGCAGAAAGGTTGGGGGGGATAGTAACGCTAGGCAGGGAATAAGAAATCCAGGAGAGAAAACACACAAAAGAAACTGGAAAAAACATCATGGACCTCATTTTTTTTCCTGTATGCTGTAACTGTGGCAGGTGGCATGCCCCTTGGCACAGACGCAGGCAGGCCTGGAAGCATACCAACCCAAATCACCTCGGAAGGGGGGGTAGCGGGACTAGTATCAGCGACACATGAGGAGAGGAGGAGAACGCCCGAGTCCTCCACAGTGCCAGCATAACCGGTAATATAGTAAAAAACCAGACCTGTAAGAATGACAACATAAAATTTATACTTCAAGATAAATTTTCGCAACAGTGCGATAGGAGTAAACCAGAGGCATAGGCCTCAAAAATATACCAGGGTATCAACATGAGAGAACAGCAATAACATAGAGGTGTAATACTTCACGTGTCTCCATAGCACCCTAGGAAGAGGAGAGTCTAACGTCTAGTGGCCGAAGCTTGTCAGTGATGGGGATGAGAGCGACCTCCGCTAACCGCCTCAGAATATTTCTGTCGTTTAGGGGACTCTTTACGTGGGCTCCTCGGGACCAGGGGGCGTGGGACCGATGAGGGCCTGGGAGCCAGGGGGTCAGATCCATCCGTATGGAGAGAGGGTGCCCGTAATCGAAGGGTTGCTGGGTATGCCAACGTAAATTTGATCTGTGCTTGATGCAGTTTTGAGCATACAGTCTGGAAGGCTTTTCTTTTCCTAGCCACTTCAACTGAGTAGTCAGCAAAAATCAGGACTTTCGTACCATCGATCTGAAGAGATTTGGTTTGCCTGAACTTTTGAAGAATCGCTGATTTATCGGCATAGTTCAAATATTTAGCTATGATCGGGCGCGGGGAAGAGCGTTCGGAAGAATGAATCCCCATACGATGGGCCCGTTCAACTACGCAGATGCCTTGCAATCCTAGGGCCTCCGGAATTCTTTTGGAGCATAGGTCAGAAATTGCTGACGGTGGCATAGTTTCCGGTATCCCTATAAAGCGGAGGTTACTTCTGCGTGCTCTATTTTCAAGGTCCTCCACTTTTTGCAATAAAAATTGATTTATCTTGTCCTGTGCTTGCTCAAAGCTATGAGAGCTGTAGATTTCCTCCTCCACACTGGTTACTTGGTTCTCCATTTCATGCAGCCCGTGAGAATGCTCCGTGAGCTGCTTTTTTATGTCCTTCATGCCCACTGCAACTGCTGTCTGCACTGCTGCGGTTATAGTGGGGGAGAGAAAAGCCACTACTGCCTGGGCAATGCGGTCCGATTGGGGGTCCACCAGGGATGGCACTGTGGAAACCGGGTGGGGGGGCCGCAGTGTCCATGTGAGAGGCATCCGCCTCACCAGCGGTGAGGGCCGAGACCGGGGCCTCGATTACCGGCATGCCCGGCGGAACACGCGGGCCGCCTTTCTCCAAGAATTTGTCCATTGAAGCGGATGGTAGGAACCAGGGGGGTCGCCCGGAGGTGCGGGAGTCGGCTGATGACCCGAGTGAGGGGGGATTTATATGCAGATTTTCACGTCCTACCGCGGGAGCCGAGGAGGAATGCGACTACAGCATTCGGCGCCGGAACCGGAAGTCCATACATTCACTTTAATGTCGGCTCATCATAATTAAGCTATGTTTGCATTTGAGACAACATTAAATTGACAGTACTAGTCACCTTTAAAAGATTGCGCAAGAGTTCTCCTATCTAATGTGTATTACTAAATTCACCAATGCCTACTATGGTATTGGAAACACCCCTCATCTACAGCTGTTTAGACAAAAACACACTTTGAAGCTGCTTTCTTGTCACCCTACTCTCCCAAGTTAAGATCTCTGGAAATCTTATTGTTAAAGCGGAGTTCCGGCCTCAAATACCTTTTATAATTAAAAATACCCCTATAATACTAATCCACCGCCCTTTACAGAACCGCTATTCTCATACTTACAAGGTGTATAGTATTGGATTTTAGTCAAAATCTTACTTTTAAAAACACTGTCTGAGCATGGCCATCTTGGATGTGGGCATCTGAAGCAGCAGTGTAATCTGCTGTGTCCTTCTTTCTGATTCCAGGGAGTGTTCTAGGAGTTCTTCCTGATTCCAGCCTCCTGGGAGTGATGACAAACAGCTTCCAGGATGCAATGCAAAGGTAGAAGTGATGTCGGCGGCCGCTGCCACAGAGGGGGGATAAGGAGGAAGTACAATGAAAAATGCCCTGAAAATAAGGTAAGGGACCCCCGAAAAAAATTGAAAATGCCCAATTGTTGATCAGCATAGTGAGCACTCCAGGTTGCACTAAAGTTGCAAAATAGGCCGGAACTCCACTTTAAGATGAATGTAATGATGAGAAAAACAATTACTGTTGATAAACTCTGTGCAACATTCTAGAAAGAATTTCCAATTCTAAGGCATGATCCTTTTGGCTACTGCAGTGTATATACGTGTTGAAAATTGACTCAAAAATTATTTCAATTAAAGCTTTGAAAACAGTATTTCATTTCTGCATTCGTGACATACAAGCTAATTTGTATAAATTACAGGAAGGAATGGTAATCATTTGTAAACTAATCAGGCATTTATAGAGTGATTAGTAGGTATCTCTGATGTTCCACATTCAGTAAGTAATGATGTATGAAGGTTGGTTACTGTTACCTACAAGATTTGATATTGTTGCAAATGTGTGCATTTTATTGACATAAGGCAACTGAATACATGTACCAAGACTACATTAAATATATTAAATCATAGATTTACCTGAACAGGTGACTACCATTAAATGTTTTTTTTTTTCACCTAGACACATAACACAAATAACATAAATGCTGTAAACACAAACCTGAGGAAAATAGATTTAGATATATAAATATGAAGAGTTTGAACCATTTCCATTATAGTCTAATGGATACTTAGAAACCCATTGTCATTGTAGCTCAGAGAAAAGTGTTAAATAGCAGGTGAGTGTGATAATAATATATATTATTACATGTAGGGGGTCATGTGTCAACAAAGTGCAGTTGTCAAAACTGCCCTCTTTGCTGTTT
The DNA here is from genome assembly GCF_965119305.1 of Pelophylax lessonae. Lineage (NCBI taxonomy): Eukaryota > Metazoa > Chordata > Amphibia > Anura > Ranidae > Pelophylax > Pelophylax lessonae. The sequence continues at coordinate 280,553,817 of NC_138770.1, forward strand.
TTTTTCCTTTTTTTCTTTTTTGTTAAAAATATCAAATATTGCAAATGCAGAAAAAATATACAGGCACATGAACTAGCAATTTAAAATGAATGTACAGTATTATCAAAAAACTGAAAGAAAGATTAACTTTGCAAATAAACAGCACTCTTTGACATGTTTTCATAATGTCTACATTCATTTAGATGCACTTCTTTTTAGGAATATTCAAAATAAATATTTTTATATTTTATTTATATATGTTTTCTTTTACTGTACACACATTTTTTCTTCCTGTCTTCATTAAGAGATCAGTAACATAAAAAGGTATGCAGTTGTATGACCATGAAATCAAGGTCATGATTTTTTCATTTTACATTCAATAATTCTTTAACATTTTTGTGTTCTGAAAATTGTTAAATAATTTGAGTTTTTAATTTAAAAAAGGAAGATTAAGAAAATAAGAGATTTGCTGTTTATACAACATTTTTTTGTAATGAGCTTTATACATGTTTTCCAAATAATTTCCTGTGTTTTAATGTAGTTTGTTGTTGTTATTAATTATGTTATGAATGAAGTAGAGGACAATTGTTGTTATTATTATTATTATTATTATTGAATAACAGGACAATCTTTTTGTTACTAAATACAGTGATATTGAAATTCATATTTTTTTAGGAAAAATATCTGAATAAAATGTATTTCTCAAATCTAATTCTGAAATTGCTTCAAAATGACAAAACACCCTTTTAGTTATAACACTATGTAGGCCAATAAACACACTTTCTTTCATAAAAGAAAGCAAAAAATGAAATCTGATGTATACCATTGCTTGTGAAGCTCATATTTATTTTTAAATGACTATACTAATAGACTAACTGTAGAACTATTGAGTGCTCAGCAGGAGGGCTGTGCATACAAATTCATGGCTTCCCAGTGCACATCCTAAAGAATGCAGTTTGCATGGATTTCCTTAACAATGATGAAAATGTAATAAGGTGAGAAAAATTCATGCAGGGAGTCTAAATAAAAGCCACTTATCTGCTGTAGTAGGGCTGCTATTTTTTTCTCTGCAGCCTGTAAAGAGATAGTTATGTACACAGACATTTCAAATGTGAGGGCCCCATGGTTATATGTAATTGGTTGCTCTCTTTTTTTTCTCTCCCTGCCAGTCTGTAAAAAAAAAAAAATTGTGTTCCTTAGTGGCCATTAAAAGCCAGTGGTTGCAACATACTGTGATTTGGGAGCTGTAGAAAATAGCCAGAACTGACTGATATCTGATAAACAGTAACAGGAGTCAGTTTATTGCACCAATCGTTAAATAATGGTGCTGATTATAAGGCTGCTAACTGCAGATGCTGTAATTGTCTGTCATAAATCTTAGTCATTTGTGACAGGAGTACAATGAAAGAAAGCATCTGCTTGAGGGCAAATGACTCCTGATAAATATCAGCTCTGCTGAAATGTACTTGGATGTGTCTCAATATTTTGGAGAACCCATTCATGTTGCTTTCACAAATGTGAAGTTATTATTGGTCTGTATTGATTTTGCTACCCTTTCTTAAAGAGACAGAGTGAAACTCAAGGTTGAAGTTGAATACTGTCTTGGTCCCTTTATCTAATCTTCTCACTGCTCTCAAATACATGTTCAAGGAAGAAAAAAAAAAAAAAAAAAAGAAATGCTCTTTTTCCCTTAAAAGATTGCTGCAAAAATGTAAATCTAGAAACTCATAGGGAGGAAGCTTTCAGAGTGTTTTTTTGTACTATTTTGTAAAAAAAAAAGAAAAAAAACAAACAAACAGGAAAAGGGAAAATTAGAATTTCATCTAGATTCCAGGTCTTATTTTATAGTGTATTGTGTATCCCAGGGAAGAGTTTGCATGCAGTTTTCTGTTATCCACACTTTAACTTTTGACATACCGGTACTTTGTTTTAGATTTTGACCTCATACTTGTGAAATTACAAAAAGGATATTTCTTACAAAACTGAAGTTTCTGTTAAAATTAATGTCTGATATGACAACATTTTGGATATTTGTCCAAAATTTTGAATTTTTACCAGTCAGGATTTATCAATAGCAATGTACAGTATTTGTTCCAGCACAAACCACCTTTTTTTCCACACCATTAAATGCCCAAACAGAGAAATTATTTCACTGACCCTCAATAAATGCTTTGGCTGAATTCTGACTTTTGAAATCTAGCTATTTTCCTGTATGCCATGCTAGAAAAATATCTTGAACAATGTATGTTTTGTAACTAAAAAAAAGAGTTATCTTTGTGCTTAACATTATTGTAATGATATTTACATTTTGATTTCATATTATTGTGCATGCCTGTGGCTATCATAGATTATATCACACCATTAACCCGATTTTGCATTTTCATTTAGATGATTTGAGACAAAATATAAAGCTTATCATTACTCAAAAACACAAACTGATTACATTGCAGCTGCATTATTTTTTTCTCTTAATTTTCAACTGGTAATCCTGTCCATAACACAATATTCCCTGGATGGCTACACACACTCTTCCACTGTAGTGGGAGATACGTTTGTCATCCAGGCTAGGCTTCAAACATGTCCTTAAAGTACACTATGGTTTATTTCTTTTTATATTTACATTTTATTGGATTTCAAAAATATTTAAAGATACAAAAGTACATTTCAAAAAATATATTAATACAGTAGTACATTACCCTCCCTCTCCCCTTTCACTCTTCCGTTATTCGTCTGTTCCTCTGTTATGCATCCTCCCCTTCGTCTCCATTTACCTTTCTTGTCCCTCTTCCTTCCCTAGTCCACCCAAATGTCTGTATATTTGCTAGTGTTTTTAAATTCTGCCTATTTTTCCCATTTATTTGAGAAACTCTCTATCTGATCTTCCTCTCTGGTGCCTAAATACTCCATAATGTATATATATATTCAATTCTTTTAAACCAGTCTCTAAGTGTGGGGCTTTCTGGTTCTAGACATTTTTTTGGAATTGCCCCCTTTGCTGCATTTATTAGGTTTGTATTTTTATATTGTTATTTTGATTTGTCAGTTTTATGAAATAAACAAACCTATAAGTCATCAATGATGTTTACTCCTGTAATTTGCCCAGGAAGTTGTTGCACCTTCTGCCAATATCCCCAGATCTTAGCGCAATCTCACCAAATATGGGTCATTGTACCTTTTATGTTACAGCCCCTCCAACATAGTGGGGTATTCTCCTGTTGACATTTTATGTGCTTTTACAGGTGTTATATACCATCTCGATAGACATTTATAGTTAATTTCAATAGTGTTTACATCAACCACTAGGTTATGAACAGCTCTCAGTATTTTATTTATTTATTTATTGTTCTTTTAATCGTGATCCTATCTTTTTTCCCATGTTTCTCTGAATGGAGGCCTTTTCAGACCCGCCATTTCAGTAAGCATTTTGTATGTCTCATATATACTATGTTTTACTTTTGTTTGTGGGTTACATAGTTTTTCCACTAGATTCAAATCCTTCTCGGTTCTAATGGGTTGTGACAGGGACCACACAAAATGCTTTAACTGAAAATACCTCCATTCCTCTAGAGCTAAGTTTTCCCCCTTAGTTTTGAGTTTGTGATATGGTCTTATCTTCCCTCCTTGTGTAATGTCTTTTAACTGCATATTTTTAATCCAATTTCCAAATTGTGTCTCGTTCCCAGGTGCAAATATTTTGTGCCTTCTAGTGATAACAGTGGTGAACTATTTTCCCATTTAGCTTGTCTATGTATTGTGTCCCTTGTCTTGTATACGACTCTAGTTATTTTGTGTGTGTATTCATGTGTTTCCCTATATTTTGGTAGAATCCAGATGTTCTTGTTTAACTGTGTTCCACTTAATGTGGTTTCAATCTTAACCCACCTTTTATCTGAATTTATTTTTGTCCATTTTATCATTCGTGAAATTGCTTCTTTCCCTGCCAAATTAACTTTAATCTCATTGTTTTTACCGTTTTGAAATATGTCTGTGGGATAGCTATTGGTAACATTTGAAATTTATATAAGATTTTGGGAAGTAATACCATCTTGACCATGTTTATTCGGCCCAGCCATGAGAGTGGCCATAGTGATATTTTTTTTTTATATCTGCTTTTATCTAATTTAGCATAGGGGTATAGTTGACATGGTATAGGCTCTTTAGAGAAGAGGCTAGGCCTATTGCTAAATATTTTAATTCTGATTTTGCCCATATGAATGGAAATTCCTTCTGCAGAGCTAGTTCTTCTCTCTTACTTAGCCCAATGTTCAAAATTTCTGACTTTATTGGATTAACCTTGAAATTGGGTCGTAAATCCATCAGGTTCCGGGGCTCTTCCCTGTCACTGATTTTCTTTAGTGCCACCGTTATCTTATGTTAAATCAGTGCCTCTAAAGTTTTTAGTTTTATATTGATATTCTAGGTAGTTTTGCTTCCTTTATATATTTTTGTATCTTTTGATTTATTTTTTGTTCTACTTCTTGTGACCTCTTTTGCCTCACTGTATATAGTGCACCATACAAGCTTTGAAATGCTTTAGCTATTTTTTATTGTTGAATGTACCATTTCTCCTCTGTTATTTTTATTTTTTCTATGTAATTAATCAACTTTTTATTCTTTAATAGTTCAGCTAGGTATTTCCCCATTTATATCTCTCTCTGGCAACTCGGTTGAAGGCCTGGCTTGTCTCTTCTTTCATTATTTCTTTAAAGTGATCCCTTTTTAACTACTTGCCTACCGGACACTTTCACCTCCTTCCTGCCCAGGCCATTTTTCAGCTTTCACGCTTTGAATGACAATTGTAAAGTGCAAAGAGAGGTTGTAAACGGCGCTACCTTTGTGCAATTAAAAGAGATAAAGTGCATACATTCACTGTTAAAGAGTTATAAAAAGGGAGTGTCCCATAAAATTGAAAAAATATATGTGCTATATATCAAGTGGGTTCAGGTCATAAAAGATCAAGATATCCTAGTCTGTGATAAAATAAAACCCAAAAAGTGCTGAAGTGCAATAAATAAATTTAATACCATAGACAGTGTTTTTATTGTGATGTACAAATAATAAAAATCAATCCAGTGTAGAAATAAAATCAGATGTTAGTGATATTTCGGGCACTGTTTATTGCTGAAAGTGCACCATGCCCGCAGAAAAACAAATCAGTGAAGTGAAAGTGATAAAGGTTACCGGGGAAAAAATCCCTAAAAATAAAAAGGAAATAATGAAATGAAAATGCCAGCTGCAATCACCCGTGTGACCACTAGGTGTCGCGCTGTAAATACAACCTGCCCTGCACGGAAGCTTTAGGCAAGGATGGATCTCCAGGGGTCCCCCTCCACAGTCAAAGCACCAGTTGGCGTGTTTCCATATGGAGAGAAAGAAGAGGGGAGCCTCATGAAGTATCAGATCGTATAAATAAAGAAGAAACGTAGCATCCACTCACTGTGTGAAACCGTGATAGCTGCCTCTTTGCCTCTGTGATCCTCTCTTTGCACTTTACACATATCCTGACCCCTTTTGGGGTTTGGTTGTTGGCTGCTTACACCTGTCAGTCTCTCACGCTTCACCGCACACTCCATAGCTCTGGTCATCTCTTGCCTTTACATTGAATGACAATTGCCCGGTCATGCTACACTATACCCATATGACATTTTTATCATTTTTTTCACACAAATAGAGCTTTCTTTTGGTGGTATTTAATCATCTCTGAGTTTTTTATTTCTTACAAAAAAAAAAAAGAAAAAAGACAGAAAATTTTGAAAAAATAAAAGTTTTTCTTATTTTCTGCGAGTAAATTTTGAAAATAAATAAAATTTTCTTCTTCACCGATGTGCAAAGATGAGGCGGCACTGATGGGCACTGATAGGCTGCACTGATGGGCACTGATGAGGTGGCACTTATGGGCACTGATGAGGTGGCACTTATGGGCACTGATGAGGTGGCACTGATGAGGAGGTACTAATATGCCGCACTGATGAGCACTGATAGGTGGCACTGATAGGCGGCACTGATGAGCACTGATAGGCGGCACTGATGATCACTGATAGGTGGCACTGCTGGGCACTGAGAGGTGGCACTGCTGGGCACTGAGAGGCGGCACTGACAGGCGGCACTGATGGGCACTGAGAGGCGGCACTGCTGGGTACTGAGAGGCGGCACTGACAGGCGGCACTGATGGGCACTGAGAGGCGGCACTGCTGGACACTGATGGGTGGCACTGACGGACACTGATGGGTGGCACTGATGAGCACTGATGGGCGGCACTGATGAGCACTGATGGGCAGCACCATCAGTGCCCACACTCAGTGCCCATAGTGCTGCTAGTCAGTGCCCATCAGTGCCTAGATGAGCAGGCACTGATAGGCACTGACTGGCAGCATTATAGGCACTGGTTGTTGGCACTGATGGCGGGCACTGTGGGCACTGATGGTGTTATTTTATTTACCTCTTTTGTAATCAGGGCACTGGTGATCAGTGCCCTGATTAAATTTTTCTTTGTCCCCTAAGCGCTGATCGGCTCTGCTCCTTCCTCACACGCAGTCTCTGTGTGAGGAAGGAGAGCTGGCAATGAGAGATGATCTCATATGTTTACATATGAGATCATCTCTCATTGCATGGTCCGATCATGTGGTAAATGGCCGCTGTGATTGGCCATTTACCACGATCTGTGATTGGCTGTGTCCAAGGGACACGGCCGACACAGATTTTCCCCGATGCGTGCTCACGGGAGCGTGCGGGGAGCCTGTTACTGGGAGGCCGTTTAAAGACGGCCTCCCGGAAATTCGAGTCCGCGCTGTAGCCGTACTTCAGCTATAGCGCGGGCCGGAAGTGGTTAATACTAGAGCTTGATGTATCCTGACCTATTGATGTTTTTCTACTTTTTCTTCCTTGAGCCTATGGAGATCAGGAGGCCCCTGATATATGCCTTATGAGCTTACAAAATCGTAGCTTATGATATATCTGGGGTTTCATTGCATATAAAGTATTGTTCCAGTTTTTTTCCTATGATTTTTCCTGTTTCTTCATCTTATATCAATTCTTCATTAACCTCCCTGGCGGTATTCGCGAGTGTGGCTCGGGGTGGGATTTTAGTGCCATTAGCGGTAACCTCGAGCCACACTTGGGGTACCGCCAGGGAGCATCGCTGGATCCTGGAAGGGGTTACTTACCTTGTCCCCGGGATCCCGCGATTTGTCCCTTCAGCATACGGCGGCCGGATCTTCCGCCCCGGCTTCCGTCTCCTGCGAGCGTCACGTCGCAGGGGAGTGGAACCGGCGGCAAATTCAAATAGTAAAACACACAAACACACTGATATATTGCAATCCTATTGGATTACATTACAAAATAAAATAAATTGACTTTAGTTTCCCCCCAGTGCCCTTTCCTGCAGTTTTACTGTACTTTTTATATAGATATATATCTATATATATATATATATATAGATATCTCTCTCTCTCTCTATATATATATATATATATACATATACATACTGTATATATATATATATATATATATATATATATATATACATATATATATACATATACATACTGTATATATATATATATATATATATATATACATACTGTATATATATATATATATATATATATATATATATATATATATTGTGGGAGATTAGCTCGGTGGCGGGTATGGATGACCCCTTGGGGGGCTTGTCACACATTGAGATAGCCGAGAAGTGGTTGCAAAACAGTTTGCTTTATTCATGCAATTTTCTTCACACAAGTGCAAGCGTCAAAAACAGCCAAAATAAAATAAACACAAAATAAATCCTTGCCACTGTGGGCGGCTACCTTCTCACACACAGGAACCTACTGTTGGGCAGACTTGCTGATCCTACAGCAGACTCTCAATAGTCCATGTTTTATCTCTTCACACACCAAATGTCCATTGAACATGTCCCTTTTCCTCTTCACATTGAACATGTCCCTTTGCTTTTCTTTTCACATAGAACACATTCCTTTGTTTGTCTCTTCACATTGAACATGTCCCTTTGCTTGTCTCTTCACATAGCACACAGTTCATTTATTTCTTCCACATAGAAATAGTTCATTTTCTTTACCTTGAGAAGTCTTCACACTTTATACCCTCCTTAGCGCACATCGCTCCAGGAGGTCTTCTCCCATGCTCACACAGCTTGTCGGGAGGCACACATATGACTGTCCTCCTCTACCCACACGGCGTCAGGAGGCAGCAGTCCTTCTCCCATGCCCACACGGCGTCGGGAGGCACACATCTGACTGTCCTCCTCTTCCCAGCTCACACAGCGTCAGGAGGCAGCAATCCTTAGACTTCCTCTGAACAAATTATAGAGACCTTAATTGCCTCATTCTGAACAACTGAAGTCTGTTCAACGTCCTTAGACAGTTCAGGCTACCTTTGCAGCCGACACCCTATAGTAATTGGTGAATTTTCTAAACCAGGTGGAAATGTATCTCCTGTCTGTGACTACATCCACAGATTTACCTGACTTCCTGTCACAATATATATATATATATATATATATATACTTTAACTTATTTATAGTTATTTATTATATTATTATATTATCATTTATGATTTTGTGTTTCAAAATTTATCATACCCGAGATGTTATAAAGAAGAACGCACAGTAAAAAAAATCATATGTAAATAGTTGGTTTGGGCTGCTCGTCCTTTACATTTGCCACTGTACATTCCATTCCCTGCAGTTGTCCCTTTAGAAATGTACCATCCTTCTGGGTCAACCAGTCTATCTTCCAAGGAGAACCTTACATCCTTTGCCATGCCACTTGCTACCCCTTTTGCTCTCTTGGTTGGTGAATCTCCAGTCCAGTACCAGACCGGGCATTTTTTTTAATATAATTTCACATTTGTGCATTTTGCTATTATATATATATATATATATGTATAAATACTATTATATATATATTTATATATATATATATATATATATAAATACATATATATATATATTTATATATATATATATATATATTGCTTATATTGTATTTCAAGAAATTCAAGGTATTCATGTTGTATCTCCTTCTCCTCTCTCCTCCTGTGCTTTACCTCCTGCCCCTACAGCCATCAATCTAAGTCGAATGCGGGTGTTGGGGCATTTCCTAAGGGTCATACAGGAAGACTCAACCCAGAGATTACAAGAGGAGACAGCATCATCAAATTATTTTACCACTTTTGCAAATAGTTTTCTTCTTCTTTGCTTTCCCACCTTTATCCCTACAACTCCCTCTCCCTACCCCCTCCTTCCCCCTTCCCATGCCCTCCCCCCCTTTGACCATCTCCATTCTCTCCCTCCTCCCCCCTTCCCCCAATTCCTTCGACTGATCTTTGCAAGATGTAATTTTGACCATCTCATGGTCCTAGAGTAGTTTTGTGTTTTTCCTCTTGGGCCTTGCCCACCTACTCTTTTTACTAGTGGGTGGTGCTCTATCCAGTGTGCTCATTAGACTAATTCTCCCTTACTTAGGGGAATGAGTTTTTGGGCCTGGTAGTGAGTTAGGTTCACCATCCTGAGTTTGCTGACTCCTTCCATCTCCTCCTCCCCTCCCAACCAGCCCCCCCCCCTCCCCAGCCCGGTCCCCTCCCAGCATGCTTCTGTTTAAGTTCACAGTTCAGTTTCTTTTCTTGGAGACCAATTGCCACTGTTCTATTTCTTGATTTATTTCTTCTATCTAATCTTCGGACCAACCTGTTATGTTTGGTATGGGGATTTCCAGTTTTACAGAAGCCCTCCAGTTCTTCTGAAAATCTCAATTTTGCCTTACATCCTTCCCTCCTGGCCTACCTGACATGCTGAGAAGCCACAGTTGTATTGTATTCCATGGTTTTGCATCAGCTCCAAGAGTGGTTTCAATAATCTCCTTCTTCTCAATGTTTCTTGTGCAATGTCTGTGAAGATCTGGAGATTGGTGCTTTCATATTTAACTGGTGCCCTTTTTTTCAAGCACTCCCAAATTTGTGGTTAAATAAATTTAGGGAATATGGCGCTGCCAATGAGATATTGGGTAGTAGGTACCCCAAATAAGTGATAGTATTTGAATGATTCAAAAGTGTGGTATTGGCTGTGAAGCCTTTACCGCACACAGGTTGGTTAAAGAGTACACCACATCAGTAAATGCTAAAATAACAACCACAAAAAACACTCTTATAAAAGCACCAATGAAACTAAGAAATAGATAATCCTTTATTAATATAAAGTGCTTAGTGATATTCTCTAATAAGATAGATCCCAATATAGTGATTGGTAATATAAAGTGCTATTCAGTGTATATATAAAAAAAAAATATATATATATATATATATATATATATATATATATATATATATATATATATATATATATGGTGGTGACTCAAGTGGCTTGTGGGAGGTATAGTAGGTTATGATAATCTCAAATAATACTACCAATTAAAATGCATACAAATAAATAAAAATACAAATACTTAAAAGATAGTAGTGAATATATGTGTCCGGTGATAAATTATGTCCAGTCGAAACAATAATTAGCAAGGTGCAAGGTGCAATGGTGAATAAATAATGAAATTAAGGTGCAACTTGGATCAAAAATAGATAGATATATAGGTGCTTAATAGTTATCCTCTTAGGCCAGATCAAATAATTAAATAGGTGCTTAGAGGGTTAATAAATATCCTCTAGTAGGAGTGCAAGCAGTAATATGCACAGTGAAGATCATAAATTAATGTCCATAAGTGGTGGTGCTCAATCTTCCAGTGGCAATCCCAAAAATCTTCTTATTAAAGGAGGGTGCCCGGGTGGTTAAGAAATAGATTGCACTCACCAGAGTGCCTAACCCCACACAGGGGTATTAGGCAGGGGTATTTATGGGCTGTATGCCACAGCACAGGGATGGCAGATTCTGTATATCCTAAATACTGCTCCTGTGTCCGTACGTCTCTTGCACCAGGAAGGGGATAGGGGAGTAGATGTTGCTCAGCAGTACTAAATATGCTTCCCGGTGTGTACTCCAGCAGTATGGTGTGAAAAATGAACAAGGAGGGGGACACATAGCGTGATACGTAATGTAAGATTTATTTATAAAACACAAGGTAAGGTACCACTGGTGTACCTTTTGATCTTCTAATCCAGTGTACTCTTTCTATTTTTATCCATTCTGCTTCACCTCTGTCTAATAATGGGTTAAAGATTTTCCTCATTTCATATGTTAGATCTTCCCCATGTTTTGGTTCTGGTAGGCCTCGTATTCTCAGATTCTTCCTTCTGTTCCAGTTTTCTTGGTCTTCCAGTTTATTAGTTCCTCTACAGTATTTATTTTTTAGATCTGTCATTTCTCTTTTTAACTCATTTATTGTTTGTGTGTGGCTTTCTTGTCATTTTTCCATCTCTTCAACACATGACAATATGTGGCCCAGATCATTATGTATTGTTGCCATTTCTGATTTTAAAGATTTTTCTGATGCCACAAACATAACAGCCATTTCAAAGCACTAACAAAAAATGATTATTTCTTTGATATATATCTCCTAATATATAAACCATAGTGTCCTTGTATGTGGGGGTAGGAGCCTATGAAGCTCTTGCTAGGACCCCCAGGCAGCCATCCACCTATGTAGAATTTTCCGTTTTCCTGACAGTCTCCATGGCAGCCTACATGTGGGAAATAACTAGCCCAAGTCACACGGGTGGGAATGTTTCAAAGCAAATTTTACTTCAAATTATTAGCAGACAAAACAGTCAAGCCAAAATTAACTGAAGATAAGGAGGCTGGCTCCACACAATAATGTGTCATAAACGTATTTACAGAAGACCAGGAAGCCGCTCTGCAGACTACTTCTGGTGCAACATGATGCGAAGCCGCCCAGGACGTTGAGATGCTTCTCGTTGAGTGGGCTGTCACCGCCTCCGGAGGAGCCAAACCCTCTACACAGTAAGCTCGTTGAATAGCAGACACAATCCAGGCTGCAATGGACCTTGACGAAGCCCGCTTTCCTCTATTTTTGCCTGAGAAGAGGACGAAGAATCTGATTGTCTGAAGGAAGATGTTGACTGGAGATATTCCATTAGAGTCTTCCCTACATCCAAGGGATGAGGTTCATTATCCTCAGAAAATCGAAAGGTAGGAAGCACAATCTCCTGGTTTTCATGAAAAACCGATGATACCTTCGGATTGAAATTGAACATCGGAATTAGGACCACTCGATCCGGAAAGAATGTGAGGAAAGGTTCTTTATGACCAAGGGAACTGATCTCAGAGACCCTCTTGGCTGAAGTGATTGCCACTAAAAAGGCTGTCTTAATGGTATGTTCTCTGATAGAGATGGAGTCCGTCGAACTGGTTCTTGAAAGGACGTGAAGGACAAGAGGAAGGTCCCATTTTGGGAACCTTGGTTTCCTCTGAGGTCTGAGTCTGACCGCACCTTTGAAAAACTGCTGTATGAGTACATGCTTGGCCCAGGGGAATCCTGAGAACACCGATAAGGCTGATATTTGCACCCTGAGAGTCCCAACTGAGAGAGATTTATCCAGTCCTGCTTGAAGGAACTTCAGAACTTCTTGAACTCCAAAATTCGAGGAAGGATTTCCCTCCGGGTATGTGAATTCTAAGAATCTAGACCAGACTCTGCAGTAAAATCTGTTCGTGCTAGGTCTCCTGGAGTTCATTAAAGTAGGGATTGCCCCAGGAGGGCATCCGAGTGACTCCAACCTCTCCCTCTCAAGAACCAGACCGTTAACCTGAGCAGGGCAGGGGTCTAATGTTGTTCCCTGCGAGAGAAGGTGTGGTCTGAGAGGCAGGGGAATCGGGCTCTGATAACTGAGCTGCAGGAGAAGTGGGAACCAGGGCCTGATTGGCCAATGAGGGGCCACCATGACGATCTCCACATCTTCTGCTTGGAGTCTTTGAAGAAATCTGAGGATGATGGGAAACGGGGGAAAAGCATATGCCCTGCTGAATTCCCATCTATTGGTCAGAGCATCTGTCCCGCAGGATTGGTGACACCTGCTGCGTGTGAAGTACCGGTCCAGCTTGTGGTTGCATGGAGATGCAAACAGGTCTACTTCGGGTGAGACCCCTAGTGACAGAATCCACTTGAATGAGTCGATGTGGAGAGACCACTCGTTGTGATTCAACTGGACTCTGGAAAGGAAATCTGCCTGGACATTCTGTGGCACCGGAATGTAGGCCGCCGAGATGTTGGACAGATGGGCTTGGGCCCATGTCATGATTGGATCTACCTCTTGAAGAAGGGAGAGACTTCTGGTTCCACCCTGTCTCTTCACATAAGCCACTGCCATGATGTTGTCCATTCGGAGAAGCACGGATTTGCCTTCTATCAGGTGGTGGAAAGCTTGAAGAGCTAGAAAAGCTGCACGGAGCTCCAGGATGTTGGAGACCAGGGAGTGGGCTTGTGGAGGCCATCTCCCTTGAGCCACCTCTGCCATGCAATGGGCTCCCCAACAAGAGTTGCTGGCATCTGTTGTAATGATGACCCAAGAGATGGGAACTAGGGAATGGCAATTGAGCAGGTTCTTGCGTTGGAGCCACCATATTAAGCTGTTTCTCATGCTGTGGGAAATAAAAATACGCTGCTCGGGTTCCTCCGGATTCCATTGAAGAAGGAAGCACCTTTGAAACGGCCGTAGACGTCACAGTGCCCACTTGACCATAGGGGCCGTTGAGACCATAGTGACGATAATCTTGAGACACTGGGATGCCGTCAGAAAGGAGGAGGAGAGGGCTGGACGGATCCTCTCCTGCACCACCGGGATTTTCTCTAGAGGAAGAGAAAGTATATTCTGGACGGTGTTGAAATGAGCCCCTAGATAAACCAGATGTTGAGAGGGCTCCAGATGACTTTTTTGTAGATTCAACAACCACCTGAACTCCATGAGAGTTGAGGTGACCAGGTCCCTGTGGGACAGAAGTTGATCCTTGTCTTGTGATAACAGTAGAAGATCGTCTAAGTAGTGGTGAAGACACACACCTTTCATTCTGATTAGAGCTACCACAGCCAGAAGGACCTTGGAGAACACCCTTGGGGATGTAGACAGGCCAAAAGGAAGACAGATGAACTGGAAGTGTCGAAGCTCTATTGCAAAATGAAGATACTTGTGGAAGTTCACTGCTATAGGCACGTGGAAATATGCGTCTTTAAGATCTATTGACACTAGCCAATCTCCTGGAAGCACTGCTTTCTGAATGGTAGATAAGGTTTCCATTTTGAACTTTTCGTTCTTTATGAATCCGTTGAGATAGGTGAGATCTATCACAGGACGCCATGATCCATTTTTCTTCTGTACTAGAAAGAGGGGCGAATATACCCCTTGGAATCTTTCTTGCATGGGCACCGGTGTAACGTTAAAAAACCATACCTCGTTAGAATTCTATACCCTCGTCACTTCTGGACTGAAACAGCTGAGCGGCGCAGCAGTGCGCATCTTCAGAGTCCCGGATACGTCATTGCACAGGAGAGAAGTTCACAACTACGCATGCTCGGAGGGAATGAAATTATTACGGAGTGTGTGTAATGTTATACTTGAGGCGGTTACATTAAAACAGTTCGGCGGCAACATGAGGCATCTCCTCTCCTATCCCTGACACTTCCCTCATCTCGACGGCGGGTGTATGAAATGTAAGTGACGGCGATCTCGGCTCCGTGATCCGCTTTTATATTTATTAGCCGAGATGAGGGAAGTGACAGGGGAAGGAGCGGAGATGACTGATGTTGCAGAGGAGCTGTTTTAATGTAACGGCGGCAAGTGTAACTAGCATGAGAAATCCATACCCTCCGTAGCTGCACCGGAAGTGACGAGGGTATGGTTTTCTCACGGGTATGGTTTTTTCACGGAACACCGGAACTATTGCGCCCTGAGCCGCCAAAGTGTTTACATAGTCGAGGAAAACACTTCTTCTCTCGTCCTGAGAAGGCAAGCGAGTGGGGATGAACCTGGAAACGGGATCTGTCGAGAAGGTCCATGTGTGTCCTATGGAAACTGTCCTGGTGGTCCAGACGTCTGAGATTGAGGCCGCCCAGACACGCTGAAAGTGGAGCAGGCGCGCCCCCACCTGGCATGTCTGAACGGGCCCAATCTCAAAAAGACTTTGAGGTTTCTTGCACGGAAGGTGCTGAGCATCTGACCGTCTTACAAGAGGATGCTTGGCTTCCTTTCCAATTTCTCCTATAATCTCGCCCAAGCCTGTATGAGCGGGCATCTCTTGAACGCTCTGCAAATTGCTTTCTTGGTTGCTGCTTCTTAGGGCCAAAGAGGCGCCTATCTTGGGGAAGGAAACCTGACTTTCCACCCGTCACTTTAGTAATTGCATTATCCAATTTGTTTCCGAATAAGGAAGATCCTTCAAAAGGGATTTTGCACCAAGTCTGCTTGGAGGCTGGGTCTGCCAGCCAGGGGCGCAACCACAGGGCTTGTTTGGCTGTGACAGAAGCCAACATGGATCTGGATAAGAGACGTAACACATCAATGGATGCTTCTCCAAGAAACACAGAAGCTAACTTCAGTTCCTGAACAGGAGAGTTTTCTACTGCATCTTCAGACACACTCCTTAGTTTCAGTTCCACATCAGAAACCCAGGTTTCCATGGCCTTAGACATAGCTGCAAATGCTAGCACAGGTTTACAAGCCGCACCGGCCGTGATATAGATTCTCTTTAAATCTAGATCCATTTTCCTGTCCAGAGGCTCTTTAAAGGAAACCGCATCGTCCAGCAGTAGGATAACATGTTTTGCTAGTCTGGAGACCAGAGGAGCTGATTCCAGATGACTGACCTCTTCTGGTTTAAAGGGATACAATTTAGCCAATTTAGAGGATAAGGAGGCTTTGCCATCCCCTCTACTCCATTCTTCCAGAATGACATCCTTTAATTCTGAAAGGAGCGGAAAGTTTAGCCGCTCTTTCCCCAGGTGTTTGAAAAACCTTTGTTGTTTTGTTTGTGGGGTAATGGGATCTTCCCATTTCAGAGCCTCTTTGACTGCTCTTATGAGAGGTGAAACAAGGGCGAAATCAAAGCCCCCAACTGCACCTTCCCCTTCTTCCGAATCACTTTCTGAGGATTTTCCGGAAGTGAAGCTTGGTTGAGAGGGACCTTGTTCTTCAGGGGCCTCAGCAGAGCTGGAAGTAGCAGGCCCAGGTATGGGGCTAGCACCCCAATCCTTCAGGGATTGTTGGACAATCCGTTTCACCAGGGATTCCAATCTCTGATCTTCAGACTCTCTCTCACCAGAAGCACGAGCAAAGCAGGGCTCGCAAAGGGACTTGTCCTCCGGGACATGCGCCCCACAACCCCAACAGGCTCTCTGGGCCGTATGGCTACTGTGGCGGTGTGTGCGGTGTCTGGAGGAGGAATTTGAGCGTCTCCTTTCATGACTGCTCCCTGATGGAGACTCACGGCGTCTTGACCTTGAAGAAGATTCTCTTCGTGGCCTGACAGGGTCTCTTTCTTGGATTTAGCCATGAATCATGAGCCAGCATCCCTCCCTTCATATCCCCCCAGAGGACCAGCACTCACCTGTTGTGAGAGGGCTGGCCACAAGGGGGCGGTGAAGCAGGATCCATGTTTCAGGCAAAACCAAAACTGACAAGGAAATAGAGAGCATACAGCGGATCACTACAAGGTAATAAGGAACACTCACGTGTCATCTTAATATGCATCCAACCGCCCCCCCCCCCCCACTGTTTTCGCCACTAGATAATCATCCATCATATGATATGATCCACCTGGGCGGTGAGGACTAAAAAAATTGTGATATGCATCACATAGGTGGCCCTCTTCTAAACCGCTCCTCTCTTGACCACGAGACGACACTGTAACCTACAAGTCGGGAAAAGCATTAAACTCCTCTTTAAAGTGTCATCAAAAGATTTAATTTCCTGCACCCTCTGTGGGGACAGGATGAGTTCTGAGACTTTACCCTTGTAACTGTGGTCAAGTAGGGTTGCCAACCAATAGTGATCCTTCTCGTTGATGTCAAGTATTCTTGGGTTCTTTCATAGGCTTTGAAGCATGAGGGAGCCCATGTGCTGCAAGTTTGCGGAGGCATGAGAAGCAGACTCCTCTGGGTCACTGAGGTGTTCAGTATCTGGAGCTGCCTCTTTCCAGCCATGCACTACTCCCAAGGGTTCTGGGGATGAAAAACCATCTGTTGAGGGTTGACGTATGTCTTCCTCTGCTTCAATGCCCTCAAAACTGCCAGAATCCTCCCCCTACTTCCTCTCCTTGTGTATGTTCTGTTGTGTAGGAAGAATGGTGTTTGCATAAAGAGGGCCTTGAGAGGAAAGGAAGCCCTCCTCTTCCTCCCGCTGCTCTGCCTCGAGTGTCCTGTCCATAATGCCATGCAGAGTTTGCTTCAGCAATAACACAACAGGGATTGTGTCGCTGATACATAGATTGTCACGGCTCACCATCCTTGTGTCTTCCTCAAATGGTGACAGTACAGTGCATGTATCCGTTATCAACAGCTATTGGCAAGGGGAAAAAAATCCAAGCTGGCCTGAGGCTGTCGTTGTGCCATACTCACACAGATACTCATTGACAGCCCTCTGCTGCATGTGCAGCCGCTGCAGCATTGCCAAAGTTGAGTTCCACCTGGTGGGCATGTTACAATTTGGGCAGTGTATGGGCAGGTGCAATTCCCGCTAAATTTCAGCCAACTGAACACTTGCACACAACCATTCCTGGCTCCAGCTGGTGTGGCGTGAACCACCCCTGGGCCTGCCCCAGCAGAGCTGCAATAATCTCTGCTCCAGTGTGGTTCTTGTCCCCTAGACACAGCAACTGAAGCACTGCATGTCACCTTTTAACCTGACTCATTGAACAGGCCCTTGAATGCTTAGGGGGTTCTTCTGATTCATAGGACAATTCAACAGAGGAAGGCATGGAGGAGGAGGAGGAGAAGGGGGTAGAGCTGACAAATCTCGCATCATTGTGACTAGTTGTATGGATACATGCCGGCATAACAAGCTGCAGCACTGAGCCCTGTCCTGCATCCTTTTGAATTGCAAGCAGAGTTACCCAGTGTGCTGTGAATGAAAAAGCGTCACTGACCATGCTTGCTGGACCATGTGTTAGCAGTAATGTGAACTTTGCAGATAACTGCCTTGCCCAATGATGCCACAACATTGTCTTCCTCGTGATGGTACAGAGTTGGAATGGCCTTATGTAAAAATAAATACCGACTTGGAACCTGCCCTTGGGGTACAGCACATTCTGGAGGGGGCAGAATCCACCAGATGGAAAGGCAGAAGTTGTAACACCAGTAGCTTTGACAAGCTTGAATTTAGACACTGGGCATGTGGGGGGCAGTGACTGTATTATTATTATTTTTTTGCTGCAGCAGATGCAAATTTGCTGGCAATAGTCTACAGCTGGTGGTGTGCTACTGTCAGATGTGCTGCAAGGACCTGGGACACCCTATGCTAAACCATCATCCCTGTCAGTGGAGGCTGCTGAGAGGTCATGAGGTATAGTGGGTGTAGACTGAGGTGAGTAAGGAGAAGGAACAGAAGTGCGTCCATTTGGTGTGGCTTTTCAGAGTGGTGGGAGGTTAAATGCCTTGTTAAGCATGTAGTACCCAAATGGCTGGTGTTTTTGCCACGCTTGATGTGCTTGAGACAAAGTTTGCAAATTGCAACAGTGCAATCGGCTGTACATGTGCTAAAAAAGGCCCAGACAGCTGAGCTGTGGGAAGAGTGCCGGGAGATAACAGCTCGACAATGTGATGAAATAGGGTTGCTGCTCCTTACTCTTCCATGATGTCTGCCTTGTTGGGGTTGTGCCTCACCCTCACTTTCCTTTTCTGCTTTATCCAGCACTCAAGTTGCATCAGTGACCTCATCATCATCATCTCCTCCATCCTCATTACCACTGGAGACAACTTGGCAATACGCTGCAGCTGGGGGAACATGACTGCGAATTTGTGTACCAGTGTTCTCACCTATCTGTAAGCTCATGTTCCTACCTTCCTCAACCTCAGAACCAACATCTAAATCAAGTTATGGCTGTGCATCGTCAAGGAGCAAGTGGCTAGCATTGCGTTCAAATAACTCAGCTGACTCCTCCATGCCTGATGCTGGACAATGGCAGGAAAAGCTGTGGACAAGGAGGCAGATTTAGCCACTCTGGCAGCTGCAGTGGACTTAGCACTAGTTTAGTAAGCCAGTCTACCACCTTCTCAGCATGATGTGGCTGGATAGCACAGGACACATCACTAAACAGAGGAAATGATTCCCTGCCTGAGGGTTGACCACGTCGAACTTTGCCTGTGGACACATAAGCTGCTGGCCCCCTCACAGTGCCATAGGAACATCTTCCTCTCCTTGTTGGCCTCCCAGACATGATGGGGGGGTTGTGTTTATTAACAAACTGTAATAAAGATGTGGAAATGTGTATGTGGATGCACTTTAATCAATGGAAAGTGGTGTTTGGTGCACTTTAACCTGAGTGCTTACTACGATACACTCCACCGACAGACTACAATATACTGCAGTAAAACTGCACTAATGTACAGAAATATACTGCGTTAAATGTGCACTAATGCGCAGAAATATATTGCGTTAAATGTGTGCTAATGCACAGAAATATACTGCGTTAAACTTGCAGTAATGCACTGAAATATCCTGCGTTAAATGTGCACTAATGCACAGAAATATACTGCCTTAAACATGCAGTAACACACTGAATTATACAGCGTTAAATGTGCACTAACACAATTAAATATACTGTGTTAAATGACATGTAACTCACTGAAATATACTGCATTAATTGTGTACTAATGCACAGAAATATACTGCATTTAATGTGCAGTAATGCAGTAAAGTATACTGACTTAAACATGCACTAACACTGAAATATACTGCCCTAAACGTGCACTAACGCACTGAACTATGATGTAGTAAACCTGCCCTGACAAAATAAACTGACACAAAAGTAAAAATGAATGGTCACTACACTCACACTGACTAAACTATCATTAGATTCCCACTAAAGTGACACTAAAGTAAAAATTAATGGTCGCACTACACTCACACTGACTGAACTATCACTAGATTCCCACTAAATTGATATTCTACACTGACAATAGAATTAGAATAGCACACTATAGCACACTACCTCTCTAGTAGCAGTGAACAGAGCTTTGTTCTATCTCTCTCCACACCGATATCACACTACAAAAGGCCAATTTTGAAAGGATATTTTTATAGTGTGGGGTGGGACTAAGAGCAATGAGCCATGATTGGATAGAGTCATCTTTACTTTCTCCAATCATGGCTCTGACAGTGCTCTTTGCCCTGATTGGGCAAAGCTTTCATTGCTTCAGCCAATCAGGGCTTTCAATGCACTGTGCACTGGTGCAGGGCATTGTGGTAATTCGGCAGGACCCATTAATTCGAGTGTTCGTCGAATGGGCGAACAGCCAATGTTCGGCCCAAAGTCATGCTCGGGCCTAACCATTTGCCCATCCCTAATGGCCATTGGCCAATGATGTTGGCTTACATGTCAGCCCCTCACTTTAAAAAGACAGGGTTCCTAAGAGCCATATTGGCAATGTGCTTATCTGCTGATAAAGTGCATAGGGACAAATTATTGTAGGTACTGGCCTCTTAAAGAAGTTAATACTTCACTGAATGTCCTTTAACCACTTAAGCCCCGGAAGATTTTACCCCCTTCCTGACCAGGGGGTATTTTGCGATTCAGCACTGCGTGACTTTAACGGACAATTGCGCGGTCGTGCGACGCTGTACCTAAACGAATTTGACGTCCTTTTTTTCCCACAAACAGAGCTTTCTTTTGGTGGTATTTGATTACCTGTGCGATTTTTTGATCACGCGCTATAAACAAAAAAAGAGAGTCAATTTTGCAAAAATAACAATATTTTTCACATTTTTTTATATGAAATTCCCCCCAAAAAAAAAGTAAAAATCAAAATTTTTTAAAATTTTCGGCCAATTTGTTTTATGCTACATATGTTTGGTAAAAAAAATTGCAAAAAGCGTATTTTGATTGGTTTGCGCAAAAGTTATCGCGTTTACTAACAAAGGGAAAGATTTTTGTCATTTTTGTTGTTTTTTTTTTTAACGCGTAATGGCGGCGATCTGCGATTTTTTTTGCGGTACTGCGACATTGGGGCGGACAGATCAGACCCTTGACTGACATTTGTGACACTTTTGGGGTTACCAGTGACATTTCTACAGTAATCAGTGCTATACATATGCACTGTTACTGTAAAAATACACTGGTTGTGAAGGGGTTAACTTTATTTGGGAGGGAGGGGCTGTGTGTATCCATAGGGGCGTGCTTTCTACTGTGATTGGCTGTGGCTTGAGCTGTAAGGACACTGATCAACGGATCTACATACTAGATCCGTTTGATCAGTGTCTTTACAGCAAGGAGAATGACAGGTGGCTTGTTTGCATAAGCTGCCTGACATTCTCCCTCTCCCCCGGCGATCGCCGAGTGACCGGCGGACATCGGGTCCGCTGGTCACACGCGCGGGGGGGTCCGTGACCACGCGGGAGCGGGAGCGCACCTCCGGGGGCGCGCGCTCGCTCCCTAGACCCTCACAAGCTAGTGACGTAGCCCTACGTCACTTTGCCTGTGAGGGGCTGACTGCCGACGTAGATCGGCGTTAGGCAGTCGGCAAGTGGTTAAGTAGCATAACACTTTGTATCTTGGAGAATTTTGGGGAAAGTAGTGTAAAAGAGCCCCACATCTTAATGCTTTCTGATGTGTGTCTTGCAGCTTTTTATAGGCTCTTCAATTGTACCTTCATGTACAGTCATAACAGGCTAGGTGTTTTTTTAAAGAACATATTTTATATATTTTTTTTTTTGCTGGCTGCAATTTACTTTTCAAATGTACTTTACTGCTAACCAGCTGCATGTTTATTTTGGCAGGAAAGATTCCATAATAGTTCCTGAGGTCAATTTTTTAAATATATTTTTCTGTAAAAACAGTTGCATTCACACATAAGCTTATTTTTTCCTTTGGGAATGTATGTGATAGTGCTTGGCAGGGGATTGTTGTAAAAAGGAGCAGATCATTGTCACACTATAACACAAAGTGCCCAAACAAGGACTTACATATTGGTATCACAACTAGCTGTTAAAATTAATATGACATTTTAGAGGTTAGGTTTAACAAAGTCCTTTGAATTTCTGTTCCCTACCTGTGTGCACAGATCTGTACACTCACAAATCCTTTTAAGGACCAATATCTGTTCTCTACAACTGGTTCATAGCTAGCTCTTCAATTGGCAATACATGAGCTATGTTTTTCCATTACATTGATTATTTTTATTTTGCTAATTAAATTCTGGGTGCTTAGACTCATTGAGCACTTGTTATTGACATCCTGTTCAAGGGTTTTTCTTTTTGCATAGTTTAAAATAAAATAAAAAGTGCAAGAATGGTGTACACCTAAGTCGCCTCTCATAACACTACTCACATTCACCACACCTCATTTTCCCAATGATAAAATAAAAGTTAGGTATACATCCGTTAGGCCTATTATCCCTGATTAAAATGGCCCCGCTGCTGGCCAATTTTAAATTTTTTAAATTTTAATCAATAGTCTTTATTACATTTTTTCCTTACAACATAAACATATAAAATGCAACATTAAACCCACACAAAAACCCTAACCTAACAAGAAAAAAAAAAATTCAACCAATCCTTCCATTACAATCAAGGTTCCATATTATTCATACCTTTACACATTAAAACCCTGTTGCCCCCTCTAATAAAAATGTGAAGAGTAGGGAATCATATCTGGATATACTAACCAATGCTTTCATATTTTAGAAAACTTTTGTGGAGTTTCTCTTATCTTATATATTTGTTGTTCTTTCAACAAAGCATCATTTACTTGAAATCTCCAGTCCTCTAAAGAGGGCGTGAAAGAAGAAAATAGTCACACACCACCATGGAATCCAATGAAGAAAAGTTCCTTTATTCACATAAGTGGTACAATGTACAAGATACAGCAGGGTAGGACAGTAGACGCGTTTCACACGACTGTTACGTGAACAAGCACGTAACAGTCATGTTACTTATGTGAATAAAGGAATTTCTTCATTGGATTCCATGGTGGTGTGCGACCATTTTCTTCTTTCATGCTTCTCCTGGTGGCGAGCCGAGGTTCAGCACCCACCTTGAATCATGGACTTTGACTAGCCTTAATAATATATCCACCATAGGTGATATTGCCTCATCCGAAAAACTACTCAAAAGACAGATTTTAGGATCCATAGGAATCTGGAGAACAAGTACATTATTTATTATGCTCAGCAACTCTCTCCAGTATCTAAATAATTTGGGACATCTCCACAACATGTGTAGGAGGACAGTCGGTGTCTGTTGACACCTTGAACATTCCGGAGATTCCCGTCTGCCCCACCGAAACAGCTTAATAGGTGTACGGCATGTTCTGTATATTATAAACCTCTGTAAAAGTTGTTGTGTTGGCGCTAAAGATATGGTCAATATTTTACAAAAGTTATTTTTCCATTCCTTGTCAGAGAAGTCTCCCAGGTCCCCCTTCCATCCCTTCCCCCTCTGCTGGCCAATTTTACACTGCTGTATCATCTGCAGTATCTTAATTTTTATTATTATTTTTTTTTTAACTTAGAATTGTTTTTACTGATAATTAATTGAAAATAGTCATTATAACTTAACAGAACAAGATGCACAATTATATATCTATTTTGAAACCATTAGTACAGTAACAATAAGTTATTCAGTAGCTACATAAACACAAAACACACAATGAGCTGCATAAACATTTTTTTTTCTTTCATTTGCCACAAAAAAGACACAAAAGTAGAATTAACAAATGTAAAACATAAAAAAAAATAGTAGTGGCAGGAGGGAAAGTGGTTGGGTCTTGATCAATGTTTCGATTTTAATATTATCAACGTACAGGTCTCTGCCCTTTTTGTTTATTTTAAGAATAACGTTTAATAACCAGTGGTCATCACCAGTGGCTAAAGAATATCCCGAAGGGACAACTCCTACGGGTTAGGAGGAATTGCACCACTGACTCTGATTTTGAGGTTCAGTTCCGGATTATCAAACAACGGTTTCTGGAAAAGGGATATGATGGTCGCCTTTTGGATAGGAATATAGCCAAGGTGGCCAAACTTTCACAAGAAGAATGTTTGGTTGAACGCATTAGGATACCTGACACCAAACATGAATGGAGCTTTCTTGCACAATACAATGCCAAATTTAAGGAGGTGAAGGAGATTATTAAGAGGCATTGGGGAGTCTTATGATTAGATAAGATTCTGTGCAAAGCCTTACCACCAACTCCCATTTTCATTTACAGGAAAGCACCCACTTTTGGAGACCAAATAGTACAGAAGGTCTTGGATCCCCCCGTAAGACCAAAAATGTTTTGGGATAACAGAATAGGATTTTTTGCCTGCTGTCATTGTAAGGCCTGTAAGCATGTACGTACCCATTTAAGGGGTTTTACCTCCTTTCATTCCTCAGCAAATGGAAACGTTTTTCAAATTAAGGATTTTATTACATGCAAGTTCGACCCATGTGGTCTATGGCCTGGAATGTCCTTGTGGACTAATTTATATTGGTAGAACAAAAAGAACCCTGGCGGTTAGAGTTTGTGAGCACATTGCAAATATCAAAAAAAGGGTTCAAGGACCACAAGTGTCTCTTCATTTCAAACATTACCACAACCAGGACCCTACTCATTTGAAATTCTGGGGCATAGAAAGGGTGGATCCTGTGTGGAGGGGATCTAATATGGTCCGGGAGATCTCTAAACGAGAAACCCAATGGATCTTCCTGACCATTTCTTTACATCCCAACGGGTTAAATATAGATCTGGACATTAATTGCTTTATTAGCAATTATTAGACCAATTTTTTTTTTCCCCGTCTGCTTTTATTTTTATATTTCGTCCAGTTTTTCTGAGTGCTGTTCGTTTCAGTGGCATTTCACTTTGTCTGAATGACCATTGATTTAATTTTATGTTTTCTATCTTTAATATTTTAAATGATACCACATTTTAGTCCTGAAGTTTGGTGCTTGGTATGACATTGGGGACACTTCATTGTGATATAGTCATTTGAAGCTGTGGTGGAGTTATTTATGCTCTTGATAGTGTTTTATGTAGATTGGTTTTATCTGTTTATGAATTGAATGTTTACTGATGTTTAATTCATTTTAATATTTATATTTATTATGCCCGATATTTTATGCAGATCGCATATGTATACTATAAGTATTTATGTTTCATTTTTAGTATCTGCCCCCATAAATGTATTTATTTATGGTATATTGTATATTGCTATGTATTTATATGTGGTGTATATTCCATGTATGCCACTTGTGGGGACAGTTGGTGCGGGTGATCGTCCTGTGATCCGTAGTTCTGTGGCCCACTTTCGCTGGGTAGCCGGCTATTGCAGGGTTAACAGACAAGGGAAGGAGGTGACGCACAGTATTGGCGGAAGTACGGGCAAATTTTAGGTTCCAGGTGGAGGGGGCGGGTATACATCTGCTCCGTGGCGTCTATGTCAGTAGATTGGGAGCCAGAACCGCCTTCCTCCTTGGACGATTAATGGAAGTGACCGTACCGCGTGCCCACGCCCTCCGTAGAAGTCCTTGATGACGAAAGGCGTAAGGGCGTTAGCATGCGGTCACCAGGGTTACCATTTGCATCTGACGTCATACCCGGAAGCAAGCCGACCAGGTACCAGGCGGCTCGCCGCTCGAGACGGGAGACACTATCGGACACCGGGTAACCAAGTTATCTATGGTCTGCTGGAATTTTATGTAATACATGTGAGTGCATTATTGGAAGGGTCTTTTGGGGATTGTCTTCAATAAACTTAGTTATGCAAAATTACGCTATGTTTATCTCGCCATCTATTTTCATGCACACCCAGGTATGCTGAGTGCCTTCCATCCAAATTTGTGAGGAGTCAGTTCGTTCCAGGGTACCTGTGGTTTGAGGCAAAGATCATCTTCATTGAATCATATGGGCTTTATTTAAAGCTGCCTCTGGTGAGTGTATTACCATTAGGCGTGCACAGCGGTGAGGTGGAGGCTTTCTGCATGTGGTATGCACGATTGTGGATGATCCTACCTACCTTGGAAACACTTGGACTTCATTTTCTATTTGGACTGTGTGCATGAAGAATTTTTAGCATTGATCCTTTATGTTTGCACGAGGACTTTATTCTTTAAGTTTTATTGCACTGACGTGTTATTATGTTCTTTTATTAGCAACATTTTATGATTAGTATATTTTTATGATATACCAGCGCCGCTAGTGGATTCTTGAGAGGTCCTTTCTGTATATGGCTTGGCAGTAGGACTACATTTCTCTGAATACACCCTTTTGATAAAGTTTAATAAACACTTTCAAAGGGTTACACAGAGTTAGAACAAGCAAATAAAGCAACCATTGACATTGATCTATGAAAAAAAGCATAATTTGTGCTTTAGTCCCAGTTCACATTTGTGCGATGCGGGAATGCTGCGAATATGCAGCATGATCCCGCATCGCATCCGCACCTCTGGCAGTTCACACTGCCATATGCGATACGCAGCGGGTGTCAATTGAAAGTTAACGACACCCCCAGGTGCAAGCGCATATCGCAGTGCGATCTGCAAGTTTGCACAGAATCGGATTGCAATAGCTGCGGATTGCTGCGGATAAAAAAAGGGTCAAGTGCGTGTTTAGTGCGGATGCGGTGCAAATTTAGCCATACAAAGTGTATGGCTGAAATTTGCACCGCACATGAGATCGCATGTAATTTAGGAGCAGTGCGCTCCGAATTACATGCGATCTCCGTGATCGCACTAATGTGAACCAGGGCTTAAACCCAAATCCATTGTCACATCAAAGGTACCAGTATTAGACATGCAATGAAAGTTAAGTGTTGTAAAAAATTGAGTTTTGTGCAAACCAGTGCAACATAACTACACAACAGTTCCTAAACAGGAGACTGAAAGTACTATAAAGGGAAAGAGGATAGAAAGCATAGGAAAGGATGAAGAAAAACGTGGGAAAGACAAAGGAGGGGGGGGGGGGGGTGTTGCAACCAGCTAAGAGTGCCAGCACTGTCCTACAATTAACCTTTCCTGTAGGTTCGCAGTGAGCTCCTCCATTCTCATTATTAGATTCCCATCAGTGCCTCCTGATCGCTGCCACCAATCAGTGCCTATCAGTGCCCACAAGTGCAGCCTCATCAGCGCACATCAATGAAGAAGAAAAATTACGGGGGGGCGTGGCTTGGACCCGATCTGATATGGCCGCTTGAATCCGAGCTCCTGCGCTGTGGAGTCTGTCATTACCTTTTTCTGAGCCCTTTACCCGCGCCTGTCACGTTCAAAGACATGGGAAGCAAGGCTAGAAGCTCTTCTGCCACTCGAGTGGGAACCCCGAGGGAAATGGAGTCACAGCTCAGCCGCAATATCCCGGACATTTTCCGGACACAACGGCCTTCTCCATCCCCCTCAGCCTCTCAGCCCGCCCGCTCGCGTTCCCGCTCGCCGAACAGGCAATCTGTGGAACTGAGTGCCTCCCTGCCTATGCCTCTTCACGATCCCCCGGGGCCACCGGTGACTCCTCCGATCCTCACCATGGCAGATTTACAATTTGTGGCGGCTGACATTAAAGCTGCCATGGCGGCGGCCATAGCAGAACTACGCAGTGATTTCCAGGCCATGTCGGCAAGAGTGGAGGAAGTTGAACAAATCACTGCCCGCCATGACACCTCCCTGGGTCTTATCCACCAAGTGACTGAGTCGCATGCCGTGCTCCTACGGGACCTTAACCGGCATGTTGAGGACCTGGACAATCGGGGCCGCCGGAGGAACCTGAGGGTGCGAGGGGTCCCCGAGAGCATAGAACACCAGAATTTACCTCAGGCCGTCTCCTCCATATGCAACGACCTCCTTGGCAGACCCCCTGAGGCGCCCGTGGCATTCGAGCGTATCCACAGAGCCCTGAGACCCCGTGGCAGGGAGAATGATCCCCCGAGGGACGTGGTGTGCTGCCTGGTCAACTTCCAGCTCAAGGAGGATGTGTTGCGGAATGCCAGGATGCGGCAGCACCTCACGTTCCAGGGCGCGGAGGTCAAGTTGTTCCAAGACCTCTCTGCCATAACCCTGCAGAGACGGCGGGAGCTTCGCCCGCTGCTGGAAGAACTCAGGTCCAGGGCGATCGTTTATCGCTGGAAGTTCCCCTTCGGCCTGTCAGCCACATCGCAGGGTCGCACCGCTCTACTGAGAGTTCCTGAGGACCTCGAGCACTTCTGTGCCACTTTGGGCATACCTCACATCAATGTGCCTGACTGGTACAGTGAATTCCGCTGCTCTCCGCTGCACCGGGCAACCTCTATGGATGGCATCCAGATGGCTGACAACTTTGTTTTGGGTCGCCGACGCTCCCACCCGCCTTCTTCACCTCCGGGCTACGGTAGAGATGTTCCTCGCAACGGGAGCCCCTCGGCATCTCCGGTTCACCGGAGGGCGCGTCATGACCACTAGATGTCTGCGCTCACCGCGCCTCCTGCTGGATAGCACAGAGACCTTTTTTGCTCTTTGGATGTCTCCTGGATTCGACTCTCTCCCCTGATGGATTGTTGCTACGCCTTACTTACCTCCGTGATGTGCCCGCGGTCCCGGACTTTCCCACTCCAACGGTCTGACTGCTGCCTCCCCACAGTTGCCTTCTGCGCATGGTCCCGCGGGCGCCATCGATCGAGTGTCCTGCTCCCTGTGTACTGTGAACTGCCTTTCTCATGCCATCGGCATCTCCATGCAGAATATACCCCTTTGGATTACTCAGCTACGAAGCCCCTTCTCCCCATGCACTGCTGACTCTCGCTTTTTACGACCCCTGCCGGTATGTATTCCGGACCCCCCCACATCGTACTGGCATTCTCCCCCCCCCTCCCCCCTCCCTTGCCTTCACTGGTTTCACGGGCTTTCCCTCCTAGGTGTACGTGACTGCCTGCCTGTATTCTTCAATAGCCCGGACTTCAGCCCCCGCACCCCTAGGTTGCTTTCCCCCTGGTTCCCCTTCCCCTGGTCTCCTTTATAACTAACATGGCTTTCCCCGCAGGTTTACAGACAAGGACTTGGTTTGCCTAGTTGGTGTTTTGCTCACTGATATGCCGAGGAATGTATTCTGATTCATGTATTTTCTTGCAGTGCACCTCATTGCCCCCTGAGGTTTCCCTCCCCCCCGTCCCTTCAGCCCACCCCGCCCCCCCGTCCCTTCAGCCCATCCCGCCCTCCATTCCTCCCCTCCTTCCCTCCCTCCTTTTCCTCCGTCTTCCCTCCCTCCTTTTCCTCCTTCTTCCCTCCCCTCCTTCTTCCCTCCCCTCCCTCCTCCTCCTCTTTCCCTCCCCCTCATCTTTCCCTCCCCCTTCCTCCCCACACTCTCTCTCCCGCCGCTTGTCCCTCCTCCCCCCCCCCCTTTTTTTTCTTTTTCCCCTCCTACCTTTCCTCAGATTCTTTGTGCCTGTACATGTAGATCGCCTGTGTCCTGAACCTGATGTCTTGCCTAGACGATGGTAAGTAGGGAGTAGAGCCTCTGCTTTTCCTATGGGGCTTCTCTCTCTCTCTTAGTTGACTGGGTCGGTACTAATAACGATATGCTGCCCGCGGGACGCCACTGCTCTACCTTGCCTCCGCCCCGGGCGCTTGCTTCCGCCCCTGGGGGAGGGGGGGTGGTCCGTGGTTGTCTATGCCCCTTGTGCTGTTCCCCATTTGTTTTGACCGTGGGCGCCGGGTCCCGCTGTTGGATCGCGCCCCTGGCTATGGCATCCGTGCCATCGTTCCTGGTGGTTCACACCCGCCAGGGTGTGCGGAGGTGCGGGCCGGCGGCGGGTTCATGGCGCCGAGGATAGTATTGGCGGAGGCTATTGCTCCGCCTGTGCACGTTACACCGGGACAGGGGCTGTGTGATATATGCTCTATACCAATAGGAGAGAGTTACTGTTGTTTTATTGCATTGCTGTTCCTTTGCTACATTAGACTCAGCACATCCCTGGTTAGCATGTTTCTCTGTGCTATGTTGAATTCACAAAACTCATTGTTTAATGCCTGTATTGATCGATCCAGGTGTACTGCACCTGATTGCGCATCTTTTATGAGCTACTTCCTCTCTTATTTGGCTTTCTTTCCTGATCTGTCTGCCTCCCGTTTATCTGTGTGCCTGCCTGTCTCAACCCCGACTGCCCCCAGCTGACTTGCCACTGCACGACCCTAGAGCTGCTGACTTGCCCGCTACTCTTCATACCGTTCGCGACTCGCCTAAAGAGGTTCCGCTTTCTCGCCATTGTCGCCTTCACCACCCGCCTCTCTGACTTACATCCCTACCTCCGGCTCCCTCTATATGTCTGTGCCCCTGACATTCCCTCGCAGGCCTGCAATGGATCTTGCCTGATCCTGACTCCCTGCACTTGCTCTCTCATGCTCCCTCGCACATCAGGCTCCTTTAGAAGCTACTATTGACTCCTGCAGGTCCTTGGAGTTCTGGCCACCGTGTTGGTTGTCTCCTTCCACGCCCACCAACGGTCGCCGTTCCCTGACGGTCGTCCCACTTTTGCCGACTTCCAGACTCCCCCATCCCCTTTGAGTTCCTCAGCAGGTCTGTTGGTTCTCACGGTACTTTAGCCCTCCTACCAACCTCCGCCCTTACCTCTTCCTCCCCTCCTGTTTGTTGGTTCCCTCCCCCCCTTTCTCTTTTTTTTTTTTTTCCCCTCTCCTCTTTTCCTTATAGCAGTGCGCCTAGATGGCCGCTTCAATACCACAGCCGAGTGACCTCCGTCTTAAAGTAGTCTCCTTAAACGTCCGTGGCCTACACACGCCCCAGAAACGCTCAAAACTGCTTGGGCACATGCACCGGCTCAGGGCGGACGTGGTGTTCTTGCAGGAGACGCACTTCCGCTCGGATGCCCTCCCGAGATGTACGAACAAGTACTTTACCCAAGCATTTCACGCTACATCGGACACTTCTAAATCTAAAGGGGTCTCCATTCTGATCGCTAAATCGACCCCTATCTCCATTTCTGATACCCTGGTAGATACCCAAGGACGCTACCTGTTTCTTAGAGGTACCCTTAAGCATGTTCAGATCACCCTTGCGAATGTCTACAGCCCTAACAGGTCTCAGGTTTCGTTTTTCAGATCGGTACTGGGTGAACTGGCACCCTTTCAACAGGGCACCTTGATTTTTGGGGGCGACTTTAATGTTCCCCTGGAACCACTGCTCGACACCTCCTCAGGTTCCTCATGCTTGCCTTACAGGGCTCTCAAGCAGATTAAGCTGTGCCTCCGGGATCTCCAGCTTCACGATTCCTGGCGGACGCTTCATGCACGAGATAGAGATTATACTTACTTTTCCCCGCTCCACGCCAAATACTCACGGATTGATTATTTATTCCTATCTCAGTCGGCTCTCTCGTCCCTTCTTGAAGCCTCTATAGAACCGTCAATACTCTCGGACCATCACCCTGTCTCTTTCACTCTAGCCTTTCCAGTGTCCTTGTCCAGAGATCGGGTTTGGAGTCTTAACTCTGCCCTATTGACGGATAAAGCTAACTTGGCCGCAATCCGCGAAACTTTGACGGAATATTTCTCTATCAATGCGACTCCTGACACGTCGACCCTCACTCAATGGGAAGCCCACAAGTGCGTGGTCAGGGGAAAATTAATAGCGCTCTCAGCGGCACTGCGGAAACAAAGGGAGGCTCTTGTCTCTGATCTGCTCTCGCGCGTTCGTACCTTAGAACTTGCCCACAAACAATCCCTTGCACAGGACACTCTAGCGGCCCTTACCTCCACCCGTGAACAACTTACGGAGGAATTGGACAGAAAGACCAGGCGGAACTTCCTCCTGTCCCACAAGCTTTTTTATGAACAGGCCAATAAGAGCGGCCGACTACTAGCCACAGCTCTTCGCCAAAAGAAGGCGAAGGCCACGGTTCACTCCCTCCGCTCACCTTCTGGCTCCTTGGTGGCTAATAACCGAGACATTGCGGCCGCATTCGAGGCCTTCTATAGCACTCTTTACAACCATGATTCAGCTCGCTCTCAACCCGTCTCCCACCCTTCCAGATCTCAGGCCATTTCCGACTTTCTTGCGTCCAATGTACCTCAACGAGCTTCGTCTGACTTTCGCACTACACTGGACCTCCCCATCTCCAAACAGGAATGGGACTTGGCGCTCAAACACATGCAACCCAACAAGAGTCCCGGACCTGACGGCCTAACGGTTGCATACTACAAATCCTTCCCTGACGTCCTAGCCACCCCATTCTTATCCGCCTTTAACTCAGTTTCGGCTGAAAACCCCCTGTCTTCGCGGATGCTTGAGGCCCACATTGTGGTGATCCCGAAAGAAGGGAAAGACCCTACTTCCCCTGCCAGCTACAGGCCGATTTCGCTCATCAATGTGGACGTCAAGCTGTTCGCGAAGATTCTGGCCAACAGGCTACTCCCGCTCCTGTCCAGAGGGATTCACAAGGATCAGGTTGGTTTTGTCCCGGGCCGCGAGGCCCGTGATAACACCATCAAGGCTCTTAATCTACACCATGTCCTCTCTACCACTAACCAGAAGGGGTTTCTGCTCTCCCTAGACGCTGAGAAGGCATTCGACAGGGTGTCGTGGGATTTCATGGCGGCGACGCTTTCCGCCTGGGGATTGGGTCCCCGATTCCTTGGATATGTCATGGCTATGTATGCTTCGCCGCAGGCACGGGTACGTGTTAACGACACCCTGTCGAGTGCCTTCCGTATCTCCAATGGTACTAGACAGGGGTGCCCCCTGTCTCCCTTGATCTTCATCATGACTCTGGAACCCCTTCTTCACAAGATCAGACACACCGATACGGTCCATGGGGTTCGCTTCGCTGACGGTACATATAAGCTCGCCGCTTATGCGGACGACCTACTGTTGTTTCTCACCGAACCCATCACGACTCTGCCTGCGCTCCTCAAATTATTCGACGAGTACGCTTCTCTTTCCAACTTTCGGATTAACTTCTCCAAGTCTTTCGCGCTCAACGTCACCTTACCCCGATCGGAAGTCGAGCGCTGTCAGGCGAATTTCCGATTCGTGTGGAAGTCGGACTCCATCACTTACTTAGGCATCGAAATTCCATCTGATCTCCAACACCTATTTGACCGTAACTTCCCACAACTCATTGCACGAATATCGAAGGATCTCCGGTCCTGGTCCAAACTGCAGCTGTCCTGGTTCGGCAGGGCGGCTGTCCTGAAGATGAACGTCCTACCCCGCCTCCTCTACGTTCTCCAGACGATCCCCATATTGCTCCCCCCTTCCTTCTTCAAGACCTACCGTCGTATCAGCACTGTCTTCTTATGGGGGGACAAACAGCCCCGCATCTCTTATAAAACTCTCACAAGGCCAAAATCCAAAGGAGGTATTGGCCTTCCTGACCTGTATAACTATTATGCCGCCTGTCACCTTACTAGAATAACGGATTGGAACATACATGAGAGTCATAAGGACTGGGTTTCCATAGAGAAGAGCTTTACCGCTCTGGATCTCCATTCGTCTCCGTGGCTTCGAGACGCACATATCCCCCTTGCCCTTACACTCCATCCGCTTATTGGTCCCACTCTGAAAGTCTTCCGGGCAGTTTCCATGTCTCGCTCTATCTCCACGGTTCCGGGTCCCATGACTCCTGTGCGCTTGAACCCCGACTTCCCTCCTGGCATGCACCGTACCTATCTGACCTCGAACTGGGCTCAAGTCCAACTGAGAGCCCATCATCTTTGGGTTAACGACGCACCTCTTTCAGTTTCCTCCATTTCTGCGAAGTCCGGCATGCCCCCCATACTTCCCTGGTCACACTTGCTCCTCCAGCAGTACCTTAAGTCTCTTTCTCGCAGTTGCCCCTCCTTGTCCACCTTGTCCCCGTTCGACCACCTATGCCAACAAGAAGGCCTGGTTCGCAGATTACTATCCACCATCCACTCTTTCTTGCTAGATGAGCCTGAGCAGAGGAAGCTCAAGCGCTGCGAGGATTGGGAAGCGGATCTGGGAGTCACTTTCACCCCGGAAGACTGGGACCTTATCCACACCAACAATCGTAGGTGTTCACTTAATGTCACCACGCAGGAAAGAGGTTACAAACTGGTTAGCCGCTGGTACTACACCCCCACGAGATTGCATAAGTTTTTTCCTTCCACCTCACAGACTTGCTGGAGGTGTAACGCTGAACCTGGCTCGCTCCTCCACATCTTCTGGACCTGCTCTCGCCTCACCGCTTTTTGGGAGGAAGTTCATAGGATTGTGACGCGAGTGACCACAGCTGACATCGCCTTCACTCCTGCCCAGTACCTTTTGCACCACTCTTCTACCTCCAGTAGGACTTACTCTAAATCCCTTGCGATTCTTCTGGTGAACGCCGCCAGACAGTGCATCCCGGCTCTTTGGAAGACCACACAAGTGCCGACCGTCAAGCAGTGGTTCCAGCGCCTCTCCAAGGTTGCGGAAATGGAAGAGCTCATAGCCATCGCAAGAGATGCTCCTTCCAAACATTACAAAAAATGGGCATGCTGGATTGACTATACTTCCACACCGGAATACTCCCGACTTTGTCAGTAATGACCCTGTGGTACCATTCTCGCTGACCTCATGGGTGCTTCGCTCTTTCTGCTTTTCATTGTCTCCTCCCCTCCCCCCCCCTTTTTTTTTTTCTCCTTGTCCTCCCCTCCCCGCCCCCTTTCCCCGTCTCCCTTTCCCTCCTTGTCGGTCCTCCGCTGGAAGCCTTGTTGTCTCTGGGCGGGCCCGGACAACTGGCTCCCCCCTTCTCTGCACATCCTCCTGGCTTTGTCGTCATTCCCCCCCCCCCCGGACGACCCCCCTGTCACCCGTCCCTGGGTTTTTGACCACCCAGGCCATAGGTCTCGACTCGGACTTGCCCGACTTGTTTGCGTGGTTCTCCTGACGATTTGCATTCCTTTTTGGTGTCTACTTCTTCTTCTTCCACTTCCACCACTCATTTCCTTTCCACTTCCAATTCCTGTTTGTATGGATGCGCTTCACAGGGTGGAGTTGTCCCGGTCCCCCTTGGTTATTAATGATGTTTGCTTTATGCATTTATACACTGTTACTTTTACCAAAGTTGGCTGATTGTTTGTTTGTAACTTTACAATCTTTCTGCATAATGCTGTACGATCTCTTTGTCTACTTTGGCTGTTTGCCTGTTTGTAACTTTATATTTTTATACACCAATAAACTATTTAAAAAAAAAAAAAAAAAAAGAAGAAAAATTACCTTTGAAAAATTTTATAACAAACTATAAATAACATTTTTTTTTTATTTTAATTATTTAAAATAATAATTGAAAATCACCAGTGGGGATTAAATACCATCAAAAGAAAGTTCTATTTGTGTGTAAAAAAAAAATGATAAAAATGTTATATGGGTACAGTGTTACATGACCGCGCAATTGTCATTCAAATTGTGAGAGCGCTGAAAGCTGAAAATTGGCCTGGGCAGGAAGGGGTATAAGTGCCCAGTAAGCAAGTGGTTAGGGAATGTAAAACTATAGTTTTTTAGTAGTCTCTGCCTTTTTGAATCAGTTGTCTGAGCACTAATGCATAGAAACCTAAATATGGAAATCATTGGGGTTGATTTACATAAAGTATATCAAAAGGAAATACTTTTTTTTTTTTAGTTTAGGATAAAGTGGAGGTGGATTAGAACACCTGTCTGGTTTTTATGGTTGTATGTTCCCCCATTAGGGAGATTCACCATCTTTATTTGTCATGTTTACCATTATCATTGAAAGTGAAATGAAAAGACTGACAGGGGTTATAACCCTCCATTACTCTATCCAAAATGAAAAAGAAAGTTTTGTCTTTAGTTACACTTTCAAGCAGCCTTTCACACCCTTTTTAATACAGAGGAGCCCCTGAGATATTTTTCCAGTCTCAGGAAAACCCTGCTAATAATCTCTAGATCTACAACTCGTGATACATTAGTGTTTATCTTCTTTTGCATTTGCTGAGGTGATCGTCCCAGATCCCAGACGAGCTTGCAGGTACCATTATACAGCCCACCACCTATCACCACTATGATGGACATTATTATCTATTTGTGAACATACTGGCTGTAGTTTGTCTGTAGTTTAATTTATTGCAAAAGCATTGTGTTGTCAGCCCAAACAGGAAGTTGTAGTTTACTGGGTTTCTGTTAGATCAAGTATTTTCTGTACTCACAGCATTTTTAAAGGGATAAAACCTTGTGAAATGTGTATATACTGAATATATTTGTTTCATTTGCCCTGACATACACTCATAGGTGTGCACAGCCTATTGCTTTAGGGTGTGCACCCCAAAGCTCAAACACATGTCTTTCTCTGCAGCCCCAGCTGTATGGGACAGTGAATGAATGGGAAGTGCTCTATGCTGAATGGCTTCCTGTTCATTCACAAACTAAAGCATAGTAAACACAGTTTACTATGTTTCAGTTATGAATGAACACAGTGGGAAAAGGAAGGCGCCAGTAAATGACACATTTACTAGCCCCTTCCCCCACTCTCCATCCTGAAACAACCCCTGCAGCAGCCGGAGGGAGAGAAGAGGAGAGGAGGGAAGCCAGAAGCACTGCCGGGCAGGGGGCCAACACGGGGAAAACCCTGGCAGTAGGAAGAATTGTAACTGCACGTGGTGATTAGGGTGTGCCCAGGCACACCCCTTGCGCACACCTTTGCACACACTGTAACTAGAAGTGATTCATATTAGACAAATTGCAAGCTAGTAGTATGTAGAGGTTATGAAAAGCAGAAATAAAATTTAGCACTTAATATCTGTGTTGTCTGTGTCCAAACTGTGGGTGCTTTGGCCAAAACTGAAAAACAAAATAGTTTAATAGTTCAAGGGTAACACTTTTTTTTAAAAAAAATAATAACATATAAAAAACAAGGACAACTTTTTAAAAAGCTAAAGAGGAGAGGCCACAGTCTAATGCTTACTAGCAGGGATAGACAGACCCCTAATAGGATCTTTAATAAATAACACAAAAGCACAATCCCCAAATGTAAACCATGTTAGATCAGCTCCTTTTGGACCCAGTCTCAACAGAAAATATACACAAGAAAAGAATCACAAAACTGGTCTTTTATTTATAGGGCAAAAGTGCAGGGAATATGCTTAAAGACAGTGTAGCAGCCAGGCATTTTTTAGCCTAACAAATTTAATAAAAATGTTTTATGAAGACGCAAATAAAATCAGTTGACTTCTATTGCTTGTACTATCACGTTGGTCTAAATAGGTTTTCTACCTATTTCATTCCTTAGAGAAATGGGAGTTTTTTTTTTCATGAAGAATGGTGGAATTGTAATTGCTCTTAATACAATTCGGGACTTCTATTATAGCATTCTAATCCCTATTCTAGGTTCCTGAGGAACCTTGAGAAAAGTCAATCACCCGGGTTGGTCTAATTAATAATGATCCTCCAAAATAAGATTACTATAAGTGTCCATTCACACTACTGCGACTTTTCAGGCGACTTGTCAGCCTGACAAGTCATGGTCCGTCGCGGTCCATGCAGTGCTACAGGACCCGTTCTAATAGGAGCGACACAAGTCGCTCCGACTTCGAAAAAGGGTCCTGTACTACTTCGGGGCGACCTCGGAGCGACTTGCATAGACATTCATTATATGAAGTCCGTGCAAGTCGTGCCGAAGTCGCGGTGCACGGGACTTCACAGGTCGCCCCCCGTGCACAGGTCGTCTAATTCTAACCCTAACTCTAACCCTAGCCCTAGGTCTGACCCTAACCTTAATGTTAAACCCTAAGCCATAACCCTAACTCTAACCCTAACCCTTAAAGCCCAGTTCCTGTCCCATTTTGGTCGGTTCTGGTCTGTTTGCAGTTGTTTGCGGTGCGTTAAACGGGGAGTTTGGTCTGTCAGAGTTTGGTCTGTCACTGTGAAGCGGGCGTAACCCTTACACTACCTGATCAATACAAAATCATACCTGATCGTATTCACACACTGGATGATTTAAAGCACGTTATTCCAAACAATTTAGGAATGTTAGGTGATTTATGCCCTTTATGGATTAAAACCCGACTCTGCGTCAACTACGTAATTTTCCATGGGAGTTTTGCCATGGATCCCCCTCCGGCATGCCACAGTTCAGGTGTTAGTCCCCTTGAAACAACTTTTCCATCACTAGTGTGGCCAGAAAGAGTCACTGTGGGTTTTAAAATTCGCCTGCCTATTAAAGTCTATTGCGGTTCGCCCGGTTCGCGAACATTTGCGGAAGTTCGCGTTCGCCGTTCGCGAACATTAATTTTTATGTTCGCGACATCTCTACTAAAAATATCTGTTGAATTGCATGAAGTGGCTGATTGTGGGCAAATTTACTACCAAGGTCAAAGCTAAATCTTCCTTTAAGAATTTTTAAAATAATTTTAGTAATGTCTCAAAGAGAAAAGTTGTCAACAGCTTTACATACACTAATGATGTACCAGTTAGAGCATAGTGGAATGTGGTCTCTGAAATGAGAATGGAAAAGTCACCTTGTGATAAACTTCATGCAACTTCATAGAGCATTATTATATCATATTAGAGCCTTTTCTATAAAGTAAATAATTGTTTACATCTATTATATGATATTACTTTGGGTTCTGGGACCAGTGGGTACCACCATATTTCAGGTAAAGGTTTCCTTTGGCACTACCTTGCCCTGATCCAGCAAAAGTTAAGTAATATTACCATCAGGCACAACAAATTTAGATAGTTCTAACTATTGCTTTATAGTAGTGACATTTTCTGGAAGAATTACTGTCAATCGACAGGTTGGGAAGCGGATGGCAATTAGGACCAGCTTTGAGCTGACATAAAGAGGTATGCCAATGCCCTGTGGTTGGAACTCATGCATTCCTGGCCCCATTCATCTGTTGACCGGGAGATTCCCTGCCGGAAATCTAAAAGTGAGGGACTGGAAATAGTTGTACTGTCAGTACCCGAATATGGCAATCCACATACAGTATTTGGGAAATTATTTGTCACTGGGTAGGCAGAGCCTGATGGGGAACTAAGAGATTACATCCCCATCAGATCTGCTTTACTTTAAAATGACAGTTCCCAAAAGTGGGCAGATTCAAAATCCGCTATTGGCTTGAATAGCAGCTGTCCATCTACCCATTGCCTTGTGCTGTCAATCTAAAATGAAGCAGACCTGATGAGGAATTAGTACTTCAATTTCCTATTAGGCTCTGCCCACTCCTACTACAAAACTCAGCCATGCACATGTCAGTGTGATGGGTACAGTAACTGGGGAGGGAGTGCACTGGGGAAGGAATGTCCAGTATGGACACTCTGACCTCAGTGCCAGATAATGATAAATTGCAGTACCTTTCTGTAACAGGTACATGAATTGGTCGACAAATTGAGTGCTGCAACTAAAAAAAGTCTACAGAGTGTCTATGACATCCTTTATTTGTTTCTCTTCAATATGTTCCCCTTTTTGGGATACAAATACTGGTCTTCATTCTCAAAGTTGTATGTTTCCCCTTAAAAAAAAAAGTGGTAATGTTCACAAAAAATGCTACTAAAATACTGCGTGGGTTATTTTATGAAGTCCTGCGGTTTTTTAATAAATAGGCATTAAGGAACAGGCGGCCGCCCACGTCCTTAACAACTACTAAACAACATGGTTGTTAAGGAGTGGGTGGCCAGTGCATCCTTAACAACCTAAGAGTCGACAGCTGTCAGCCGGGTGTCATCGGAATGTAAAAAAAAGAATTGCTGGCGATAAAAAAATCTGAAAAATTAAACGCCATGGGGTCCCCCCAATGCATACCAGGCCCTTCAGGTCTTGTATAGATTTTGAGGAGAACAAAACACCAAAATTTAAAAAAACATGGAATGGGGTTCCCCCCCCCAAAATCCACACCAGACCCTTATCCGAGCATGCAGCCCAGCAGGTCAGGAAAGGGAGGGGATGAGGGAGCGCCCCCCCTCCTTAACCATACAAGGTCACATGCCCTCAACATTAGGGGGTGCTTTGGGGCAGGGGGACTCTTCCCCCCAAAGAACCTTGTCCCCATGTTGATGGGGACAAGGGCCTCTTCCCCACAAACCTGGCCGGTGGATGTGGAGATCTATGGGTGTGGGGGGGGGGCTTATCGGAATCTGGAAGCCCCCTTTAACACAATATCCCGACTCAATTACCCCAACAAAACGTGTAGTGTGATCTGGGGGTTTTGTTA
Source organism: Pelophylax lessonae (assembly GCF_965119305.1). NCBI lineage: Eukaryota > Metazoa > Chordata > Amphibia > Anura > Ranidae > Pelophylax > Pelophylax lessonae. Next base: position 280,594,047 of record NC_138770.1, read on the forward strand.
AAGGGGGCTTCCAGATTCTGATGAGCCCATTGCCCTCAGACCCCCACAACCACCGGCTAGGGTTGTGGGGAAGAGGCCCTCGTCCCCTCAACATGATTTTGGGGGCAGAGCCCAAAGCACCCCCCCATGTTGAGGGAATGTGGCCTGGTTTTGTGCAGAAAAGGGGGCGCTCGCTCACCCCCTTCCCTTCCTGACTTGCCAGACTGCATGCTCGGATAAGGGTCTGGTATGAGTTTTGAGGGGGGTCCCTATGCCATTTTTTGTAAAAAAAATTTGGTGTGGGGGCTCCCTTCAAAATCCATTTTTCTTTATATTTTATAACTTCCGGCAATTGTTTTTTTTTTTTTAACTTTTTTTGTATTCAGATTTTATTTTTGAAAGTTTTATAGCAAATAAATAACACCAACAAAAACCAAGGTCAAATTATCATCGTGAACAACCATCTAGTATTCCTACAATATACACAAATACTCAAAAAGCTATTTATAGATGGTCTAAACATTCCAAAGATTTCAGGAATATTCAAAAGTATTCAGAAATATTCAGAGATATTGTGGAGCAGGTTAAATATGCACCCTATGCAGCCCCCCCAAAGAAAAATTTCCACATGCATTTAATTATTCATTTTGCTTTTGTGAATTAATTTAACGCCTTTTCATGTGGTATTTACCAAGCATTTTCGGCATTATTAATGAATTGACCGTTTCAGGATCCCATGCAATATTTACACCTAAATATCTCATGCAAATTCATTTTATGAATGAAGCCCATCATTTTCTTATGATTTCTTTTTACATCCATATTTTTATCTATTAAAGTGATTGTAAAGTTTCGTTTTTTTTTTTTTTAATAAAAAAAAAACCAAACATGTTATACTTACCTGCTCTGTGCAGTTGGGTTTGCACAGAGCAGCCCAGGTCCTCCTCTTCTCTGGTCCCGTTTCGCTGCTCCTAGCCCCTCCCTCCTGCCGAGTGCCCCCACAGCAAGCAGCTTGCTATAGGGGCACCTGACCCGAGCTGCAGCTCCATGTATCCATTCAGACATGGAGCTGCGGTTTGGCCCCACCCCTCTCTCTCCTAATTGGCTAACTGATGTTGATTAACAGCTGGGGAAGCCAATGGCGCCACGGCTGTATCTCAGCCAATCAGGAGGGAGAATCTAGGGCGGCCAAGATACTCATGGACATCACTGGACAGAGATGGGGCTCAGGTAAGTATTAGAGGGTGCTGGGGAGGCTTCCACACACAGAAGGCTTTTTATCTTAAAAAGAAAAAAAAAGCCTTCTGTCTTTACAACTCCTTTAAGTATATTGACAAACACTGTCTTAGTGAAAAGTACCTACAATCACATTGATCACAAATATATGGTACATATAGTATGCATACAATCAATATGTTTGATAGGATGATGGTATAGGCAGAGTACTTATTTTTCATATTCCATTAGCTGCCTCCGGGCCTTCACACATACATTTTTCAATACAGTATTGTTTGATATTTTGAAGATCACGAATATCCATGGGTTCCTGTTGTGGGTGTTGTTTTCATTGGGGGGGGGGGGGGGGGGGTTACATTTCTATAAGAAAGTGTTTGTGTTGGGGAATTGAATCACCTCTGGATATAATTTAGGAACTTAATGTACTGTAGATAGAAACCTGGATGTGTATCTGGTCACTTGAATCTCAAAACAGTTTTTGAAAAGATATTTCTGTGTGGTTTGATGGTGCTGGAGATTCTTGACCATTTGCGAAGAATTTGTAGGTAATTTTTAATTGGTTTATTCTCTTATCTTTGTTTAAAAGACACCAGAATATAAGAATGTTTAATTAACTAATAATTACTAAAATTAACTTGTTGTTTAAATGAAATTGTTAATGGGAAAGAAATACATGGTCAACAATTACTTGCTAAGCAATTCTTTCATGATAGGTTGCCTTTAATGTTCTAGAACTGTTTAGAATGAATGCTAAAATGTATCATTTAGCAATGTCACATTTAACCTAGCTACAATAGTAAACACAACAATGTGCTATGAGTCAATCAGTAGGAAACCTGCAACACCTGTAATTATGACACCTTGCAAAGATCAGTGCGTCATTTTTCACATCAGCATGAAGTGTTTACTTATCAGTCTACTATCAGCAAACTATTACTGCTTGTATGCTTCATTTTTGCAACAGACAAACCTTGTACAGTATTCTTGTATAAATTAATTCCATTGTTTATATTTAAACATTTCATTTTCAGCTGTTATTGTAATATTTGATAAATGCTACCGATGTCAATCATAGGTTTGTTACTTAAAGTTAATGAAAGTACAGATCTCTTTAATTTTTTTCTTAACTTAGAGGACACACAAAAGCTAATCTATTTTATTGCTATTTTACTGTAGGTATTTACTTGTTATAGGGTGTTCACTAAGAACCTAATTAAAGTGGAACTCCATGAAGAGGGTTTTTTTTTACCCAGAGGATTGTTACCTCTTACAAGGTGTGTGGCATAGGATAGGAGTATGAAGCCTGATTGCCCAAAAAAAAGGAGAAAAGACTGTGCACCCCATCTTCTTCCTGAACTTTACCAGGCCACATGCTCTTAACATGGGGAGGTTACCTTCTCAGGGTGGACCTCTCTGAAGACAATGACCTCTTCCGCACAACCCTGCATTTCCTTTTTTTTTTTTTTTAAAGCCTCCTTTAACCACTTTGGGACCGCCCACCACACATTCACTGCAACAGGGCCTGTATGTCGCATCTTCTTCCTGGTCTAAGGTGCACGCATGTGCCACTGCTGACCCTCTCCCGCTGTGATTGAACAGGCTGATCTTTCCCAAGAGAGGCAGAATGGCGATCTGCCTATGTAAACAAGGCAGATCGCCGTTCTGTCAGGGGAGAAGATAGTGATCTTGTGTTCTTGCTAAACAGGAACACAGATCTCTGTCTTCTCCAGTCGTACCATCCCCCACACAGTTAGCAAGAACCCCCTGGGGACACATTTAACCCTTTGATCGCCCCTGATGTTAACCCCTTTCCTGCCAGTGTCATTAGTAAAGTAACAGTGCATATTTTTAGCACTAATTACTGTAATAATGTCACTGGTCCCCAAGAAAGTGTCAAAAGTGTCAGTCAGGTGTCTGATTTGTCCACTGCATTGTCACAGTCCCGCTAAAAATTACTGCTTGCTGCCATTACTAGTAAAAAAAATAATTAAATAAAAATGCCATGAAAAGATCCCATAGTTTATAGATGCTATAACTTTAGTGAAAACCAATCAATATACCCTTATTGGGATTTTTATTTCCAAAAATATGTAGCAGAATACATATTGGCCTAAAGGTGGATGAAGAAATTAGATTTTTTACATTTTTTTTTTATTGGATGCGTTTTGTAGCAGAAAGTAAAAAATATTGATTTTTTTTTCATAATTGTTTTTTTTTTTTTTTTTGTTTATAGCGCAAAAAATAAAACAGAAGTGATCAAATAACACAAACAGAAATCTCTATTTGTGGGAAAAAATGGACATCAATTTTATTTGGGTACATCATCACATGACTGCGCAGTTGTCAGTTAAAATACAGCAGTGCCGTACTGCAAAAAAATGGGCTGGTCATTAAGGGGGTAAAACCTTCAGGGTCTGAAGTGGTTAAAAAAAAGGGAACGCAGAACCTTGTTAATCACAATAAATGATGTCTGCCAAAAGAAAAAACATGCTGGCACTTTTCCCAAGCACTTTCAATTGTTACCCCTTATTTTGCAAACCAGCTTTCAGCAGGAATGCATCACTGGTAGCTAGGAGTAGGACGCAGTTGCCAACTTTTATCATTTCCTGCTACAACCGGAGGTTTGGCTCAGGGTAGGGCAAACACCACATTGAGTATGCCCTTTCACTGATCAAGCAACATTCAGAGTGAATTCAACTTTGCTCCAAACCCAAAGTCCATCCTTATTCCTGATGTGAAAATAGGAGCGAAAAGACACACAACCAGAATAGTGTAGTAAGCCAAATCCAGATAATGTATTAAAAACCATAAGAAATGCACTCACAAGGGTTAAAGTGACCGATGGATGGTGGAATATCGCTGGGTCATTGCAAAGTGAGGATCCCGACAATCTCTGATAGGGACACCCATGGCTTGGATGTAAGCATATGATCCAATGATAGCAGAGCACCAGCACCACTGCGAGATTGTTAAGACTGCTGATAAGCCTAACTATGCGGCTCCAAGATGTAAAAATTATGTAAAACTGTTTGCCACTAAACAATTTCTCAAAGCTCTTATAAATCCACCTACTGGAACTGTGTAGTGGATGACAGCCAAAAGGTGCGGATTAACTGTTAGTCCAGATATGCCAATACAGCTAGCATGCAGAGTAGATTAGGTGCGGATTTAAATGGTGACATTAACAATAGCAGTACGTCATCCACAAAAAGACAGAGGAATTACAGGGAAATGCAAGTGCTATACATAAAAATGGAAGATTTTTCTAAGCTTAACACCAGATTCCAGTAAAAATATAAAAGCCTCAATTCACAAAATTGTAACACAAAGACAAGAATCCTGGTTTAACCATGTGACTCCAAATTGCACATCTCTTTGGACAGCTGAAAATATCTGACACTTTTGCTCTCAACCAAACTGTCAAGCCAAAAAAAGGCTTGTGTCCTAACTGATCATATGTGCTGTACCATGGCAACTGCAGCTCACTAAGGTGGCAGCTTTCTTGGCTATAAGGGATTGGAGGGTTTAGTTATGCTTCGAGTAAGACAATGGGAACTCCCTTTGATGGATAATTTACAAATATCTATTTAATACAGTAACAAGAATACAAGCTTGGAAGACTGTAAAAATCATACAAAAGACTTTAAAATTAATATTGCAGTAGTGCCTCATAATTTCTAGCTAACTGAAAATGATTTGAGATAATATAAGCACTGCTTGGGTTTCTATAAGTTGATCTTGCTACAGAGGTTTGCACAAAAATTAATAAGACCTTTACCACTGAGGTTGTAAATGCTTGGCAGGAATAGTCTATGAAATGATCAACTGCCCTCCCTAAAATATATAATAACAAATATACAATTTCTGGTCAACACGAAAACCTTATAGTTAATTGAAACTCAAATAAATCCTTGCACCCTCTATCACAAGACTGATAAAAATATTTATTTAAAGCTTTAATCCATCTGAGCTTGGTGATAGATTGTTTACAGTATTGTGCTTTCTATGATGCTATGATGGGCTCTGGGTGATGCCGGCTTGGCATTTTGATAAAATGGTTGTCTAGATAAGAAAAACATTCCAAATATACAGCAGCCTTACAAATTAAGGAAACCAAAAATTAACATTTAGCACACAGGCTTTTAAGCTTCATTTTAATTTGTGTGCAGCCTCTAGTAATAACCCATAGCATTAGTTCACAGTGTGAAATAAAGCTATTTGGTGTTTATTTATTGAACATGCCCACAAGAGAAAATGGCTCGGCTAAAAGCTCCATGTTTTTACCTATTTAATGTTTATTGGATTTAATAGTAAGTAACAGAAACACAGTTTTATTTGTCATCATTTGTAAAAGGATCTTGAGCAGGAGAAGGGTGCCTTGCACTGTGACTTGCAATCTCTGTGGAATTAGGCAGGCACTGACAAATATATGCTATATGTGTGTGTTTGTATACAGTATATTTATATATATATATATATATATATATATATATATATATATATATATATATTTATTCGTGGGGGTTTCACTCAAGTGAAGTGCTTCCCAGTCCAGCTTGCACATTTCAGAGTTCAAGCATTTCTTTCAGCATAACTGTTATAAAGGGGAACCCTGGTTCACTTGAATATCTTCCTGTCCATGGATGTAGAGGAACTCATTTGCTGAAACCCTGGAGTTAAGGGGTAGACTCTAGCCACAGGGTGGTACCGTGGATAGGCCCAAGGCATAACATGGGCCATGTCCCAGAAACCAGAACCAAATGTTGTTGATGAAAAATTGTATTATGGACTTTTTAGGCACATAAACTCCAGCAAATAAAAGTAAAATTGCAAATTGCAATGAAACTGGTATAAAAAAAAGCCAATAAAAACAATGCGCCCTCATACACTATATTGTCAAAAGTATTGGGACATGGAGCCTTAGCCCCCACTGGGTCAATCACCCCAATTTAGCGGACAAAATTCCGCCTTTATTGACCGTATTCTGGGAACATAATGTGGGGTCCTCCTCTCCAGAAACAACTTGGGATGCCCTTAAGGCCTATACCAAGGGTCAATACATATCGTCTATTGCAGCTGTCAAAAAGAACCTCTCAGCTACTACACACTCCCTCCAGCAATCGACCACATGCCAGTCTGACATATACAACACCAATCCTTCACCGCACATTTTTGATCTGCTATTAGCCTCCCAGAGGGAATTACAACTCCACCTAGCTGCAATCACTAGACTTGAAATGTATAAAACCAAACAACGCTTCTTTGAGCAAGGCAATAGAAACAGATGTCTCCTGGCCATGTTAGCCCACCATGATCAGCCTCTCACATTGATCCCGGAGATCATCAACTCCATGGCCGAGACTGTTTCCTCTCCCCCAGACGTTTTGGAGACCTTTAAACACTTCTATGAGTCATTGTATTCCTCTGCTCTCCCCACTTATTTTCGCCCGGAGGGCCTGCGTGCCCTTTTGGATCCCCTTGCCCTGGGGTGGCTCTCGAATGAGGAGAGAGAGGCTCTGGTGTGTACCTTCACTGCCGCAGAGGTCCTCAGCGTGATACAGTCTTTCCCTTCAGGGAAGGCGCCGGGCCTGGATGGCCTCCCTATGGACTTCTACAAGGCCCATGGTGAGCTACTGGCCCCGTTACTGTACTATCTCTACACTCAGTGCCTGGTGGATAGTGTTGCCTGCCTTCATGCAACCTGCTCATTTAACTCTGATACATAAACCACCCAAGGACCCTAAGTACTGTGCCTCATATAGACTCATAGCCTTGCTTAACAATGATTTTAAAATCCTGACTAAACTGCTGGCCCTTAGACTTCACCCCATGCTACCCTCTGACATAGCCCCGGACCAAACTGGCTTCATGCCCCGCAGATCTACTGATGTTAACCTTCGTAGACTACACACAAACATAAACGCCCCACATCTCAATATAGGCTCGCGTGTGGTGGCCTCCCTGGGTATAGAGAAGGCCTTTGACACTGTCAAATGGCCTTTTTTGTGGGAGATACTCAGCAGGATGGGCTTCCCCCTAGTCTTCATAAATTGGCTCAAGGTCCTCTACCATAACCCTACATCCTTGGTTCGGTTGGGAGGAGGACTCTCTGCTCCCCTGGAGTTACACTGGGGCACTAGACAGGGCTGCCCTCTCTTCCCAGAACTGTTTGCCATAGCTATTGAGCCGGTGGCCGAGGCTCTGCGAACCTCCCCACATATCAAGGGGCTGTGCATAGGCTTGTTGGAGGAGATGGTCGCTCTGTATGCTGATGACATGCTCCTTTTTTTTAATGATGCAGGGCCATCTCCACAGGGGGCCCTGCAGGTTTTGAATGCCTTTTCTGAGATCACTGGGCTTAGGGTTACCTGGTCAAAATCTCTATTATTGCCTAAAGACCAGGTAGCTAGATCAACGTAATGGGTTGATTCATTTAAAAAAATAGGGGTGGTGGTCTTCCTCTGGGCCTTGGATTTCCTCCCCCTGAATCTGGCCCCGATCACGATGCAGGCAAAGGCCAAACTGAAATCTTGGGAGCATCTACCCTTATCTCTTTTGGGACAAATAAATTTAATCAAAATAAAAATTGTCCTTAAGTTTACATATCTATTTCGACACTCCCCGCAATGGATACCTAAATCATTTTTGTGAAATTGAACCAGTTGTTTTCCTCCTTTCTTTGGGGCCCCCCATTACTGCGTTATAAGCTAAACACTTTAATGCACCTATACTGAAAGGGCGGCCTAGCTTTTCCCGACTGTCACAAATACTATCTGGCCACCCAGCTGGTCACAGTAACATAGTGGTTAAACCCAGACCTGACCAACCCATCTACTCTCCTGGAGGCGGCAGTAGTCCACTCTCTGGAAGCTCCCAAATTTCTCATTTTCAGAGATCCAAAGGCTCCCTACGAATTAACCCCCCTCCCCCCATGCTGACAACCTTACAGGCCTGGAGGGTGGGTTTAGACCTGGAGGGTAAAGGATACCAGAAATCAGCTGTTTCTCCTAATGCTTTGTGGCCTAATCCCACCCTGCCCCATCTTTACATGCTTCCCAACCCACATGCGTGGACTAACATGGTATCAAGACCATCTCTCAAATGGTTTCACAAGAATCCCTATTTCCCCTGTCACAACTCTCCACCATTTACAAAATCCCAACACATTATCTTTTTCACTACCTACAACTCTCACATGCCTTCACCACCCAATTTCCGCAATCCTCCTGCATGACTGTACAGTCAAAGCTGGAGGGGATCCTTCGCTCAGAGTGTAACAAAAAGCCCATCTCACGCCTCTACTCCAATTTTATGCTTGTGTCCTTATCTCCTCTGGAAGGGCTTTGGTCACGATGGCGAGAAGACATTCCAGAACTGGATAATGATGACTGGGATGATGTATGGGATTTTCCCCGGGTAATTTTCCTCACATTTTGAACCAGTACCTTTAGCATCCGTGCTGCTGAAAGGTAACCAGATGAGCTAACATTTTTCATTTGTATTTTTCTGGAGAAGAACCCCTGTGTGGGAAATCTTATGTTTGCCTTTTAATAAAAATGGACTGCCCTGCCCTAAAACTGAAGTGCTAACTGATGTGAACTCACTTGAAAATGTAACTACCACTGAGCTAATGACCCCCCATGTCACACAGGGTAAAATAATGTGAAAAAAGAAAACAAATGTAGTCACCACATTTAAGGACCAGTACACTGCAATACTATCAATTTTTGTTCTTTTGTTTAAATATGCTTTAGGTGGAGCTTTACATGAATGGAACTGATCAATAATTATTATAGTTATCCATGAGAGGGAATGCATATGAGGAGGCTGGGTATGATCTGCTTGTCATATATTGGGTTGTTGCAGTAGGATATATACAGTATTTTAATGGTACAAGGATAAAAAGCCAGCATAATATGGTTTAATGATGTGCTCTTACAGTCTGTATGTTATAATTCACTTTTGAGGCCATTCAACTGTTAAGAGCCTTATTTTCTCATAATTTCTTTCACACAAAAAAGATTTAGTTATTTAGGCTATAATGCACGATTATTTTCAGCTATCTTACTATTATTTTCAGCTGTCTTTGGTCTTAATTCCTGAAAATTATGTTCACTTTAAGCTGGCCATACATTATACAATTTTCTTATTCAATTTCCTTTAGATTTACTTTCAACTGTGTAGTGCAAGGGCCTGCCTGATTGCATACAAATTGAAAGTGTTTAAGTTTGACCTCATATTTATATGGTTTTGGTAAATCTAAAGAAAAATTGTACAAGAAAAATGTATAAAGCAGCCTTTCTCAACCTTTCCAACACAGAGGAACCCTTTCCGGTCTCAGGAAACTTCTATTGAAAACGACTATATCATCAACTCATGATACATTAGTGTGATGGTCAGTGGGGAGAATGCTCCTTACAGTTGTGGTCATTGAGAAGAATGCACCTTACACTTGTGGTCATTGGGAAGAATGACCCAATTACAGATAGTTAAGAAGATCAATGGTGTCAGTGGGAACCTATCTGAGAGGCAAGAAATTACTCATTGCTCAAGGAACCACGGAAACCTGGTTGAGAAACCCTGGTATACAGTATGGCCAGCCTTATCTTAGTTAGAGGGTCGGGGGCACAACTTCTGCATAAGGACCTCTTGCTGACTTTGTTTGAGACTCACTACATACAGTATATGGTAAGGCTAGGTTTGCATCTGTGCAGGTGTATGTAAAGCGCGAGAGTTTCTGCAACCGCATGCATCCACACAAAAATTGTGCTGCTTTTAAGAAAATGTGTGGCGGTGCCATTAACTCCTAATGGCATGCACATGCACAGAAAAACATGGTGTGGTTTTCTGCACATGGAAATACATCATAGTGCCGAAGCACCATTAAGTTTCTGTGTGACCACCTTTTAGGAAAAGTTCATGGGCCTTTTTCCTCCAGGAAAAGAAGATACAGCAGCCTATTCAAATCAATAGGCTACTGTGCCTGCACAAACGTGGCACAAAGACTCACTCAGATGTGAACCTAGCCTTAGTGTACAAGCCATTAATGCTGATTGCCGAACCCATCTAATTAGCTTTATATAGGAACCAAACACTGCTCAGCTTTAGAAAAACAGGATAACTAGAGTCACTCTAAAGAAAAATGACCAATGTTACGCTGCCTGACACGCAGATCCGTTTGTGTCTGAATCTATTACATCTTATCTTATCTTATGGTACTATATACCGTATACACTAGTGTGTGTATAAACCATCTTGCATGTTCTTTAGTGTGAAGTGGTGATGATTTTATTATATTATTAATAATGCTTGTACAGGACTAATAGCATAGGGTTTTCCTCATTAAAACGTGCCCTTTACTGCATTAACACCAAAACTTAAAGTGGTCTATACAATTTGAAACCCAGCTATACTGCTGTTAGTGTATTGCGATGTCTGCTCTGGTATCCCTTTTATCCATTAAATTTTCTAAAACACAGAAAATGACTTTATTTTAACATGGTTTTCATTTGTAATAGCGTCCTGCAGTGCAATATACTTCAGAAAGACCAGATGCCCCATTGTGTCTTAGAGGTAATTCATTCATTTCATCCTTATTTTTCTGCTTATTACAAGAAGTGAATACATTTGGCTCTACTTATCAGCACCAGTGGCTGGCAGGATATTATTTCTGCAACTCGTTTTAAACTATTTAGTATGTTTTGGGAGCTATCTCGTGCGCGTGTGTGTGTCCAGAATATGACAAGGAATTATACACAGTATTTGGCAAAACACATTTAATTTATTCGGTGTGCATATAAGGCAGTCTGTTTAAAGATGTAAAGTGTATAGCATATTGTACGGATATGACTGAAAAAACACAAGCTGCATACAGTATAGAAGGGATCCAAAAAGTAAAAGAATTCTTGACAGATATTAAATTAAAAAATAAATCATCTACGAATCTATTACTACATCTTTTTTTTTATAAATACAAGCAGTGTAAGGTGTAAGTACCTAGATTTGATTTGGAATTAGCCTCTTCCAATTCATTGTATAGCAGAGCTTAGACTTTAGGGTGGGAGAAACAGCACATGGAGCCAATTCATTGTAGGACAATGCAACAAGGGAAATGCTGATAGGAAGAGAGCAGAATAAAGGAGAAAATTACTCATCAGTCCGCTTCTTATATTTTCACTGTCCATTCAGAGTTTTGTCGAGGGACATAACCTATAAGGCTCCACTCACACCAATGCATTTTTTTATTCTTTTTGCAGAAACGCAGGAGATTATTTTTAACATGGTTCCTATGGAACACGTTCACTTCAATGCATTTTTGTGCCTCTGCATTTTTGAAAAGGGTTAAAGACATTTATTAAAACACAAAACACTTTTTTTTATGTTTTTTTGGTTTAAGAGACTTCGACGGAGAAGCTGCAGAAAAGCATGTTGTGCGTTTTTACCATGAAATTGCTGTGATTTGCACTTTGCCTTTTTAAATCCGCCCAACAACAAATTTGCCTAAAAAAATAAAAAAAAAACATAAAAAAGGAAAAATGCAAATTGCGATAAAAAAAACGCAACAAGCACAGCAAAAAGTACTGCAGAAAATATCAAAAGCAACATGCATAGGTGTGGATGGGGCACTGTAGCAGAGAAAACTAAGGTATCCTGCCCTGTCAGAAAGGGATGTGCTGTGTGGCAATTGGGGGTGATTTAAAGTAAACAATCAAATTTTTTACATTTAGTTCATGAAGGGAAAAAGTACATGTAGTACTTTGTCCCATCTTACTAGGTGCCCTAAAACACTAGTTGTGATATCAGACAGGTCACAGCCCCTTGGCAGATTGCCACCAAACAGCTAGCAAGGAGATGGTTGCTTTGCTTTGTAGCACCTGCCTCTGGCTACCAGCACCGGCAAGAGGAATGCAGAGGGAAATGGGGCTGACACTCATTACCAAACTCTGCACATATCCTCCCTCTTGTGTTTTAGGGCACCTAGAAAGATGGAACAAAGTACAAAGTACTACATGATGTACATTAAGAAGTACTTAATGTAAAAAAAAAAAAGTGATAATCCTTCTTAACCACTTAAGGACCGGAAGGTTTTACCCCCTTATGACCAGGCCATTTTTTGCGATACAGCACTGCGTTACTTTGCGACGCTTTACCCAAATAAAATTGATGTCCTTTTTTCCTACAAATAGAGCTTTTTTTTGGTGGTATTTGATCACCTCTGCGGTTTTTATTTTTTTGCGCTATACTGTAAACAAAAAAAGAGAGACAATTCTGAAAATAAAAAAGCAATATTTTTTACTTCCTGCTAAAAAAAACATTACCAATAAAAAAAATTTAAAAATCAAATTTTCATCAATTTAGGCCAATTTGTATTCTGCCACATATTTTTGGTAAATAAAATCCCAATAAGTGTATATTGATTGGTTTGCGCAAAAGTTATCGCGTCTAAAAACTAGAGGAAAGATTTGTCATTTTTATTTATTTATTTATTTATTTTTACTAGTAATGGCAGTGATTAGCGATTTTTTGTGGGACTGCGAGATTGCAGGGGACAGATCGGACACCAAATTGACTCTTTTGACACTTTTGAGGAGACCAGTAAAATTACTACAGTAATCACTGCTAAAAATATGCACTGTTACTGTACTAATGACACTGGCCCAGGGGTTAACACCAGGGGCAATCAAAGGGTTAAGTGTGCTCCTAGGAAGTGCTTTCTAACTATATGGGGGTTGTACTCACTGGATGAACACAGAGACCTGTGTTCCTAAATAGGAGAAACACAGGATCCCTGTGTTCATCTCTGACAGAACAGCGGTCTGACTTGTTTACATCGGCAGATAGCGGTGTTGTCTACATGTAGAGCGATCGCAGGTAGCCAGCAGACATCACTACCGCCGGACGCGTTGATTGGCTCCCCCTCTGGCCAATCGGCGTATGTGCATGCCTCCATCATCGTGAGCACGCACCCCTACTACCTGTTACGCAAAGTGACATACAGGCATGTCACGTAATAGACCTGACCTGGTCGGCAAGTGGTTAAAATAGGATTTATATGTGTTACCTGTTTGCCTGGTTCAAAAAATGCACGGCAATGCAACCTGTCCTAGTTTTTTGCACATCTATGCAACATAATAGTGTGAACTTAAAGCGTAACTCCACTTTTTTTTAAAAAACTTTCCCCTCTGGGCGATCTATGTACATTTTGCAAGGATTTTAACAACCTTTGTTGCAGATTCCTACCTTTTGTTATTCTGAAGAAATCCCTGTTTGTTCCTCTGTGTCTCTGTGCTAAGTGGGTGTAATGGGAGTGGTTTCATATTTATCAGTCAGCTGTGCCACTGCAGAGCACTAATGAGGAAATCTGCTGGGCCTGCATCCCTTTAGACGTGTTCCTATTGAGAGTATCTCACCAAAAATTACATTTTTGTTGCAGGGGATGCCTGAAATCTGACTTGTATCTTAGAACAGACTTCTGAAAAAAGCGGTAAGCCAATCACACAAGCAGGAAATTATGTTTTTGGGGGGCGTTCAGTGCACATTCTGTGTACAGTAGCCATATTGCATTGCATTTTAAGAAAATTACAAAAGCTGCAGATTGAAAAGAAATGGTCATTTTTAATAACATTCAATTACAATATGACTTATGTCGTGATTGTATACGCTATATTGTTTTTTCCTTCTTTGCTATTTTGTTGTTACCCTTTAAAGAATAGGAAATATGTCTGCCTTATCTGAACATTGCTGGTGCGAATGAGCCCTTAACTTATATGTATTTATACCGTAAATTCTTTGCATAATTGCACCATTCAGGGTTATCTGATGAGTGTTGTATAAAACAGAAAATGCTTTTTTACTTGCCTTACTGTTATTAATTATATTGTCCCATCATCTCCTATAATAGTAAAAAGTAAAACCATGAAGGGTAATCCACAGAGTACAGTACATAAATTGTTGGGATTATTTACTAAAACTGCATGGTGAAAAATCTGGTGCAGCTCTGCACAGAAGCCAATCAGCTTCCAGGATTTGGCTACCATGGACAACTGCACCATATTCTGAGTGCACCAGGGTTAGTAATTCTCCCTCTAGAGTCGTTTAGCAGCAATAGTCGTCTGAAGTGACTCATGAGAAAAATAAACACTGGGGGGCTGGTAATCCTGTCCCACTCTAGTTTAAGCAGTGCCAGTTATGCCCCATACACACGTGCAGATTATCTGCAGACTTTTGTCTGCAGACTTACCTTTTCTATGTAGTGCAAGGGCCTGCTGGATTGCATACAAATTGAAAGTGTTTAGGTTTGACCTCATATTATATTGTTTTGGTAAGTCTGCAGACAAAAGTCTGCAGATAATCTGCACGTGTGTATGGGGCATTAGTCTTCATATTATTTTTTCCTATAGTGACCCTGTCACTGCAGTGTCACCTGTAACTAAAACCCAGCAAATAAAGAAGATATTTGCCTGCCTTTCCAGCACCCCAGGTGTTAAAAATCCAGCATGTTCTCTTGCCACTGCAGATATCTTACACTTCCAGATATGTCAAATACCTCCTTCCCCTTCCCTTCATCCATGCTTTTGCGCTTCATAGTGGTTAACCACTTAAGCCCCGGAGGATTTGGCTGCTAAACGACCAGAGGTTATTTTGCAATTCGGCACTGCGTGACTTTAACGGACAATTGCGCGGTCGTGCGACGCTGTACCTAAACGAATTTGGCGTCCTTTTTTTCCCACAAACAGAGCTTTCTTTTGGCGGTATTTGATCACCTGTGCGATTTTTTGATCACGCGCTATAAACAAAAAAAGAGCGTAAATTTTGCAAAAATAGCAATATTTTTCCCTTTTTTTTATATGAAATTCCCCCCAAAAAAAATGTAAAAATCAAAATTTTTTAATATTTTCGGCCAATTTGTTTTATGCTACCTATGTTTGGTAAAAAAAAATCGCAAAAAGCGTATTTTGATTGGTTTGCGCAAAAGTTATTGCGTTTACTAACAAAGGGAAAGATTTTTGTCATTTTTGTTGTTTTTTTTTTTAACGCGTAATGGCGGCGATCTGCGATTTTTTTTGCGGTACTGCGACATTGGGGCGGAAAGATCGGACCCTTGACTGACATTTTTGACACTTTTGGGGTTACCAGTGACATTTCTACAGTAATCAGTGCTATATATATGCACTGTTACTGTAAAAATACACTGGTAGTGAAGGGGTTAACTTTATTTGAGAGGGAGGGGCTGTGTGTGTCCCTAGGGGCGTGATTCTAACTGTGATTGGCTGTGGCTTCAACTGTATGCAGAGTGATCAATGGATCTACATAGTAGATCCATGTGATCAGCTCTCATACAGAGAGGAGAATGACAGGCAGCTTGTTTACACAAGCTGCCTGACTTTCTCCCTCTCCCCCGCCGATCGCAGAGTGGCCGGCGGCGATCGGGTCCGCCGGTCACACGCGCGGGGGGGTCCGTGACCACGCGGGAGCGGGAGCGCGCCTCCGGCGGCGCGCGCTCGCTCCCTAAACCCTCACAGGCGAGCGACGTAGACCTACGTCACTTTGCCTGTGAGGGGCTGACCGCCGCCGTAGATAGTCGTGCGGCGGTCGGCAAGTGGTTAATATACCTGTAGCGACATATACAGTGGGTATAGAAAAGAACCACCCTCCCCCCTTAAAATAGTCACATTTTGTTGCTTTGCAGACTTAAATGAAGACAGACACAATTTTTGTTTTATCCAGTTGTATTTACTCAGTGCAAATTATAACATCCAAGTGAAAGATATAACACCAACATGTAAGAACAAAAAAATAAAAATAAAAAACAGAATCACTTTGGTGACGTTGGTAAAAGGATCAGCCCCTCCTAAAAATGACTTGTAAACTCAATCAGGTGTAACTAATCACCTTCTCAATGGCACACACAACTATTTGACTTTCAACTGTGATCAGCTGTGGTAATTTTTTAATCAGCTCAGCATGAAAATAGCTTTCCTGGAGCATTCCCTGGTAGTGCAACTGAAGCAAACAATCAATTATGGGTGGCAAGGCACTGTCAAAAGATCTCCAGGATAAAGTTGTGAACATGCACAAGTCAGGAAATTGATACAACATACTTTTTTAAGGGCTTTACCAATGCCTGGAAGCACATTAAAGTCTATTATTAAGAAATGGAAGGTATTTGGCACAACACAGACCCTCCCTGGATCAGGATGTCACTCCAAATTGGATGAATGAGCCAGGAGGAAACTGTTCAGAGAGGCTACCAAGAGGCCTACAGCAACTCCGAAGCAGTTGCAGGAATTTATGACAAAGAGTGGTCATCGTGTGCTTGTGACAACAATATTACAAATTCTTCACAAATGTGGCTTGTATGGCAGGGATGCAAGAAAAAAGCCACTCCTCAAGAAAGGCCACATGTAGTCACGACTGGGCTTTGCCAAAACACACCTTGAGTATTCTGAGGCCGCATGGAAAAAGGTGTTATGGTCAGATGAGACTATAATTTAATTAGTTGTCCTCAATACCAAATATTATGTCTGGCGGCAATCTAATACTGCTCAAGTTGAAGAAGAAAAAGGTGAATGTCTTTGCATGGCTTAGTCAGAGCCTAGACCTAAACCCCATTGAAAATATGTGGAATGACTTGAATTGAACTTAAGCTGTTCTGCAAAGAAGAGTTGGCAAATATTGCAAAGTCTAGATGTGCAAAGTTAGTCAAGACATATCTCAACAGACTAATGGCTGTAATTTAAGCGTTGTTGAGAAAAAACATTCCCCTATGGGTGATCTATATACATTGCAAGGATTATAACAGCCTTTGTAGCAGATTCCTACCTTTTGTTATTCTGAAAAAATCCCTCTGTGTTTCTCTGTGCACCTGTGGGAAAATGAATCTAATGGGAGTGGTTTCATAAGTGTCAATCAGCTGAGGCAACTGCAGAGCACTAATGAGAAAAGCTGTTGGGCCTGCACCCCCTTAGATGTGTTCCAGTTGGGAGTATCTCACCAAAAATGACATTTTTGCTCCAGGGGATGCCTAAAATCTGACTTGTATCTTAGTGTAGACTTCTGAGAAAATCGGTGAGCCAATCACACAAGCAGGAAATGATGTTTCTGGGGTGTGGTCAGTATACATTCTGTGTACAGAACAACTCCAGGTAGCCATATTGCATTTCATTTACAGAAAATTACAGCGGCTGCAGATTGAAAAGGAAAGGTAATTTTTAATAACATTCAATTACAATATGACTCGACTTGCGTCGCAATTGTTAACGCTATATAATGTTTTCTTTATTTGCTATTTTTCCCCATGAAAGTGGAGTTACCCTTTAAAGCAAAAGGTGGTTCAACAAAATACTGACACAAGGGGGTGATCCTTTTTCCAACTCAGTGATTCTTTTTTTTTTTTTTTTTTTAATGTTTTTCTGTAGGTGTTATATCTTTTACTTGGATGTTATAAGTTACGCTGAGTAAATCAAGCTGGATAAAACAAAATCTGTGTCTATCTTGATTTCAGGCTGCGAAGCAACAAAATGTGAATATTTTAAAGGGGCTGATTATTTTCTATACCCACTGCAAGTGACATATAAGCCAGTGAACCAGAGCATGTGGAGCAAGGTGCAGGTATTTACACAGCTAAGTGTGAAATACCTGCTATAGTTAGGATAGAGTTGCATTTCAACACACAGAACACCAGAAAGGTAAGTGTATATACTTTTCTTTAACTACTTGGGCTTTATTTACAAGAGCCCTTGTGGCAAAGGGTTGCTTCTGTACCTGCCACTGACCAACACAGGGGAGCCATAATTGCGCATCACGCAGCAATAAAAAAAAGAAAAAAAATGTTTTGGCTACAGTGATAACCTTAAACAATCTGCTGAAAGCATTTTATATGTATTGTCTAAGAGCGGAATGCATAGTATAATTTTATTATATGATAAATTAATATAGCTAGTGTTAAACAGGCCATTTTTATAACTCCTAATAGCCAGTGCGTACATGTTTCATTTATACAGGAGCTGCTGTTGGTGCTTCTGATACACACAGTGGAACCTCGCTGTCAAACTGGGGTCTGGTTGAATCATGAGTAGTGTTGAGCGAACACGGACTGTATTATTCGTGTTCATACCGAATAATTGGATTTTTGTTACCCGAACACGGACCCGAAAACTTTACTGTATGTTCGGGTTTAAAATCCGTGTTCGGTCATTTTATTTCCTGTTTTGTATGTAATGGCGCGCTTTTAATGGCGGGCTTTCAACAGCCAATCAACAAGCGTTTAACTGGTGTGCGCCATCACAGCCATGCCTACTAATGTATTAGTAGCTGTGATTGGCCATCTGAAGCATGTGACCATGTCTTTATAAGTTCGAGAGCCCCAGCGCGCCGCGTCATTCTGCTGTAGTTTAGGGACAGAGCACACATCATACATGCTAGCTGCTGATTAGGGACAGACAGTGATTCTGTGAAAAATTGTGTCCGAAAAGAATGCAGGGACAGGTCGGAGTGCAGGCAGGGAAAGTTATTAGAGCATTTTAGGGCGAGGCTGGAGATTAGGCAGGGTCAGTCTTCTACATCGATTTTGCTGTGTGGGGGGTGGTGCAGTGAACGATCTTATTGAGCATATTAGGGCCAGGCTGGAGATTAGGCAGGGACAGTCTACATTGATTTTGCTGTGTGGGGGGTGGTGCAGTGAACAATCTTTTTGCCCTCATTTGAGCCCACTGAGGAGGAGGAGGAGGAGGGAGAAAAAAATCTATTTTTATCAGTCTGTTGTGTGCAGCGTTCAGCTATATTTCACTACAGATTGCTGTTCTAATCTGCTATTAAAAAATTAATTTAAAGGGGAATTTTTTTAAGAGCACTTGCCATGCTCTTAACTACATTTTGCTGCCATTTGCAGCACTCTAGCCCTTTCCATTGGTGTTTTAGAGCCATTTTAGTGCCTGAAAGTTCGGGTCCCCATTGACTTCAATGGGGTTCGGTGTCCGGGTAAAGTTCGGAAAAAGTCCGGGACACGGACCAGGAATTTTTTTCCAAGTTTGGCCGAACCCGCCGAACACAGACATCCAGGTGTCCGCTCAACTCTAATCATGAGTCTTGTCTGAGAAAGTGGGTGCAGCAAGCTGGACCACCAAAACTAAAATCTGGAGTCCAGCCAAAATGGCTACCATATAATATGCATTTTATAACAAGTGTAGCAATTTTAGTGGATTTTAAAGATCTTCTGCCAGTAATAATAATTCTGTCAGCCATTCTGTACAAAAATACCACTTTTAAAATATTTTCCAAGAGAGTCTCTACAGATTATGTAGAGTTTTTTATTACTCCTATGGGGTTCCCAGCTGTATACCTACACGTCCCCACAGATCGTATAGGTCTTAACTTATAGATGTAATTTTCAACACTGGATGCTAAAGCTGGCCATATACATTTTTTTCATTCAACCAGCAGCTAAAACGAAAAAATATGAACTGCTTCCCCCAGCCTGACATTCAATATGAATGGGGGAATCCTTTCCACTGAGCTATTGTATTCTGACGACGGGGAAACTTCCCCGTCGTCAGAATACAATAAACAGTTTTTCCGGTATAGTCGGCAGTACTGATTGTTTGGCAAAAACCAGACAGGCTTGTTGTACACAAGTTGATCACTAGGCTTTACAACCAGCCTGCCCATAGATAGATCGAAATTCAGCTTGTCCCTGCTAGGCCGGCCAAATTTAAATCCATGTATGGCTGGTTTTATCAACTTTCTGTTTCACAGAAAGAAAACATTTTTTTATGCCTGGCATCTCACCATATAAGGACCTTCTGAGAACCAAGCCTATGTCAAAGCAGTTTTTTTTCTGAGCTGGATCACCACCTAATAACTCCACTGGTTCTCTTAGCAAATTTTAGGACAAAGGTGCTAAAATAACTGTATATAAGGGAGTTAGTAGAGACATTTTCCCTTTGCATGGGATGCCTCCCTAAAGCATTTACAGTAGTTTGTGTTGTTATTAATGACTAATAAAATTGGTAATATTGTATTATAGATTTAAAAAAAATGTATGGTATTATGCTGTATTTTCTGTTTGGGTCAAGAGTAGGTTTGAACTGAGAATTTAACACACATTTAATAGTTCCATATTTTTCCTTTCTGTATAGAAAACTTTGATTTATAGTCCTTTGGTGATTAATGGTCTAATTTTAAAACCTTAAAGCATATTTCCCTACATTGGTTGTGGAGATATCATAGGTTAATAGTCTCTCTTATGTATTAAGAGTACTGTGCTGGGATGATTTGTTGTTTTATCCATGCTGGGTCACTTGAAGAAAGAAGGATACCAATACCATTTTATTTCATGTTACCATTTTTGAAGTCACACATCTATTATATTACACAAAAAACAGCAAAGATCTCTGTGCACTGAAGTTTCCTGTTTTTTTTTTTTTTTGTGTGTGCCAGAATCAATCATTGCGTTGTATCAAAGTGAACATGCATTTTTCACTGCTGTACCACAAGATGAAGGAGAATGTTTTGTATAGCGACAAACTAGTCCTTGTTGTGACTCTTTAAAGATCTTGAAATCCTGAGCTCACCCCTATTGTTAGCTTGCAGTGTTTGAACTGTGTGTGAAGATGCTTTTTAAAGGCATACAGCTGCTTTTTGCTATATAGAACATCCCTCCAACTATTTAACTCCATGGTCAAAAAATGGATGCTGTTTATCTTTTTGGTGACCTAAAACTAAAATCTGCTGCTTGGACATATACAATATATATAAAGGTTTAAATTGTTTTGTTTTTTTTTCCTCACAGATAAACTATATGATTATCATCATCCATTTACATAGTAAAGCTCAGTTCACATAAATATTTATTTAAATTGTACTAACAGCCTCCATTTTTGTAGCTTCCCTTCTACAGTAACTTCTAGTTTTAAATATGACTTCAGAGGCTAAAATCCGACCATGCTGCACTCTAATTGACTGGGTTAGACACACCTCTTTTTCTTTGCAGTACTATAGTGCATGAGGACAAATTTCACTTTGGTGAACACAGCTCACCCACCACCGAACACTGGAATGAGAGATCAAAAGGATATTTTCATTAAGAGGAAATTGATTTTTCTAAAGGGTTTCCAAAGAAAATCATGAAATATGGTGGTAACAAGACAATAAAGTGAACAAAAGGACTTCAGCTGGCTTTAACCTGCTCCAATGGAACCAGTGACAAACCTCAGTCTATGAAAACACATTCTAAGAACTATACAGTTTAGGTAGAAGCAGCTAAAGGAAACACATCATTCACTGAATTGCTAAAGTTGTCCATTCATTTTACCCTAAAGTAGAAGTACAGTATCTCACAGTGAGATACACCTCTCAGATTTTTGTAAATATTTTATTATATATTTTCATGTGATAAAGTAGTGAGTGTTCAGCTTGTATAACAGTGTAAATTTGCTGTCCCCTCAAAATAACTCAGCACACAGCCATTAACGTCTAAACGGCTGGCAACAAAAGTGAGTACACCCCTAAGTGAAAATGTCCAAATTGGGCCCAATTAGCCATTTTCCCTCTCCGTTGTCATGTGACTTTTTAGTGTTACAAGGTCTCAGGTGTGAATGGGGAGTAGATGTGTTAAATGTGGTGTTATTGCTCTCACTCTCTCATACTGGTGACTGGAAGTTCAACATGGCACCTCATGGCAAAGAACTCTGAGGATCTGAAAAAAATAATTGTTGCTCTACATAAAGATGGCCTAGGCTATAAGAAGATTGCCAAGACCCTGAAACTGAGCTGCAGCACGGTGGCCGAGACCATACAGCAGGTTAATAGGACAAGTTCCACTCAGAACATTCCTCGCCATGGTTGACCAAAGAAGTGCATGTGCTCAGCGTCATATCCCGAGGTTGTCTCTAGGAAATAGATGTATGAGTGCTGCTAGCATTGCTGCAGAGGTTGAAGGGGTGAGGGGTCATCCTGTCAGTGCTCAGACCATATGCCGCACACTGCATCAAATTGGTCTGCATGGCTTTTGTCCCAGAAGGAAACCTCTTCTAAAGATAATGCACAGGATAACCCAACAGTTGTCTGAAGACAAGCAGACAAAGGGCATGGATTACTGGAACCATGTCCTGTGGTCTGATGAGACCAAGATAAACTTATTAGGTTCAGAGATACTGTATGTCCAAAGTTTTTTTGGCTATACTTCTCCTATGGATCACAGGAGTGCAGTTCATTCTGCACTTCTGTGACCTGTTTTTAGCTCGCTGTCGGCTGACATCACTCAGCTGTTTCAGGATGGGTAACGATCCCGACATTGCAAGCGGGATCCACCCAGATACCCGGACCAGCAATTTGCTTAGCCTTTCAACTACACCACTGGGAGACCCAGCCAGCTGCTCCTCCCTAGCCCAGCGCTCCAGTGATCGCTGAAAGGGGCTGAGCAGAGAGCCAGTGACTGATCCAGTCAATGTTCTCTGCTCAGAGCAGCGAGGAGGACTAAGCAATCCATGGTTTTTGATCACTCAGTACTCAGTGCAAAGGCGGCAGGGGGCACCTAGGTGAGTATAAGGTTTTTTGTTAACCCCATACTTCTCTTTTATGGTGTATGTCACTTTTTTTTTTTTTTTTTTACCTTTATCTCCTGTGTTGCCGACAATGGTTTTACCAGAAAAGAAATGAGGTAAACAGGAGTGCAGAAATAGAAATCTGATAAGGGCTCTGGCCTTCTCTTACTCTACTAAAGAAAAGTATTTTTATTAAATTAAATTAAATTAAATTGAATTTTTATTGCTCCTGCATTGTCTCCCTTTATATTGTAAAGCGCTACGCAAACTGTTGGCGCTATATAAATCTTGTATAATAATATTTTTATTTTTGTCTTTGTTGCTGTTGGAGAGTTCCCCTCAATGGATAGTAGAGTCCTAGGTAGTAATACAAATTTGACAGGGTTCTAACTCTTCTTCCCCCTTCTATCTATAACTAAATGTTTTTGGTTGGACATGTACTTAAAACCAGCCATACAGGGACTGGCTGAATTTTGATCCATGTAAGGGGATAGTGGTTTATCCACCACTCAACTTCTGTGCAACCAGCCTGTCAAGTAGATGCCACTTGATCAGTGTTGTTGGCTAAAGCTGGCAGTGCTGATTAGTGCATTTTGATGACAGGGAAGTCTCCCCATTGTCAGAATACAAAAGCTTAGTGGGAATGATCCCCCTATCCCCCAGTTCTCTCATGGGAAATCAAATCTGTTATTTTTATTCAACCTGCTGCTTGAACGGAAAAAAAAAAAATGCAAACATCTATGGGCTGCTTTACTCTGATCAGATTTAGCAGGCTTCTTACTGTGTTTCTGGGCAAGGCTAACCTTTAGCATGATTCGGTGGTATGCATCCTTGATCTCATTCATTATGTATGGGGAGGCTGCAGTAGATTTATAAAGAACCACTGGAACCATTAATATGAAGGTAAATATTGTTATGTTGTAAAATGCACTGCCACATGCGGTAGTACTAATAAAATCTGTAATAATTAAAAAACTGGATGAATTTTTATAAGATCCAGTGTTAAAATCACAAAAAAAAAAGAACAGTCAATTTTAAATCTAAGAAATAATTCTAATTGGCATTTAGAGGGTCAGAAAGGAGTGTTTTGTTTGCCTCAGAAGGCAAATGTGGTAAAATTTTCTTTGAGGAGAAGTCTGTTTTGGTGTGGAACCAAAGTGCTAGCATTTCTGAACCTTTATCTACATATGCTTTTGCATTAGCTTTGTTAACTAGGTAACTGTATAGGTAATGGTTTGCAGTAATTAGTCATATTCAAGTGGACTTGTTAGTAATGCTGGATTACCACTAATTAAAGGGGCTTCCATATGTGTGATATGTTACATCTTCCAATTTAGCAGACATTAATTAAAATAGTCTTAATTGAGAGATGTGCATGTGAGATAACAATTTACATTTTTTTTTTACTGAACACACTACTGTAACTCCTCAATAGTTTATCTATAAACAATTCTGGACTGCAAAATTGTCCTCTGCTGCAAAAACTGGATAAGGATAGCAGCATTAATATGCACTAATGCTCCAGTCCACCTTTATTGTAGCAAAGCACAGCATGAAAGAAAATATATATTTTTGAGATTGCCCATATCTGATAATCCAAGCAAATCAATATACTTTTTGTACAGCTCGCATTTAAGAAAGCTTTCTTTTGGCCTCTTTGTGTATCAGCCTTTGTTAGGGCATTTGTGCAGAGGCTTTTCTTTGAGCCAGATTGGTTTTGCATTCCCATACAAGTCTATGGGAATTCATGCAAGAGGGTGTTGGGTGCTGGTCCTTTACCTTTGGTCATTTGGTGGTGAATGAGGGTGGTCAGGTGACCATCTATTTGACTTTGGCACTGGGGGAAATCCAGCAAAGGACTAGTATGCCATCTTTTGGACACAAGCGTGCTATAAATGGCACAATATGACAAAGCTCTTAAGCTAGAAGTGAAGTTAGAGACTAAGATTGGTCCAGAGTAGTGGAAGAAAAGTGCTGCAGACATCCTTGCACCATGTTCTGGGAACAGGCTGAGGATAGGTTGCTTCAAAGTACTGGTAAAACATCAATTCAGTATAAGGCCTTCTGCTCAGTGTCCTGCCATGGTTCCAATCTAGGGAAATCATGCGATCTGGGGAAATAGTATAAGGGAAACATAATTTACAGAAGTAAAAACTGACAAGGGACTCCAATAATAAGGAAGAACTCTCATGAAAATGTATATTAATGCTGTTTGTTTCCACAGAGGACTAAGTGCATATAGAACATGGTATATTTCTGATCAGTGGCTCTCTTGTCCATTAAAAGCACCTCTTTATGCTGGCTGTAGCTCCCCCCGTATTAGGGGCAGGGGTAAGATCCAGCTACAGTAACATCCATTCAGAAACCTGCCTCTTATCACTAGAGGGGAGTTTGAGTCCCATGTTGTGGCTGCTTCCAATAAGCATTTTCTTTTGGCTCCCATTTCTCTGCATTATCAATCTCCAGAAAGGTGGGAGCAACAAGCTATAGCCCAAGATGCACTTAAAGAGCCAATAGCTGTGGCTACCGGTTCATTAGGTAAACAGAAAAAATATGAGTGTAGGATATGAAAAAAGCTGCCAAATGTGCACAGTGGCTACTACGAATACGTGGTTGACTCCCTCACAAAATAGTGTTTTTTGTGATGGTTATTTGTTGTTTACATCATATCCATGCATACCTTATTAAGTCTGGTAATGCATCCCTATTTGTTTAAAGATGGCCCCAGAAAAAAGAAAAAAGGTTAGCGACACCCTAAAGTGCAGGTTTCTATCTCAGTAGTCAAGTTTGTTTTATGAATATGAGATGACAAAAATTTGCATGTGTAAGGGGAAGAAATAAATAAAATGGTTTCATGTTTTGAATACTCGTTATAATTTATGTAAACAATACTAAATGTGCAGTAGATTGCCATAACACAGTAAAAATTATCTAGATTACTATGGCTGCGTGCTTGTGAGTTGGTTGTAAAAATTATTGATAGACTAAATTTAAAGTATCCTTCAACAGTATTTCAATATTGTATATGGCTTTATGCCAACAGCAGATTGAGCATGTACTTACAAGTTCATAAATTAGCTTCAGGAGATGATGCTGTCACATATACTGTTTCCCTTGCATCTGAAGGTTGGTAATCAGCCCTCATTTCTTTAGTCTCTGTGTAGGTAGATGTTTAGCTTGTTTTAAGTCAGTGGTTCCAGATTTTGTGGAGTGACAGGTGTCTTCTTTACACATATTCGTCTTGTACTTGTAATGCTCTATTTTCTGTTTTGTTTTTTGCTATTTTAGAGAAGACCCTTTTAATGTTAGCATTGCTGTGGTGGAATTAAAAGGAGTTCCACACCTTACCAAAGCAGTAGAAAGAAAAGAAGTCCCTTAACAGGTAGCTGTCTTTAATACTGAAAAGATGAACCACTGGGTTTCAATATAATCAGACTCTTCGAATTCATTGTCTTTGAGTGTTTTGAATTCATTAATATCTTCCATTGATATACTGTATAAACTTCTTCTATAGAATTATTCATAAGGGAGGTGTTTATAAATGGCAGTGTGTCAAGGTTATCATTATACAACATGTATAGGAGCCACTAGACTGAGAACTGGATCATGTAATTGCATGTTCTTCTGAAAATAGCAGCCAACTGTCACATAAAAGTTTGTAACATCTTTACAGTAGACTTCCACATTTCTGGATTCCATATGCCTTGATAACCTCCAAACTGAAGGAATCCCATGTTGGAATCCCATGTTGTCACCAGGGTAACCAGAAATAGTGTCCCTACTAGAAGGTTTCCCCTCTATTACTGCTCTAACCCAGAATTTGGTATTCTCTTTCACTTTCACTATTGGTAAACAGGACAAACAGAGGGGGTGAATCGGACAGACAGCAATAAAAAAAAAAATGTTCCAAACCCTCTCCACGCTATCCAAAACAAAAAAAGTGCCTTTAGTTACACTTTAAGTTAATCTAGACCTGCTATCTACAAACTATTATACTACGCTAAGGTCACACAGTCCAATATGTTCACCTTCATTTGTTACACTTTACAAAAAAGTCTTTATTATTTCAGAGATGTTGTGAGATGGGTAGCCTAATTTATTAATGTCAGGATGGAAATGTGAGGCTCTTAACAAGCAGAATTTGCCAACAGAAGCCCTTTTACACTTCAACATTAACTAAATTTACAAATGATCCTATCATATTAATAATACTAGTATTAATATTAAAAAGAAACCCATATAAGATAAGTGTCTGTGTGATAAGATCACTGCCATGTTCTTAAAAAGGTTCTTCACCCATTTAAAAATGCTGCGCTTTGTAAATGGTCATTGTTGTTATATCTGTGCTGCAGGGACCTGTGAAGTAGGAGTCTCCTCAATGTGCTTGCACCCAGTCTATACTACAACTCTATGTGCAGACGTTCAGAGAGCTGCACACACAGCCAATGCATGAGGGACACAGAGCCAAAGTCTTGCTTCTCTTCCTCCACAGGACAGGAGCTCTGTGTCACTCCCATGCTTGGTCTGTGTACTGCGCTCCGAATAGCTGATTACTTTCCCTTAAAGCCTAGTACACATGGCTCGAATGTCTGACAGCAACGGCCGATTTAATAGAAACCGGCTGACATTTGGCCCATGTGTACTGAAGTCGGTTGTTCAAAAGCCAGCGGGTCGGCTGTCTTCTGTCAAAGGAGCATGACCACAAAAGGTCTGCCGATTGGCTCCAGATCAGTGCTCTCAGCCAATGGCCGAGATCGCTGACTGAAGTGTTCTTAGAACAGCAGGGGAGATTGCAATACTAACATCAGATAGTTAGTACAGCGGCTCCTCCTGAGCTGTCCGATTTTTTTTCCATTCAGCCCTGCTGGGTTAAACGAGAAAAAAACTACAAGTGTGTATGAGGCTTTAGCCAGTATTCCTACTGTAGCTCCTACCAAACTGTTTTCCCCAAATGTTCTACATGATCAAACATTATGGTTAGTAAATATGTTTTATGATCAAATAACTAATCTAATGTGGACATGGATGTGTATGTCTTTAAATCTGATGATATACAAAATGATGTTGAAGTTACTATATTTATAAAATGTACTGGCTACTATATTGAGACAACGAGAACACTACCAAATATGACTATGATGAATAAAGATGATGGTTGCCATTTATGTCACCAAGAGGTGAGAACAATTCATGATAGCTGTAATGAATGCTGGCATTAGGATAAAGCACCTTGGCCAATAATGGGCAAACCAGTTCAACCAAATGCAGATTTCCAATTAATCAGGCTTGTTCAGAGACCTACTTTAGAATGTTCACAACAGGTCACCCACTGTGATTTAATTTTCTCAGTGAACTGAAAAAGGGCTAGAAAAGATCATGTCTGGTCATCAACTGAATGGTCCTAGGTAATTTCATATTATGGTGATGATGATGATTATTATTATTATTATTATTATTATTATTATTATTATTATTATTATTATTATTAGAATAGTGACATAATTATTACAACCTAGGTGTCTGGCATCAGTTATGAAATCATAGAGAATTTATTGACAGGTGCATTTGATCTGCAGTTGAGCCTCTCCTAACTTGCATTTGACCTGCTTTAAGATTTTTTTGTTTCCATAGACAATATTTCTGTGAGCAATACTAATGAGTGCAGGTCAATACAATTAGAAAATTTAGACCACCATGTTCTGCAGTGTGTGTCTGTTTTGAGTGTTTTAATGTGTCAGATAAATATTTGATGGACTAGGGCAAGTGAAAGGAACACATACAGGAAGATGAATAGGCATGTAAAACAGCACAGGGGAGCCTACAGTGCATTAATATGAGCTAAAAAAAAACATTTGGGTACATATATATTTATAGATTATATATTTCTCTGATATCCCACCAAACAAACTCATGCAAGATCTCAGCTTGTCTAAATCAGTTTTCTTATAATTATAAACAATTCTTTCTGTGCCTGTTAAAAAAAGATGACAGTTAAAAAAAAAAAAAAAAACTTATTTTTTTTTTATACAGTATCTCATGAAAGTGAGTAAAGCCCTCACATTTTTGTAAATATTTTATTATATCTTTCCATGTGACAACACTGAAGAAATGACACTTTGCTACAATGTAAAGTAGTGAGTGTAAAGCTTGTATAACAGTGTCAATTTGCTCTCCTCTCAAAATAACTCAACACATAGCCATTGATGTCTAAACCACTGGCAACAAAAGTGAGCACACCCCTAACTGAAAATGTCCAAATTGGGCCGAAATAGCAATTTTCCCTCCCCGGTGTCATGTGACTCGTTATTGTTACAAGGTCTCAGGTGTGAAGGGGGAGCAGGTGTGTTCAATTTGGTGTTATCGCTCTCACTCTCTCATACTGGTCACTGGAAGTTCAACATGGCACTTCATGGCAAAGAACTCTCTGAGGATCTGAAAAAAAAATGTTGCTCTACATAAGGATTGCCTAGGCCAGTGATGGCGAACCTTGGCACCCCAGATGTTTGGAACTACATTTCCCACAATGCTCATGCACTCTGCAGTATAGTTGAGCATCATGGGAAATGTAGTTCCAAAACATCTGGGATGCCAAGGTTCACCATCACTGGTCTAGACTATAGGAGGATTGCCAAGACCCTGAAACTGAGCTGAAGCATGGTGGCCAAGACCATACAGCAGTTTAACAGTTTCCACTCAGAGCAGGCCTCGCCATGACCAAAAAAGTTGAGTGCACGTGCTCAGCGTCATATCCAGAGGTTGTCTTTGGGAAATAGATGTATGAGTGCTGCCAGTCTATTGCTGCAGAGGTTGAAGGGGTGGGGGGTCAGCTTGTCAGTGCTCAGACCATAAGCCGCACACTGCATCAAATTGGTCTGCATCGCTGCCGTCCCATAAGGAAGCCTCTTCTAAGGATGATGCACAAGAAAGCCCGCAAACAGTTTGCTGAAGACAAACAGACTAAGGACAGGGATTACTGGAACCATGTCCTGTGGTCTGATGAGACCAAGATAAACTAATTTGGTTCAGATGGTGTCAAGCATGTGTGGCCACAACCAGGTGAGGAGTACTAAGACAAGTGTGTCTTTCCTACAGTCAAGCATGGTGGTTGAAGTGTCATGGTCTGAGGCTGCATGAGTGCTACCGGCACTGGGGAGCTACAGTTCATTGAGAGAACCATGAATGTCAACATGTACTGTGACACACTGAAGCAGAATATGATCCCCTCCCTTCGCAGACTTTGCCACAGGTCAGTATTCCAACATGATAACAACCCCAAACAAGCATATCTCCAGACCAAAACCCTATTGAGCATCTGTGGGGCATCCTCAAATAGAAGGTGGAGGAGTGCAAGGTCTCTAACATCCACCAGCTCTGTGATGTCTTCATGGAGGAGTGGAAGAGGACTCCAGTGGCAACTTGTGAAGAGGGTTAAGGCAGTGCTGGAAAATAATGGCGGCCACACAAATATTGACACTTTGGGCCCAATTTGGAAATTTCCACTTAGGGGTGTACTCACTTTTGTTGCCAGCAGTTTAGACAATAATGGCTGTGTTTTGAGTTATTTTGAGGGGATAGCAAATTTACACTGTTATACAAGCTGTACACTCACACTTTCTTCAGTGTTGTCACATGAAAAGATATAATAATACATTTACAAAAATGTTAGGGGTGTCCTTTACTTTTGTGAGATACTGTATTAGCATTTTACAGTGTTATTTCCATTTGCCTACTCTTTTAGTTTAAGTTTTGGCAATATAAAAAGTACAACATTGAAAAGAGAGCAGGAGAAATATTGCATATAATTCAAGGGCAACTTTTTTTTTGTAATTTTATGATAGTATAGTATAAAAAAATCTGAGGCTGCTGGCCTTGAGCTGATGGTTGTCTGAGCTGTGTAGCGAATCTCTTTATAGATGTGTTTGTGAGCAGATACATCCTGCAAGCTCATCTTCAATATGAGAAAAAAACAATTACTGAAGAACAGACGGTACACACTGTGAGTATATTCATACAATGCCAGTAATTGTTGCAAGTTCAGCAGGCAGCAGTACCTCCTTATTGATTTTCTTTTGGGAGGATTTAATTGTTCTAGGCATTTATGTGTGTGTGTGTGGTCTTTGATAAAAGAAAGAAATCGAGTTATAAGCTACTAGCTACTGACAACCTTCAAAGAACAAATATTCTGTAGCTCTTCAGCAGTTGGTTGCAGTGGTGGACCTGCAAAAGTCAAAGGTGCAAACTCCACTCAAGCCATTTTCACTCCTATTTCACACCTTAAGGTAATAAACAAGACTCCTAAAATTGTTAATGATAACCTTTTTGCCTCCTTGATGTAGACTAAAATGCTTTGGGTGAATGTGTGTATATTGCTCTTAAGCATTGACCCTCATCTCTTTGTTGGGTGTATACTATATATTCATTAAGTTGCGTGTAGACATGCTGAAGGTTTTAGGAGAACTACTTTCTGAACACAGTTGCACACATTTACAATATTAAAAAGTACTGCTTGGTCTGTGCAGTACATAAAGATAGCAAAGAGCAATGATAGATCAGAAATAGACTGATTTATTACATTTGTTATTGTTTTATTAATTGACACACAGTGTGGCTTAGCCCTGCCCCCTGCTCCCTGCTCACAGGATTTGATTGAAAGCAGCAGGAGCCAATAGTTCCTACTCCTGCCTCTGTGTATTGTGAGGAGAGAAACAGAGACAGGCACAGAAAGGGATTGAGATAGCACTCGGTTGATAAGTATTTATGGCAGGAGGACGGGGTGCGATACAACAACTGGGACATTTTTTGCCTTACTGTATGGAAGGTAAAAAATGCCCTGCCTTTAGAACCACTTAATGAGAACAGCATGAGGCTGCAAAGAAGCCCACAACTTTCACTTTGTCATTATCTGCCCAGTAAAATGCAATGGCACAATCAGAAGTACAGGTTTTTGAGACCCTACATGATGAAGGAAAAAGCTGGCAAGGCAGGTGAATGGGGGACCATGCCTACAGAATTAAGTGACTGTATAGGAAAAGCCATGTTTAGTTTAGTTTAGTCCAGAGTTTCACTGACTGAACTAAATGTAAGTTAAAATAAGCATTTATTTTCACTAGACCTATTATATTAGTAATATGGAGGTGTCTGTACATACGTTTAACTAACTTCATCATTGCAAAGGATCCCCAAAACAGTAAATCTACTCATAGCAATGGTGGGCCAAAAGTAATGTGGGTGAACAGCCTTATTAGCTTAGCCACAGAAATTAAAATTTGTATAACTGTGCCGGTAGCTTTGTGATTCCTGGGATACTCTTGAAGTTAGGTTAAGGTATGTGCAGGCACTTGGTTTATTCATGTTGCTAGTTTAATGCATTCATTGAGAAGGTAGGTTTACATTAGCTACAGCTTTTTAAAAAGATATAAGTTGAGTTCCCATTACCTCAATGAGAGAGGCCCATCATTGAATATGCCCCTTGGGGTGGCAGCCATGAAATATTGTGAAAGTTTGAATGTATAGTGGTTTTGTACATATTTTTCTTTGAATAACATGGTTAGGAGAAAAAATATATATATATATTTTTAGTCAAGTAAATATGAAGTATTGCATATTAATATTATGCAGTCTTCATCCCATTATGTAGGTTGAACTCTAGTCTCTTTTTCACACCACTCGCACCATCATTTTCTGCTATGCTGAAAGTAGTTCCGCTCCGGCACTTTTTTTTTTTTAACGGACACGGATGACACTTGTGTCATCCGGTCCGTATGTCCGTTTATCATCCCATCCGTTTGCGGATGATAAACGGAGATAATGTATGTCAATGGGATTGCGGATGTCAGCAGATGACATCGCTGACATCTGTTTTTGCATCTGTTCCGTTTTTTTAAACGGAAGAAAAATAGGGTTCTCTTCCGTTCCAAAAAACGGAACTGACAGGAAAGGACGTAAATTGGATGTCAGTGGATGGTCATCCGCTGACATCCGCAATCCCATTGACATGCATTATGTCCGTTTTTCATCCGCAAAAAAATGGGATGAAAAACGGACATACGGACCGGACCGCCCGTGTGAAAGGACCCTAAGGTGTAAAATGTTTGCAGTGGAGTTGGACTGTGAGTTGTCCCCCAAATATTGTCCTTGAAAGAAAAAATGTGCTTTTGTGGTCCCTACAATAATAGATCTTTAGCTGGATGCCACAAAAATGTGAAATTGACACTTGGCTGTATCTGAAAAATGTATGCTGCTTTTTGGAAATTGTTAAAGCAATGTTTATATTAAGATCACTGAAGTGACAACATAATAGTTTTGGGTGAAATTTATTTTAAAATGTATTTTAAATGTATTTTTAAAGTTCATATGTGTTTTTAAAATTGTTTTATATCAGTTTCCTGTATGTTTTTGATGTACAAATAAACACGTAATAAATGACAAAACATTCCCAGAGTAGTTTGGGTTTTATAAAAAGACAGCACAGGGGTAAGTTATCTCCTTTCAGACAATGCTGTTTCTCATTAAAACGTCAGAGATCTATAAATACCATCATTTGCACAACAGATGGGCTACAAAGTCCTTGGAAAACATTTTAAAAGGAGCCCAAACTCCACCTGCTGGATAAAAAGGAAAATACAAAATATTAATATGCAACAGTTCATGTTTTACCTAGCCAAAAAAATTGAAAAATGGTCATTTGTGGTCAGACCTTGACAAAGAAAACATGTACAAATCAGTTTACATTCCATTTAAACTGCTGCCAGAGATGTAAATGTAACACAAGAAAACAATTCTCACACAGGCTTGAATACTGGGAAAATCTACCTTTCATGGCTTAACCACTTCAATACAGGGCACTTTCACCCCTTCCTGCCCAGGCCAATTTTCATCTTTCAGCACTGTCACATTTTGAATGACAAATGCGCGGTTATGCAGTGCTGTACCCAAATGAAATTTTTATCATTTTTTTCACACAAATAGAGCTTTCTTTCAGTGGTATTTAATCATAGCTGGGTTTTTTATTTTTTACAAAAAAAAAAAAAAATTTTGAAAAAAAAAAAATGTTTTTCTTACGTAGTTTCTGTCAGTAAATTTTGTAAATAAGTATTTTTTCTCCTTCACTGGTGCACGCTGATGAGGCGGCACTAATGGGCACTAATGGGCTGCACTGATGGGCCCTGATGAGGAGGCACTTATGGACACTGATGAGGTGGCACTGAAGGGCACTGAATAAGGGGCACTGTTGAGGTGGCACTAATATGCTGCACTGATGGGCACTGATAGATGCCACTGATATGCAGCACTGATGAGCACTGATAGACGGCACTGATGGGCACTGATAGGTGGCACTGATGGGCACTTATAGGCGGCACTGATAGGCACTGATAGGTGGCACTAATGAGAACTGATAGGTGCACTAATGGGCATTGACTGGCGACACTGATGGGAAGCACTGGTAGGCACTGATGGGCAGCACTGGTGGGCACTGGTGGACACTAATGGGCAGCATGGATGAGCAGGCACTGACGGCACTGACTGGCATCACTAATGGGCACTGATTGGGGTCACTGATTGGCACTGATTGGGGTCACTGATGTGCCATGTTTGCTGTTATTAATGTGTATTTATCTTACTGTATTCTAATCAGGGCACTGATCATCAGTGCCCTGATTACTTGTCTTGTACTCCCCTTCGAGGAGGAGCCACTGATTGGCTCTCCTCGCCACACACTCTAACAGTGTGAGACGAGGAGCGCCAAAAAACTGCACTTCTGCATTTACATGTGACCGGCAGTGATTGTACACAGCTGATCACATGGGCAAAGAGCCACGTAATTGTCTCTTTACCAAGATTGGGGTCGTGCCATGTCCTAGGAACACAATGCCGCCACATTTGCTGTGCTGCATGCCCCCGCGGGCATGCGAGAGTGGCCGTTCTGGGGCGCCGTCATATGACGTCATCCCAGAACGAGAGCTGCAATGCTCCGCTCCGTCATCATTTTACGGTGGCATTGGCGGCAAGTGGTTAAATCACTTTACCGCTCTTGAAGAAGGAAATGCCACTTTTGAGTAATCCTTGTGCCAGATGGGCAGTAGACCTGGGTGAACTCTTAATAACTTTAAAGTGGAGTTACACCCTAAAATTACACTTCTGTCCATCTTCTTGTGCCAGGTCACCTTAAAATGAAATGGATAATCGCATTTTTTTTATTTTTACTTACCTTGGATTAGAAGAAAATATACTTACCTTACTTCCTTTTCCTCCCCTGGGCGGCCACGGCGAGTCGTCACTTCCAGTCTTGCAATGATTCCTGGGAGCTGAACGTCATCGATCCCAGGAATCAATGCGCCTGCACCGGCCCCAACGTCAGTTCCGGTTCAGGCGCGTCATACCTTGCTAAACAGCTTCTGGGCATGCCCAGAAGCTGTGCAGGGATGACGCTGCAGCCCCGGAAGTGATGGCGGGGCCGGTGCAGTGCATCGTGGGACCGAAGAGGACGGAAGAGGACGCAGAAGAGGATCGCGCTGGCTTCAAGCTGCCCACACCTGAGATGGCAGCGCTGGAGAAGACATTTTCAAGGTAAGTATTTATTCTTGCAGGTAAGTGCAACCCGGGACAGTTCAGAGGCTATCCATTGTGGAATGCACTAGCCCTGACTGTCCCGGGAGTATATTATGTCATTTTTTTTTTTAGGTGGAACTCCGCTTTAAATATATAGAGTAGCATAGACATAGCCAAACTTCTTTAGCAATAGCAGAATATGTGTAAATACAGACAATATGTAGATACAAAAAATTCTAGGTTGGCTACGCAATATCCCGCGCGGGCAATTCATGCGGGTGAGACGCAATTGCACGCTTGATGAGGGTTTTGTGTCTCAGGCAGGTGTATTGAAGGATAGATTTGTCCAAAAAGGCTATAAAGAAGAGACTTTAGATAGGGAGATAAAGAACATTTTAGAGATCCCTAGGTCCACATGCCTGCAGAATATTACAAGGTCCCGGGGTGAGTCGGATGACAAGCAATGGAGCTTCTTATCCGATTATTCCGAGGATTATAAAAAAGTAGAGGCCATATTTAAATCACATTGGCACATTCTGCGTATGGACACCACATTGGGCCCTGTTCTGCCGGAGGTCCCTAATTTCATATATCGGAAAGCCCCGAATTTCGGTGATAGGGTTGTAAAAAAGGTGCTTGATGCACCGAATACCTCCTTCTTTCCAGGTCGGCGAGGGTTCCATATGTGTGGGAGGTGCAGGACGTGTTCCTTCACTACCATGAACCTGAGAAGACGGGATTCCTTCTATGTGCAGGCCATTGATAAGGAGTTTGATGTTAAACATCTAATCACGTGCGATACCACCCATGTGGTTTATGCACTAATGTGTCCTTGCCTACTAATATATATAGGCCGCACAAAACGTACCCTGAGTATAAGGGTTGGTGAGCATATCTCTAACATCATTAAAGGCAAAAAAGAACACAGTGTGCCGGCTCATTTTCGGTCACACCACCAACGTGACCCTAGTTGCCTACAGTTCTGGGGCATAGAACGTGTCACACCATCTTGGAGGGGGGCCAATTGGGTGAGGGAGTTATCCAAGTGCGAAACTAAATGGATATATATGACCCAATCTCTCAGCCCGATTGGCCTAAACATCGAATTGGACTTAAATTGTTTTATTAGTGATTCTTAATTAATTGATTGGTTATTTGAATTAATTTAATTAATTAGTTATTTTTTGGTTATATTTTAAAACTATTTTTTAATAATTTTTTAATAATTTTAAAAGGTTTTCTGAGCTATTTCTGAACTATTTTTGATGATCTCGTATCTACTGTATTCACTGTATTATATTTTATACGTGATATATGATGTATTAGTATATACTATATTCATCACCTTTTGAGGTGTATTTTAATTTTAATTTTAATTATATTAGTATTTCTGGTTGGATTGAGGTACAATGACAACAGTGGTGCTAATATTATTGTTGAATGATGTGTGCATTTATTATGATTCACTATATGGCACCATTAGGAATTATTGAATGCAGCACAATTTATGGCGTTATACATTTCCCCTGTTCATAGTGAGACGCCTCATTACCCGTGGTACCATGATTTCCAGCTTGATAGCTATGTGAGGCACAATGTAGTCTCATAATGTGGTACTGGGAGCGGGCATGAGAAAGATTTGGCCAAAATTCACGGGAGCAATGGTTGCTAGGCAACCGCGTCTATTGGTGTCCGTCCGGAACAGGAAGTGCTTAGCCATTGACAAATTGCGTACACCACGGCCCCGCCCGGATGGGCGGAGAGTCGCAGGTATTTAGTTTGCTGCCATACCGCCGCGACCACGCCCCCGTGAGGAAATCGGAAGTACGAAACGTGTCGGGGCGTGGCCAGGCGGCGTAACCAAGTCAGAGTGTACGAGGAGTGTGAGCACCCGGAAGGCGCGATCCGCGGCGTGGAGTCAGGATACGGGTCCCGATGGGTACACACCTCCGGACATGCGATTATCCAACTGATGTCATGTGAGTGTGAGATATTGTGTATTTTGAAATAAAGCCAGTATTATACGTTATCACACTAGTGGAGCTCTATTCCTTCCTTCCC
This sequence comes from Pelophylax lessonae, assembly GCF_965119305.1. Taxonomy (NCBI): domain Eukaryota; kingdom Metazoa; phylum Chordata; class Amphibia; order Anura; family Ranidae; genus Pelophylax; species Pelophylax lessonae. Next base: position 280,631,414 of record NC_138770.1, read on the forward strand.
TTGCATGTCCATTGTATTTGATTGAGCCCATTATCGGTCCTATCCCGGAACCCCAAGTGGATGCAGCAGAGCCTGTCATTGGTCTGATTGGTCCCAATCCGGAGTCCAGAGCGGAAGTGGCTGTATTGTGGCTTGTTTGCTCAGTGGTGAGAATCACTGGGCCAGTGAAGTCGGTGAGCGTGCATTACCTTCCCCCCTTCAGAGCACAGTGGTGGTGGTCAAGGTGATCCTTTATTTGTGCACCGATTAGGATTTCTCAAGGGATACATCAGTTTGAATATCGTTATTTGTCATACGTTTTTCAACGCTGCTTTGGTGGACTGATCCATGTTGGGACTATTTTTATATATATTTTTTATATTTATTTCTACAGTCTTTACTGGATTTATCAAGTTTTCAGTGATTGTGATTGGGGAGTGAGCTTATCATCCTTGTTTGCGCTACTAGAATTTTTTGTATCTACATATTGTCTGTATTTACACATATTCTCCTATTCATGTTATTTTATTAAGTAGCAGCATTTGTTATCACACTGTATTAGAGGTAGTTATCCTCTCTAAGCACTTGGTTGCTTGCAAACTAGTGTTGGTTCCGGGTTGTGTGTAAGCAATTTATACATATATGCTTTAGCAATAGGTTTGTATTAGGCATATACTGTACATACAATTATGCAGCAGGTACAGATAACCAAGTATGTCATCTAACATGAAGCGAAATACAACAAAGATATTCACTCCAAGGTTGAATCATAGCAAAAAAACATGCATGCATATGGAGGTAGTCTCCTCTACCTCCACAGGTAAGAGGATCTTGAGAAAGGGGGTTTTTACATCCCCGAAACTTTAGTTTTTTCCTCCTCCTCTCTCTTTTCCCCGAGGTCTGGCTTAGCTTTGCTTTCCTTTGTATTACACTATCAAGGGTACTGAATTCCTGTATGTATTTCTGAACATCCGCTCTTATACGTTATAAGTGTAGCTCATTGCACCCATATGCATGCATGTTTTTAGCTATGATTCAACCTTGCAGTGAATACCTTTTTTGTATTGCGCTTGATGTTAGATGACATGCTTGGCTATCTGTACCTGTTGTATACGTTTATGTATATGCCTAAGGGCTCTTTCCCACGGTCCGCCTCCATAGGCGGATCCGTGCTGCTCAGCGGGGATCGATCCGCACCGAGCCGGCGGATGACAGCTCCGTCTCCGTTTGCAGTGCGGAGAGGGAGGTGTCACAGCCCCCGCTGCTCTCTATGGGGAATCGGATGAGAGCGGAGCGCCTGTCCGCTCTCATCCGATCCCATCCGATCCGATCCCCTGGAAGGATGGAAAATAGGGTTTCTATCCATCCGGATTTCACGGACAGGATCAGATGCGGATGGCAGCGGGTGTCAGCGGACATGTCACCGCTGACATACGCTGCTCCATAGGGCTAATGGGGCATCCGATCAGATCCACCTAAAAAACTGACAGGCGGATCTGATCCGACCGCCCGTGTGAAAGAGCCCAAATACAAACTTATTGCTAAAGCAGATTGACTATGCGATGTGCTTACTCTATTTATTCAAAACTATTGTACTAACAAATTTATACACCGTGGAGAGGTTAATTCAGCCTAAATAATAATACTAATAGTAATAATAATATATTGTGGTCGCTGAATAGTGTAGTTAGTAGTGGTGTGCAGACCTTTTTTACTAAATACAAGAACTCTTAAAGTGATTGTAAAGTTTTGTTTAAAAAAACTCTCCTCTTCTCAGGTCCCTCTTCGCTGCTCCTGGCCCCTCCTTCCTGTCGAGTGTCCCCCACCGCAAGAAGCTTGCTATTGGGCCACAGGAGCCAAGCTGCAACTTCATGTGTCCATTCAGATATGGAGCTGTGGTTCGGCCCTGCTCCCTCTCTCTTGATTGGCTAAGCGACTTTGATTGAGAGCTGGGGCAGCCAATGGCGCCACTGCTGTATCTCAGACAATCAGGGGGGAGAGTCCCAGACGGCAGAGGGAGTTGTAGACATCGCTAAACAGAGAGGGGGCTAAGGTAAGTATTGGGGGGGGGGGGCTGTGGGGGGCTGCTGCACACTGAAGGCGTTTTATTTGAATGCATTGAATGTATTAAGATAAAAAACCTTCAGCCTGTACAACTCCTTTAATAATTCTCAGACCTTTGTCATGCTTGCTCCCTATTCTTGTTTCCTTAATTTAGTGGCAAAGGGTAATGCGCCCTCACTTGTTGTGGGAACATCATTCAGCTTACCTCTAAGTGCCGGTTCAGACTGAAGCGGCACGACTTCGGGGGCGACCCGTAAAGTCGCGTGCACCGTGACTTCGGCACAACTTGCACATACTTCACAGAATGAATGTCTATGCAAGTTGCTCCAGGTCGCCCCGAAGTAGTACAGGAACCTTTTTATAAGTCGGAGTGACTTGTGTCGCTGCTATTAGAACGGTTCCCGTACCACACAATGGACCGCGATGGACCGCGACTTGTCAGGCTGACAAGTCACCTGACAAGTCGTATTAGTGTGAATGGAGACTAAGAGGTATGGCAAGTTTTTCTACTCTGACAGACTGAATCTATTCCTAATATGTAACCTATTTATATTTTAGATTAGGACCTTCTAATATTTACTACAGAACTGCAGCAAAATATCCTTACAACTGACTGAAAGTTAAACCAGACATAAGTGTTCCAGCTTCCTAAAAACAGATATTCTATATAATACTTAAAATAAATTAAAAATCCAATGTTATCAACTGTATTCTGAACAAACTGGGGAATGGTACCATAATTAGAAGCCATATATATATATATATATATATATATATATATATATATATATATATATGGTTGAAATGTTAAGACAGCATTGTATGTGGAAGACATATGTGCTGAAGGCCCCCACCCCTGTTCAGAGATGGCTGTTTCAGTTTGATGTTCTTGGACAAACAATATCTACCTTGAGATATTCCAAGGTGATTGTATTAAAGAGGAAGTAAACCCCCATCTTTAAGTTTTACCTATAGGTAAGCCTATATTAAAGTTTATCTATAAGTAATGTAAATATCTCCTAAACTTACCCCTTTTAGGAGATATTTACTGTCCTAGCAGCCAGTTATGTCACTGGTGCACGCACTCTGAAGGAACGGCCACCCGTGCCATGACTGGTGGCTCCCGCGAGTGGAAGTGACGTCATCTCTGCTTCAGCCAGTCACAGAGCCATAGCCGCGAACCCAGAAAGAAGAATGGGTATAGATGGACCCTGTCTCCAGCGATGACATCACTTCGCTAAAACACTTAATTTTTAGGTAAGTTAAACATAATGTGCTAGTATGTAATTCATAATAGCACATTATGCCTTTACCTTGCAGGTAAGAGAAAAAAAAAAGTGTGGCGGTTTACAACTGCTTTAAGGTGTCAGTATTATCTGTGTGGATTTAAATGCTGGAGTATTTTGCTGACTCTCATTGAAGCTCAGGAAGTGGCTTAGATAAGCTACAAAACATCTTCAACATTACAAATCAAGTCCAGTTGAAAGTGACTTGCTACTACTAACTATACTATGACTTGGATTATTGAGAAACTTCACAGACAGTCTGACAAATATGTTATCTCCTAATGATACCCGACTGCCACTTTAAATAGGTGCTTAGAGTTCCTATGATTTATATAACAATTACCACTTACCAGCTTAATTGAGTGATAATTTATAAATGCTGTGAGAGCAATGAGGAGGAAGAGAAAATAAATGCATGAATACACGTCAGGTGTACCAGTAATGTTCAGCTAATGTTTGAGAACTGTTTCTAATGGAAGGCTGACTTTACTTGTTCATGTTGAATCTAATGAGGGGCTCAAAAATGTGATTACCATGGTTTTCAAGATTTTTGAAATATACAAAGACATGTTTTTATTAAAAATGTGCTAAGCCCGGAACAAACGTACCAAAATGTGTCTGGTTCAGCAGTAACTGGTTGTCTTTCAGTTCACGTGCGCCGCTGTCAGTTTAACATATGTTGGTTTAACAACTAGCTTCTGTCAAACGGTCTTGCTGGAAAGCTAGCATTTGATCAGCACTTGCTACCAATGGCTGCAAGGGCTGATCTGTATATTCTGACAGGGGGATGTCACTCTGTCTGAATACATTAGAACAATGGGAGAGATCCCTGCATCCTCATCTCTTGTGTTCATGTGGGGAACTGTAAAGTTTTTTTCGTTTAACATGCTGGTTGAACGAAAAAAACTGTACATGTATACTAAGCTTTAGTTGTACTATTTTATTTTCTAATAAATAACAAAGATGGATGTGGGAAAGTCCATCTCAAAACACAAGCATCTTTTCATATCCCTAGTGGCTCAAGAGAGGCATACCTTTTTCTGATGAATGGATTAATGAGGTTCATTGAACACCTTACATGGTTCTTCTGATGAGAGAAAGTATAAAAGAACAAATGTAAAACTGTATTCTAAAAAAAAAAAAAAAAAAAACCCTCCCTATTGAAGACAGATTACACAGTTTGTTATGAAAATACCCCAGAGACTTTTTGGATTATTCAGTGAAAAAGATTGGTTCTAATATTACGAAATTAAATCTACAAATAAATTGATTCATGGTATAAATCATATTACACTTTAACCACTTTACCACCGGAGGATTTTCCTGCTTTACGTCAAGGCCACTTTTGGCATTTGATCATCTCTGCGATTTTTATTTTTTGCGATATTAATTAAAAAAAGCGACAATTTTGAAAAAATAACAATATTTTTCTACTTTGACAGTTAAAAAATATTCAATATATTAAATTTTTGTCATATATTTAGGCCAAGATATATTTAGCTACATGTCTTTGACAAAAAAATTCTCAATGAGCGTATTTTTAACCGCTTTAAGACCGGAAGATTTTACCCCATTCCTGACCAGGCCATATTTTGTGATTTGGCACTGCATTACTTTAACGGACAATTGCGTGGTCGTCCGATGCTGTACCTAAATTAAACTGATGTCCTTTTTTCCCCACAAATAGAGCTTTCTTTTGGTGGTATTTAATCACCTGTGCGATTTTTACTTTTTGCGCTATAAACAAAAAAAGAGTGACAATTTAAAAAAAATAACAATATTTTTCACATTTTTTTATATGAAATTCCCCCCAAAAAATGTAAAAATCAAAATTTTTTAAAATTTTTGGCCAATTTGTTTTCTGCTACATAGTTTTGGTAAAAAAATCGCAATAAGCGAATTTTGATTGGTTTGCGCAAAAGCTATCGGAGCTACTAACTACGGGAAATGTATGTCATTTTTATTGTTTTTTTTTTAACTAGTAATGGCGGCGACCTGGTGGCGATCTGCGATTTTTTTGCAGGACTGCGACATTGCGGCGGACAGATTGGACCCTTGACTGACATTTTTGACACTTTTGGGGGTACCAGTGACATTACTACAGTAATCAGTGCTATAAATATGCACTGTTACTGTAAAAATGACACTGGCAGGGAAGGGGTTAACTTTTATTGGTGATCAAGGGGTTAATGTATGCCTGGTGCTTACTGGCGTGTGTGGGGCGAGGGGACTGTGTGACACAGGCACAGATCGCAGGTTCAGCTATGCTGAATCCTGCAATCTGTCCCTGCCTGTCACTTAGGAGATCCGCCCGCTTTGTTTACACAAGCGGGCGGATCTCCACACTCGATTCCCGACGATCGGGGAAGAACGGCGGTAATCACTGCCGCTCCTCCCCTGGCCCGAATCCCGCTGTGACTGAATACAGCGGGAGCGAGCCTCCGGCGGCGCGCGCACGCCGCCAAGAGAGGGGAATGTCTGGTGACATAGGTCTACGTCGCCAGACGATAACGAGCCACTGTGCCGCAGTAGAGGCACAGTGAGCAGTGCTAAAGTGGTTAAACACAATTTAAGCTAGCACTTGATATGTGTCATTGAGCTTTGTGTCAAAAACTATAGCATTTCAATAACAATATGATACCAGATACCTAAAAGAACCAGACTGAGCTTGTTACATATGCATTTCTTTAACTGTACTTGAAAAAATGCAAAATATTGGAAATAAATTGAAGTGTACAGGTATAAGCCCCCGTTCACACTGGGGCGACCTGTCAGGCGACCTGGTCGCCTGACAGGTTGCCGTAGGTCGCCTTCCATAGAGAAGCTGCGGACCCATTCTAATAGGAGCGACACAAGTCGCTCCGACTTAGAAAAAGGGTCCGGAGCTTCTTTGGGGCGACCCGGAGCGACCTGCATAGACTTCAATGTTATGAAGTCCGTGCCGGCCGCTCCAAGGTCGCGGTGCGAGCAGCGCGCCGCGACCTATGAGGTCGCCCCGGCAAGTAGCGTCGCCCCAGTGTGAACAGGGTGTCACTGTAATGTGTTCAATAAAAAGAGTTGAAAAAACATTTTTATAGAAGATATGTTTCTCCTTTTTTATAGCAGAAATAATGCCTTTTGTATTTTTGTAGTGTCAAATTTGGCACATAAACGCATCAATCCACTTATGACAAATGGCTGGTCAAACTTACACCACACTGTCACTGATACGCAACAATGCCATGGGACCACATGCAGCATCTACTTTAAAACAACCACCAGACATGTTGAATAAATAAACTACACAATTTTATGGAAAAAATAAGGCCACGGCTTTTATTACTGGTTTCAATATAATTTGTAAAAACGATTCACACCAAATCACCATTATCCACTTAAAACAACTTTAAGATACAATAACCATTTACCCAGCTCAGCTATTACAGCTCAAGCTGAGTTACCACAACATCAGTATTTATTAAACTGTCCCCCTTTTCTTAACAAAAAGGTGACCCACCACATTATTAAGGCCGCAACAAGGGAGGGTTGGGGAGCCCCACAGCTTATACCTTCCACCGGTGACTGGCACTAGAGCCTCGCCCGAACCCCCTTTATATAGGACCCCAAAGGGGTTCCATAAGCTTCCACACATTTTCAAGGCTCCCCTCTTTAGCAGTCACACGGCTCCCCTAAATCACAAACCCCTCTCCTGAGGGGGAGACTTGAAACTCCCGCTGCCATGATCCCATGAGGAAAAGGGGGGCCTTGAAAACCTAATTTACCTTTTCCCCTTTTCCCCAGATGGGACAACATGCAGCATCTACTTTAAAACAACCACCAGACATTTTGAATAAAGAAACTGCACACATTTTTTGACAAAAGTTGGCAGTGGCCTTTATTACTGGTTTCAATGTAATTTGTAAAAACGATTCCAACCAAATCACCATATATACTTAAAATAACTTTAACATACAATAACCATTTACTCCGCTATTACAGCTCACGCTGAATTACCACAACATCAGTATTTATTAAACTATCCCCGAACAGATGGGGGGGCTGCAAGCCCTACCTGTCTACATCCAAACCACGGCCTGTTCAGTACATGTCTGGAGATTGTTATTCAGTATATCTAAACCAATATCGGACACCTGAACCCAATCCTTCCTATAGGGGCCCTGGATACCACCATCAAACACCACAAGCTGATATGAAAAGCCATAACCAAATGCAATCACCCTATTTATACGTTTTCTGATTTTTTTCAAAAGGACGAAAGACTTTGGAGCTCAACCATTTAATTCTAGGCATGATTTAGGAGAACACAATAACCAAACACGGATACAATGCTTTTATAGTTCTAAAGTAGCGTTTTATTTGAAAAATTGAATCTAAAGTTTTTTGGCTACCTATGTCATTCCCACCTAGATGAATAATCAAAATATCCAGGTGGGGATGACAGTAAACAGACTGGGATCCAGATCATGAGACTCCGTATAAACCCTGGATGATGCTTTTCTGTGTGCCCAAAAGATAAAGGAGTGTCCGATTATCCACACTATTTGATGTTTACCTAATTATTTTAAAAAAACATTGTTAGGTCTCACATATAACTTAAAAGCATCAGACTTCCATCTTCCCCACTGGTTAATGATACTGGAGTTCAAACCCATTCTAGCCGCTTCCATAGCAGCTCCTATACGAAAAGAATGGGTTGATATAGCAATACCACTTAAATTAAGGCGACACAAAGATTTAGGAAGGGCAGCCTGAATTTGAAAAATTGTGAGAGGAAATCATTTTGGTGTGTGAACAAAAAACCCTCTCCCGGTGGTCTAATTTCAAGATAAGAATTCAATAGGACCACCGGACAGATTAGACCACCGGACAGATCATGCCACAAGCGTGATCCAAGAGCCTTTCCCTAACTAATCAATTTTTGTCCAACTAATAAATAGCTTCATAAAGAGAGAAACAACCCATAGTAGAGATGTTACATAAGTCTAACAAAATCTTGAGAAGAATTGGGTCTTCTCTTATCTAATGAATAATGTGCTTTCTTATAGCCCTTCATTGCCTGAAGTATTGAGAAAAAATTAAAACAAGATGGTAAAGAGTGTAACTTAAGGAAAAAGGACACCCCTGATAATATTTTATTTATATGAGACCAAGAATAGTTCTTGTCCATTAAATTATTTAAAAATAATAAAACTGACTGCTTAGAAAACTGAAATGCACCCTGGTTGTGTGTGCTAAGAAAAGATACCCATAGCCACCATGCTGTTTTGTAACCGGACCACGTAGAAAGTGCCAGGGAATCGATAATAGTGACTACACTATTTTCCAAAGCTGCTGGGGGCATGAGGTTCCTCTCACATCTGCTTCTGGAAATAACTGTAAAAAATTATCCATTTGAAATCTGGAAAGAGCATCCTCTATCAAAAAGTTCTTACCCGGGAACATAACGTGCTCTAACCCACAAATTCAAACATACTAAATAATCTAGTGAAACTATGACTGGCCTAGATTTGAAAGAGAGGCAATTTATTGAATATAAAACACCTTTATTATCAGGACTTCATAGGAGTCGCTTATTCTGAAAATGAACCCCCCAAATTTCAATCGCTACAATTATGGAGAAAACCTACATTTTCTGCACACCAGTGGGTCTGCCAAATTGCCACGAAACCCAAAGATCCTGCAGAATCTGAATATAGTTGATGATCCGGGTCTAAAATGAAATCCTCTTGCCAAACTGATCTCCTGTTAAATTCTGTTAAAAAAAATCTGCCATACTAATAGATCTTCTTTTATATCATGGGACACTCTAATATGTGCATAGTTTTTTTTTAACTGGTAGGACCTATCACTTAGTACCCAGTGTGGGTGGCCATCATCCCGATAATTAGATACAAAGAAAGTACCCCCAATGGTATGGGATTTTACATGCCACTCAAGCACTGAAAAGAGGTGCAATGTTGTACGTATAAAATCAAATTTTATTACATAACAAAAATATGGCTAGAAAAAACTAGACATAAAGAACTTTAAAAACTTGCAAGTAAAGACAGACCAGTATCCATACAGAAGACTCTTGGGTATCATTGGTAGAAAGAACCGGACAGGACCCTACGTGTTTCGGGTTTTGAAACCCTTCTTCAGGGGTCAACCAAAGTTCGGTACACAATGTTTACCTATATATGGGTATAAACTGTATTTCAGCATTCCGAGAATGAGACAATATTCAAAATACAAAAACAATTCATATTGTGTGGGATATATCAAATGCCATAGCCTTCAAATGTAGGTACCTACCCAAAGCAGTTTTCTTTGTAGGGGCAACTGGGCTGTCAATTAAAATCGGTGTCAACCGAAAAGAAGATGTCTGGTGTCATAGAGGACATAATTCACTGACGGCAGATGCTCCAATTGGCCAATCCTCAGGAGAGGTCGGAGGGCGCTGCTCTACTGCGCAGCTGCCGGCGTCCTCATGGACGATTTATAGCGGGCTGTTTTGCCTTCTACCCTTGTAGAGGGTGTCTGACTCTATACGAACAGGACGAAGGTAAGTACATCGCTGGAGCTTTCCTCTAGCCATATAATGTTTGTGTAACCAATATATTTTTTGTTATGTAATAAAATTTGATTTTATACGTACAACATTGCACCTCTTTTCAGTGCTTGAGTGGCATGTAAAATCCCATACCATTGGGGGTACTTTCTTTGTATCTAATATGTGCATAGGGATTATTGAAACCTGAAATCGCTAAATATAACCTACGTGAAAATATACCACCAAGGGGAAGCACCCTATTTGCAAAGGCAAGAAGGCCTAATAATTGCTGCATAACTTTTAAATAAACTTTTATTTAAGCGTATACTGTAATCCTAAATATTAATATACAGATCTTATCAATCTTCTCTTGGGGCAGCCTGAGCTCCATGGAGATAGTATCAATTGTTATACCTAAAATTCTATACATGTAGTAGGAAAAACTGTCTTGTCATGTGCCAATGGAATTCCAAACTCCCTGCATATAAAAGGTAAATAGGAAATTCCCACAATCAGTTGAATTTGCTAAACCTATAAATAAAAAATCATCCAGATAGTGTAATAAATTACTAGAATGAACCTCTTTTGCCACTACCCATTCAACAAATGATGAAAACCTCTCAAAACCGAAGCAGCAAATCGAGCATCCCATAGGTAAACATTTGTCAAAAAAATATTGACCTTCAAACTGGAAACCTAGGGAGCTTAAGCTATCTGGATGAATGGGGAGTAGCCTAAACGCTGATTTTATATCAGCTTTCGCAAGAGTTGCCTGTCCGAGTCACTTTACCTTAATAATTGCTACTTCAAAAGATGCATACGAGACTGAACATAAATCGCCTCCAAATGTTTACACAGATATGATAAATGAAGGATAAGCCTGTAACTACCCGGATCTTTTTTTGGGATAATGCCTAGTGGTGACAAACGAAAATGATCAAATGTAGGGGCATCAAAATGGCCAACTATTCTACCTTCTTGCAGTTCTTTCCCAAGTTTCCCTGACAACTCATCCACCGATTTTACATTTTTACCAAATGAACATCCGGAACCATTAAATGCGGGCAACTTAAAACCCTCTTGAAATCCTTTAATGAGTAATTTGAGCTGTCAATCGGTCTGGGTACTGATGGCTCCATGTTTGCTAGAATCAGTGGGGTGTTGGCTTTTAAGAAAGGAATCCTTACCCAGCTGCATTTGTTGAAGATTTTAAAAAACATTTACTGACCAGGTGAGGCCCCAAACTTAAAGGCACAGAAATGCCAGAATCTTCAAGAATTTGGCCACTTGCATAGTGTATGGTTAAACAAAAAGCAAACACCTTTCTTATATGTTCCTGGTGGATTTGACGGTAACAAATTATTTTGGTGGGGCACCGGAGGTTTTTGGGGGACGAATACATTTAAACAGAGTTCTATGTCCTTATTACCCCACTGGATATTAGAATGCACTGCCATCTTTTGTCTAAATGCTTCATCGTAAAAATACCACGATAATCCTTATATGCCTCCAAAATGTATGTGTTTAATGAGGCCAGAACTATGCTCTGGAAACTTTTCACACAAAATACTAGCATAAGTAGTGAATGCCTGAAGCCAATTATTAAATTTTCTAGCAATCTGCTTCTTTTTGTCATCCTCTCTTTTATCCTTCTCCAATCTAGAATAATATTCTCTCTGTAACGGTAGCAATGTTAAAATATCCATATATTCTACCCGCCAAATCTTCCCCTTTGTGCTGACAGACAAATGAAACCTAATGGAGACAGTATACAAGGCATAGCCTCTTTCCCACAGTTCTCAGGTACCCTGTTCAGAGCAGCAACACTCTGAGAAGGAACCTGAGCTGGTGAAGTTTAAACCATAGCTGAATTAGCCACCTGTCCTGTCCCAGTATTACCCGCCCACACAGAAGCTGCAACATCTCTATCTTGCATGTTTAAGCTTTGAGGGATAACTGCAGACAGATTAGAAACTACCTGTAAAAGAGTAGAAGACAAAGAGGATAACAGATCAATCTGCCTAGACTCACCAGCACCCCATGTGTCCTGCAATTCGGGTGTCACTGGGCCAGCTTGGGCTGAGGTCTTTAAATTAGCCATCTCGCCTAAGCCTGGGTTTGAACTCACGATTATTATAGGAGTTCCATACAGCTTAACTGGCATCTCTGGTTGTCTTGACAATGCGCTTCCAATCCCTGTCACTGGGAAGGACCTGTTCTGGCTTTGCTCTGCCTTGTCCCCACTGACGACACCGTCCCTCCTTTGGTGGGCAGAGACAACCACATCTTCACTCCTGGGGGGACCCAGTGGACTGTACGGCCTCTTCTGATTCCTTCTCCTTTGGTCCCACCTCATGACCTCAGCAGCTCCTCCCTTCGAAGCCCCTCCTCTGCGCTGACCTAGAACTTGAAACTCCGGCGTCTCTTCCTCTTCTTCTTTCAAAAGGGACTTCACTATGCTGCCCGTGTCTTTGCCTCTGTCTTCAGCCGCCGTTTGCTCTGTGATGGGTCTTCTATCCCCCGGCTCCTCTTCATCCGCCGTTAAGGCCAGGCATCTTCAGATCCATCCTTTCGCCGCTTTCTGCTTTGGCCCACTCAAGCAGCTGCCAAAGCAACATCTTCAAGCTGCCTTAGGAGGTATTACTGCAGGCTTAACATGAAGCTATTTTGCCTGAGCTCCGCAGCTTATACCTTCCACCAGAGACTGGCACTTCAGACCTCGTCCGAACCCCCTTTACATGGGGGATTGGACGAGCTGCCATGATCCCATTAGGAAAAGGGAGGCCTTGAAACCCTAATTCCCCTATTCCCCACATTCTCAGCCTCACCCTGCACAAAGATTTTCTGAGGACCACAATCTAACAGACTGAGAGCAATTAACCCTTTACTCACAATAGTAGCGATAACAATTATGATTTACAATAAATGTTTGTAACACGTGCTGTCACCAGAAAAAGGTATATCCAGAGATTTACTATATACTAGCGCTCTGTAAATAGACAGGGATTCTTTAAGTTCTGCATTAGTGCATTAGGACAATATGGTGCAAAGTACTTACAGAAAAAAAGGTATTACCAAGGGAAAAGAGACTTTAATGCAACAGAAAACAGAAACGGTTAAAGAATGAAAAATACTTATCAAGTCCTGGTTTAGAAAAGTACAATCAATGAGCAAGATGAGTTAGTGGTGCTCAAGTCTTTGCAGATGTTCCTGGTTTTGGTGATAAATGAGACGTGTAGACTGCAAATGCATCCCCTCTTTTCTTGTCCACGAGCATGGTATTGATAAAAATGGTGTGACCAATGGAATGTCACCAAGTTTATGACCATGTAAGGGCCCTCCCACAGATACAGTTTTCTATAGGTATTAATATCTTTAAATACCAGCAGGTTCAAATCTGGTACCTTGTATTTTATTGTCCAGCATGAAATGACCCTTTAAATGAATCCAAACATGATGGGTATCAAATGTCTTTTTTAACTAGAAGAGGTGATGTGTATGCAAAGTGCTGCGCTACTCAACAAAGCCTGATATATGTATGCAATAAAATGGTCTCACTTAATGCCGTGTGCCAACATCACAAAAATACATTTCATAGATATAACAAAAATGCAATAAATTCATATGTCCAAATACAATAATAGCTTCAAATAGTTCATAAAAAGTCCATACAAGTGCAAAAGACCGGAAGGAAAAAAATTATGATGAAAATTGTGAAATTTATATTTAGTGTTCCAACAGTAAATTCCAAGGAAAAAAAGAATTTGAAAATGCATACAAAAGGAAAAAACTGCTTCCCACGACTTCTCCATGGATCAACAACAATTAATATGAATTGCTGCTTACCAGAGCATATTGACTTCCAAACCAATGGAAAAGCCAAACAAGCCTTTGGAATAGGTTTCCCCAAACACTTGCACATAGATACTGTGAATTCCAGCATTCTCCAGATTAGGCTTTCAAAATTATAAACGCAACACTTGTTGTTGCCCCCATTTTTCATGACCTGAACTCAAAGATCTAAGAAAACTGGGATTCATCCGTGAAGAGAACACCTGTCCAAAGTACCAGACACCATTGAATGTGAGAATTTGCCCACTCAAGTCAGTTACGACAAGGAACTACAGTCAGGTCGATACCCCGATGAGGACGACAAGCATGCAGATTAGCTTCCCTGAGACAGTTTCTGACAGTTTGTGCAGAAATTCTTTGGTTATGCAAACCGATTGTTGCAGCAGCTGTCCGGGTGGCTGGTCTCAGAAGATGTTGTAGGTGAAGATACTGGATGTGGAGGTCCTGGGCTGGTGTGGTTACACATGGTCAGTTGGATGTATAGACAAATTCTCTGAAACCCCTTTAAAGACGGCTTATGGTAGAAAAATGAACATTCAATTCACAGGCAACAGCTCTGGTGAAAATTCCTGCAGTCAGCATGCCAATTGCACGCTGCCTCAAAACTTGCGACATCTGTGGCATTGTGCGGTGTGATAAAACTTCACATTTTAGAGTGGCCTTTTATTGTGGCCAGCCTAAGGCACACCTGTGCAATAATAATGCTATCAAATAAGCATCTTGATATGCCACACCTGTGAGGTGGATGGATTATTTTGACAAAGGAGAAGTGCTCACTAACACAGATTTAGACAGATTTGTGAACAATATTTGAGATAAATAGGCCTTTTGTGTTCATAGAAAAAGTCTATTAGACTACAGTAATTCCGATTTTTACTCTGGCGTTGCTCACTTTGCAACATGATATAAAGTGCAACAATTTCTTTCTGATCTTTCCACTGCTGTAGTCAGAGCATGTCCTACATCAGCTATCAATCACCTAGCAAGATTGTCCCCATCATTTGTTCCTGTCTGGGATATAGGCAGCTGGGAGATGTATAGAGCAGAGCCCACCAAGGGTAAGCACAGCCTTTTGGGAGAAAGAAAGGGATTGTGTGCACACTGATGGCAACACTGCTGAGGCTAGATCAGCCTGCAGAGCATTTCCACCAGGAACAAGGAAGCAAAATTAACTTGCAGGATCAGCAGGTATTTTTGTTTTACTGGAATGATTTTAGATAAAACAAACAGCACACATAAACAATTTTCACGAGGAGCCTTTAATGCAGAAATATTTTTTAAGTTTACTGAAACTTTAAAATCTAATGTCACTTGCTTGTTCTCTTTCTTATATTTTTTTCAGGTCCAGGTATTTGCCAATACCAAATATGCTGTCTGCCTTGTTTTTCGTATTTAGTATGTTGCTTTGCAGCTCCACTTTTTTTTGTTTTTAGTTAGTGGTGTCTGTAGCTAGACACTACCTGCCTCACCCTGCTGTACATTTTGTTTTACTTTCCACTGCAGAGACGGGGCCCAGGAATGTCAGCGTCTTCTGAATATTTAAAAGACCATAGAACATCCTTTATAATGCACTTATCTGAAGTTAAATAACACTGTATTACCAAAAGTATTGGGACGCCTGCTTTTACATGCACATGAACTTTAATAGCATACCAGTCTTAGCCTGTAGGGTTCCATAATAAGTTGGCCCACCCTTTTCAGCTATAACAGCTTCAAGCTATATATGAGAAGGCTGTACACTAGATTTAGGAATGTGTCTATGGGAATGTTTGACCATTCTTCCAGAAGCGCATTTGTGAGGTCAGGCACTGATGTTGGACAAGAAGGTCTGGCTCGCATTCTGTGCTCTAATTTATCCCTAAGGTGTTCTATCGGGTCAGGTCAGTCAAGTTCCTCCACCCTAACTCGCTCATCCATGTATTGGAGTCCCAATGCTTTTGGTAATATACTGTATGTTGATTCAACTTTTGTATTGAGTTAATGATACCTGTAGATTTTTGGATTCTGCCAAGCCAGCATATACAGTATACCCAGTAGACAAAAAAAAAAAAAACAATTATGCCAACAGCAGCAAGGAAGGTTCCCTTGCCAGCTAGGGGAAAGAAACATAATGGGAACAATTTACACTATGTCTCAACTCTAGTACCTTCAAGAACAAATTAAAATCTTACACAACTTTCAAGCATGTGGTCATAATGTCCACACAAACTGTGTCTAGGTGGTATGTCATTGTAGCACTTTTCTGTGCACTAAACTGTTGTTTCCAGAACTTTCTCTGCACTGTTTAATTTTTTATTTTTTTTCATGCAGTACTTACTGAGAATTTTACCAATGTTTACAAAAAAACAAGTGTGCAACATAGTCAAAATAAAAGGGAATCAAAATAATGGAAACTTTAGTAGGAAACAAATTCTAAGTGACTAAGTCCACTAAATAACAATCCCATGAGATCCAGCATCTATGAATTAAATGCATAACCTTTGATAGCATAAATCCACTATATTTAGCTTTTTCTCTACATAGACACATGTTTCTCTGCATAACCAGTGACTGCAGAGAGCTACTGCTACTCTACTCAGGGTTGCAGCAAAACGTACACAACTTTCAACTATAGTAAAGGAAACCTCAAGGTAACTTGGGAAACGCTAATGCATACATCCAAGTGTATTTGTTGAGCAAGTTTCTTGATGTACTGTATGATCCTTTGCCAAGCCTGGGTTGTTATTAAGCTATTAGGATGTTGTTTTTCTGTTTTAAGTGGTGTGTTATCCCTTAATTTATTTACTGTTTTATTCAACACATAAGGCATTTTCTAATTGTTTTGCATTTTTAAGCATGCGTTCAATAACAACAGTCCTCTTTCATTCTTAAAATGGTAAAACCCCATTGCTTATTTTTCTTTATTCTATAAAGATAACTTACTGCACCTACTAAAAATACCTGTTCCTCTGGCTTCCGTTGATCATCATAATGTCTAGCAGGTTTTTTAATTGCATAGTTATCAATAGTAACAGATACATATTTATATATTATGTTTTGGTGTTAAAAGGCCCTGAATAATAAGGATTTATTATTGTAAGGGCATAGTGTTTGTCTAAATCTTTTTACAATTTCCCTTACAATTAAAAAAATAAACAACTACCCCTAAAGCAGCACTCTCCCTCATTTTATATCAATTGCTGCCATTTTTCTATGGCAGTAAAAGTGTCCCCCCAAAATGTGTAGCATATATTGGTGATCCTGAAGCAAACAAGCACATCAGGGTACTACACCTATTGTTAACATAGCTAAATCTGTATTTGTTATGTTCTATTTTCTGTTATATTCTATTTTCTGCTTAGCACAGAGTATATCCTGAGCTCTGTTTCTCAATTCCCATGTGCCCTTGGTGTATTTGTTTCATTAATTCAATTCTCATGGATCTAGGAACAAACAGCCTTTCAGATCACAAATAATAACCAACTCTTTACAAAACCTTCAAAATTATGCCACTGTTGGAGGATGTGAATGCTTTGTCTTTGGCCAACGATTATTTGTGACTTTTTTTTCAGTGCTGACAGCTGAGGGTGCTTTTGTGTACATTTCCTTTATTCATGGTTTATATTCATGACTAAAAAATGAAATAAAAATGTAATTTTTTTTAATCAGGTAAATATGAATATTTCATATTTGCATTTTGCAGCTTGAGGTTGGTGTTTTACCCTTAAAGTCGTATGCAATGTTTTATTTCTAGGTTGTAAATATCCTGATAAGGTTTGTATAATACAATCTTAAGCTGTTTAAATGTATTCAGAAAGTACAGGAAAAAGAAGAATTTAGATGAGGGACACGTTCCCTTCCTTTGTCGGCTTACAGAACTCATATGGAAACAGTCAACAAGATCATAGCAAATGCTAGGCTTTCCAAATTCCTATTAGACAGTCCTATTTATGCAACATCGAAGGGTACATGGGAAATACTGCTCCTTCCTAATACATGCCTGGGAGATGCCTTTAAGCTGTATGTGGTGTTATGGAACAATACAAGTCTAATGAAAAGCATCAGCAACACCATGATATGGCATCACATATTTTGGATGTGTGAATTATTTATTTATTTTTACTTTTACATTATCGTTCGCCTAAATGCAGTAGCAGCACCCCAAACTGTTTTGTTTCAACTTGAAAAAATATACATTTTATTGTCTTTTTGTTCTTTGAAAAGTTGCAAGTGGTGTGTAATTTTGCAAATGTGGCTTGCAACAGATGGTTTCAATACTGTTTATGGAGTCTATGCAATACTCTTTCTTTTTTACAATGAAAATCATACGCTTTGTATTGATTTTTTTTGTCCTAAAAGCTGCATGAGGTGTGTCATTTTTAATAAAAATGTAACCTTCCCCAACTACTGCAATTCTTTCTATGGAATTAGTATAAGGTTTTCAGCTGTTGTCTCTAAAATAATACACTCTAGTTTTCATTTCTTATTAAAATCTGCCTGGTCTCTGCCTCTGAAGTATCAGCTTAACCACTTGACCTTCAGGCAAATTCTGACATTTCTCTCTTATATGCAAAAATCTGCATTTTTTTTTTGTTAGAAGATGACTTAGAATCCCAAAACATTATATATTTTTTTAAAGCAGGGGCCCTAGAGAATAAAATGGGGGGTGTTGCAATTTTTAATTTCACAAAATATTTGCACAACAGTTTCTCAGAATGCAAATGTTTTGTAAAAAATGCATTTTAATTAATTTTAGTGAACACAAGCGCAATATAATACCCACATTTTTGGTAAACTATAAAAGAGGATGCTATGTAAGCTAACTCGATACAAAGCATGTCATGCTTGCACACACCCGTGGAATGGCAACAAACTACGGTACATTCAATTACCTGTAGGCAACACTTTAAAACCCTTTACAGGTTACCAGTTTAGAGTTACACAGGAGGTCTGGTACTAGAATTATTGCTCTTGCATTGATGTTTACAATGATACCTCGCATGCATAGTGCGATTGCCATTTTCATATGTGCACATTTGCAGGGGGACGGGAGCGTTTTATTTTATTTTATTTTTTTCCTATATACCTTTAAATTGTATTATCAACTTTATTGCTATCGCAAGGGATAGGCCATGACAGGTCCTCTTTATGGAGAAATCTGGGGTCTATCAGATCCCATATCCCTCCTATGACCTTCAAAGCATCTGGTCTGAGAAAAAAATAAATCTCTCTATGTTTACATGCAGTTACAGACAGAGAAACAGTGTGTTCTACAGTTCTGCAGATAGCTGAAACAAAAGTATCTCTATTTTTACATCAAATTTAAAGTTTATTTTAAAGTGTTTACAGTGGATTAGGGACAGATTTTTAAAGAGTTATTAAGGACAGTAACATGCTGATAATCATTACAGAAAATTTTGATATTTATATTAAGACAAAGCATGTATTTTGCACACTCCTAAAACAGATTTTGAAGGCATATCAGGGCATTTCTCATAGCGCATATACATTTCTGTGTGCATGTGCTTTTTTTTGGGGTGTGTGTGTGGGGGGGGGGGGGTGATTTTTTTTCTTTGTTTTAATGGATTAGTAAATGTGTTCAAAGTAATTGTAAGCATATCATACTTAGCTGCTCTGTGCAAAGGTTTTCCACAGAGCAGCCCTGATCATCCTAATCTGGGCTCCCCCTCCAGCACTCCCTGCTCCCCCTCTTCCAAGTGCCCACATAGCAAGGTAATGTGAGCTTGATCCTGAGCTAGGCTCTGTGTGTCCATTGACACACACACAGCACAGCTTGGCCTTGCTCCCTGCTCTCTTTTTACAGGCTGTGATTGACAGCAACAATAATCTCGTCAGGAGAGGAGAGAACTGCTGCTCTTGGGCACAGCGCTAGATCAAGATTGTGCTCAGGTAAGTATTAAGAGGGTGAAGGGGTGCTTGGGGAGGAGGGGTGAACATAGAAGGTTTTTTTTTTTTACCTTAATGCATAAAAAAACACCTGCCTTTACAATCACTTTAATGCTTTATTCTAGGAATTCAGGAGCTTAACTATGAGTTAAGTCCAATTAGGTGCATGTCACCTCTGGAACTTATCTCTATTACTTATATATGACGGTTTTTTTTGTGCTCCTGGAGGACACAGTCCAGCTGTGAGAGGAGAGAAGCACACACAGCAGCTATGCTTATTCACAAAATCCTTTTTATTTTGGGAAACATTTCCCATAATACAAAGGCTTCTGTGAATAGGCAGAAGGAGGGAAGGGGCAGGCATAGCAATTCCAGGGACTCTGCTCTTGAAGAAACTGAGACCACAGTGAGCAGGGTCAGGGCTCCAAAAGTTATCTTCTTGGAACACAATAAACCTGTCATATATGAAATATAGAGATAGGTCTACAAGATAGCAGACACCTCATTAAACTTAACTCATGGTATGTCTGCAGTTTTTGCAAAGTAGCTAAATTCCTAGAGTTTAGCTTTAAAGACTGCGCGTGTATTGACTAGAAAATGTTGGTTTCTTTTTCATTAAAATGAATATACTGAAATGGTATTTTTTTTTCAATTAAAAGCTGGTTGTTGTGGGTCCTGTTAAAGGGTAAGGTTAATTCCACATTCATGAGAAAAAACGATAATATAGCACATACAATTGTGTCACAAGCCATATTGCAGTTATTGCTATTGAAAAGTATCTTTCCTTTTCAATCTGCAGTGCTGTCATTTTCTGTGCAGTTCAATGCAATATGGCTACCTGCAGGTGCTCTGTACACAGTTGGTGTACAGAAAGCCCCTAGAGATGTCATTTCCTGCTTGTGTGATTGGCTCATTGATTTTCACAGAAGTCTTATACAAGTCATAATTTAGGTATCCTCTGCTACAACAATTTCAGTTTTGG
>NC_138770.1:280656994-280673381 GCF_965119305.1 Pelophylax lessonae
CGGGGGGGGGGTCGCTCGCTCCCCCCCAGACCCTCCCAGGCTAGTGACGTACCGATACGTCACTCTGCCTGTGAGGGGCTGACCGCCGCAGTATATAGTCGTGCGGCGGTCGGCAAGCTGTTAATATCAAAATTTTACAGTGGCTGTTAGAGGGTACTGTTGAAAATAAGGCCTGCTACAAGTCATTTAATGTTGTGTGTGTACCGAGCACCCAAAGGTTATGTGTTACAGGATTATCAGTAGTGGGGAGTGCAAGATGTAACAAGGATGCAACCTGCAGCACCTGTATTAGGCAAAGGGGAGCACAGAAGAATTCTGAATTCTTGGTTTAATGTGTAAAAGTATAAAAAGAAATGGCTCACAATACAGTATATAGATAATTTATTATACCAGGGGTCTCCAAACTCTTCAAACAAAGGGCCAGTTAACTGCCTTTCAAATTTCAGTTGAGCCAACCCTCTCAATGAGAGGGCTCTCATTGGGCAGTGGAGGAAATCTAGCCAATGGCACACCCAGGCTTGTATCTACCCCAGAAAGGCAGATTCTGCCGCACAGCATTCTGGGAGTGGGTATAAATTTGAGGGAAACGCATGATGCAGAGTCTTTAGCGGGAAGCAGAGTCCCAGTTGGGAGAGTATGGCTGTCTCTCCTCCTGTGAGAGGAATCGGGTGTCCCAGGTGGCTTGCCTGAGGGGACAGAAGGCTGAGCTGAGCTGCAAAGGGGATCTGGTGTGCCGAGGACCAGCGGAGCTGAGAGGGGTCAAGTTTCAGGAAAGCATTCCCAGTTTGTGAGTACTGCAAACTGCCCCTGGGGGTCTGCCTAGAGAGAGGGGACCACACCGGCGAAGGTCAGCGGGATCCAGGAGCTAGCTAGCTGGTGCAGGAGCAAGTGTAAAGGGGGTGCCAGTGTTGACCCTGAAGAGTAAATGGGGTGCCAGTGTGTGGACCCTGAAGTGCAGAGGGGGTGCCTAGTGAGAGGACCCTGAAGTGTAGAGGGTGTGCCTAGTGAGAGGACCCTGAAGTGTAAAGGGGGTGCCAGCGGTTGGGCCCTGAAGTGTTAAAGTGTACAGCGTGCAGTGTGTAGTGTTGAGAATTGCCACAGCAGAAGCAGTTACAGAAACTACCTCCGTCAGGAAGGACTAGAGGGAACTGTATTCAGGACTTTTGAGCTAACCAGAGGGTCAGAAGTCAGTTCTCAGTACAGTCCAGGACTTTTGAGCTAACCAGAGTGTCAGAAGTCAAGTTCAAGTACAGTACAGCAAATCAGTGTTTTTTAAGTGCCAGCAAGTGTTAGTCGGCACCCAGCCGGCGTCAAGACAGCGATGAAAGGTATTTTTCTCCAAAGTGTCCCATTTGTACCTAGTTGAGCCAGAGGAGTATCCAACTCATTCCCTTATCCCATCCCCAATATCAAATAAACAAAACAAACCAAAGATGCCGGACTGGTCCTTGACTGAAATTTCACACTTGGGTATTCAGCTTAAATGGGCTGAAGGTGTCACCGGTAACCATGGCAGACCCCCATCAGGCCCAATGCCTGGAAATCCTGCTACCTATAGATATAAAAATTGAAAAAATACCCTTTTCCCCTTTTTTATCAGTGATCACATCCCCTCTGTTTTCAGCTGCATAGGAGCTGGGGGAGGAGAAGCAGCAGTACACTGAGCTTTCCAGTGAAGGGCTGTGCAGCAGGGGCATGTCAGGACAAGTCTGATCATTGGCGGATAGTACATTGAGTTTATAGCTAGAGAACTGACCACTGTGTGCTCTCCTGCTTAGTGTGGTCAGTTTTTAATATATATGCAAGGGGACCAGGGCAGGCCCTACCATGAGTGCTGATGGGGCAGAGCTTTGAGAGGGACGGCAAATTGACGTCCAAGATTTTTTTCCAGCAGTTTTGTGTCTCATCCAGGGGCGGCCGCTCCACTACCTTGTAAAAAGGCTGCCCTGCTGCCCTCAACACGCATACTCATAATTGCCAGGCGCGGGGGTGCTCGCACACAGTCTAACACCGGCTGTTAAACACCCGAGCACACATGAAGAGCTCAGGTGTGTGCGATGCCAGGTGCGGGGTACCAATGAAAGATCCCTTCCCCACCAGATCTGCCACAAGCCGATGTTCGGGGGCAGCTTGCAAGGCTTGCATTTCTGTTGGGTGGAACTGAGAAGGGGGTGAGGCTAGCCTCAAACCCGGCCTGCCTTCTTCTGCTCTGGTGCATGTGTGAGGCTAGGCCCTGAAGAATGTGGGAGGACAGAGAGAACAGCAGAGAGGCAATATAAGTTAAATCTGTGTGACAGGACACAAAGGATGTCCATTATTTTTTCTAGTAGTGGCTGCTAATTTCTTGGATAGCCACATGTTGCATAACCTGTCATGCTCAAAAATCACTATACAGCCTTAGCTTGGCATTATACTACCCTAGCTTTCCCCTATACTAGTAAAAAGTGCAAGTGATGTTGGGACCGGCGCTACCACATAAATATTGTGTCTGTGCAATTCCATACACTGTATAATTCATATAAAACATATAAAAGTGCATATAGTGCTTAAACCAAAGTGCTGCGTGCTGTAAACCTTTTATATATTCGCATGGGCTGTGCTCAGTGTACCACATAAACACATGTGTACATATAAAGTGCTGAGTGCTATTGATAACCACGTGTGTGATTGCGTGCTAAACAAAGTTTGGCGCCAGTGGGTGTACCACCAATTGCACCGTTGCTTACCGCACTCTTAGGAAGGTAGCTCAGCACTCCCTGGTCACTAGAACAGAAAACAAGCCTCCATTGCGTAGTATATCCTTGTTAGGGTAAAACAACGTAGCATCCACTCACATTTAGGGAGTTCACTATCAGCTTGAGGTCGCTTCCGCGTTCCACCAGCTCAAACCACCGTTCCCGGAAGTGACGTACTGACGTACGCAAACCACGCCCTACGCGTTTCGTCATACAACGTCATCTGGAGATGACGTTGTATGACGAAATGCGTAGGGCGTGGTTTGCGTACGTCAGTACGTCACTTCCGGGAACGGTGGTTTGAGCTGGTGGAACGCGGAAGCGACCTCAAGCTGATAGTGAACTCCCTAAATGTGAGTGGATGCTACGTTGTTTTACCCTAACAAGGATATACTACGCAATGGAGGCTTGTTTTCTGTTCTAGTGACCAGGGAGTGCTGAGCTACCTTCCTAAGAGTGCGGTAAGCAACGGTGCAATTGGTGGTACACCCACTGGCGCCAAACTTTGTTTAGCACGCAATCACACACGTGGTTATCAATAGCACTCAGCACTTTATATGTACACATGTGTTTATGTGGTACACTGAGCACAGCCCATGCGAATATATAAAAGGTTTACAGCACGCAGCACTTTGGTTTAAGCACTATATGCACTTTTATATGTTTTATATGAATTATACAGTGTATGGAATTGCACAGACACAATATTTATGTGGTAGCGCCGGTCCCAACATCACTTGCACTTTTTACCATTCTACTACCTCAGTGGTAGGTTGGGGGCAGCTTACACCACCATTTTTTAGTCCAAAAAAGTACTGAAACTCCATAGCGCTGGTATTTAAACCCTTTTCCCCTATATTACCCTAGCTTTCCCCTATACTACCCTAGCCCGCCCCTATACTACCCTAGCCCATCCCTATAATGCCCTAGCCTGTCTATATACTGCTCTAGCCTGCCCCTATACTGCCCTAGCATGTCTATGTACTACGCTAGCCTGTCCATTTCCTACCCTAGCCTGTCTATATACTATCTTAATTACAACCCTAGTCTGTCTATATATATAACTCTAGTCTTCTCCCATACTACCCTAGCCTGCCCATATAATACCCTATCTATATACTACCCTAGCCTGCCTGTATACTACCCTAGCCTGCTCCTATACTGCCCTAGCCTGTCCCTATACTATCCTAGCCTGCCCCTACACTATCCTATCCTGCCCCTATACTGCCAGAGCCTGCCCCTATACTGCCCCAGCCTGCCCCTATCCTTTTGGCATATCATCCATAGGTGCAACGTGTTCACTGTTCACACGGGCCCTGCGGGGTGAGGGGGCCCACTGTGCCAACACACACTGCACCCATGGATGACCTAGGGAGCCAAGATGGGGGAGCAGTAACATGGTGGTATATCATATAATTTTGCATATAGACAAGGTGCTGCTGCATGTAAATCTGACTTCCTGATAAATGTAATTAAAGTTTAAATTATCATGATATAAACTAAGGGATGTGGGGGCTTTTTGGTGGGCGTGATTGTTTTGGGAGGGGTGGGGCAGCATTTTAATTTTGAACCCAGGCAACACAATGTCTTGGGCCAGCCCTGAGAGGGCATAGCAGGAACACCAGGCCATTCACACAAGGGAAGCAAAACAAAGAGAACAGGATACTTTCTCATACAAGTACATGGTACAGCAGTCAGCAGGCACATATCAGGAATATGAAGTGTTGGGGTAGCAAACACTTTAAGGTAAACAAACATTTTTCTGGTCTTTGTTGCTGTTAGAGAGATCTCCACTTACCCTCTGTCCTGGGGAAAATATGTTTTACCAGACAGGAAGAAAGAAGGCTATTCTTCGATGGGGTCTCTGATGGCATTAACCAATTAAGCTCCAGAAGATTTTACCCTCTTTATACAGTAACCAGGCCATTTTTTCCTGTTCAGCACTGCGCTACTTTAACTGGAAATTTATATAATTATTTTACACAAATAGAGCTTTATTTCGGTGTTATTAGATCACAACTGGGTTTTTTTTTATTATATTAATAAAAAAGACAGGAAATTTTGAAAAAAAAAAAAATGATATTTTCAACTTTCTGTTATAAAACATATTGGTACAAACATTGGTCAAAGGGTGTATAATAATTGGCTTATATGAACGGTATAGCGTCATACACATTTGAAAATTGATCAATCCTGATGTACTGATGGCCAATCTATATCTTAAGGTCCTTAAATTACCTGAACAGTAAAAAATACCACCCCCAAATGACCCCTTTTTGGAAAGTAGACAGTCTGAGGCATTTAGTAAGAGGCATGGCGAGTTATTTGAAGTTGTCATGTTTTGTCACACTTTTTTTGAAAACGAAGAACTAAATAAAATCTTCTTTTTTTATATATATATATATATTTTTTTTTTACACACTGTCACCATTGCAGTACAACACCATCATATGACTGGTAAGGCTGTGCTAAGGGACACTGACTGGTGACAGTATTAAAAAAAATATATATATTATATTTTTTTTTTTATTCATTTTTTTTTTACATACTCCTCAGAGTAGTCCAGTATCACCATAGAAACACTGTACTACTCTGGAGGTGTAATGAGGATTTTTTTTTGTTTTACACTTTGATTGGTCATTGTAACAGCAATGTTTTCAACTGTCATAAATGGGTTACCTTCATGACAGCTGTGATTACTAGTGATCTGTAATTGCCTACAGACAATCACTTGGCCCAGAGTACTTTGATTGTCCCAGGTACCATGTGATAACTGTACCATTTATTCACAACTCACTGGTATAGAAAGTAGGGCTGTTATGAATGAGATTCATTCGTAACAGCTTTGTTTACATTGTGATCATGTGATCATTACACAAAGGGATGGGCTGGGGAACACAGCAGAAGCAGGGGGCGTGAAGTCCGCTCCTAAATCGGAGCAGGCATAATGATTCGCGGGTACAGGATTGTGCCTGCGTGTGCCATCCCGCTGCAGTATATGTACTGTGGTGGGTTAGCAACTGGTTAAAATAGAACCATAGGAAAACATTTTTTTTGGGATAAACGAAGGGAGGGTTATACCCCTGTAGGTTTGATTTTTTTTTTTTTTTTGCCATCCATGTCCCATTGGAAGATTTTCCTTTTTTTCCTGTCCCCTAGGCAAAACAGGAAGTGAGAGGAAATCCTTGCAAATTAGGTCCCTATTGGAAGATTTCTCCACTATTACTGTTAGGAGGACAACCCAAAATTTGGGATTTTCTTTTACTGTCATACTTTCACTTTCAATAATAATGTTCAACAGGACAGATAGACGGGATGGATCTCCCCAACAGAGATACAGGCAGCAATACAAAACTGACAGGTGTTCTAATCCCTCTCCACTATTTCCAAAACTAAAAAGAAAAAAAAAAGTTTGGCCTTTAGTTATACTTTAAAACCTTACTAGCTTTCTAATCCTCTCCCACTCTATAAAAAAAAAAAATACGGTACAAATACACTGTAAGTTAATGATATTGCTAAAGTGCCTGTGTCAAGCTAAAAAACAGTTTGTGTAACCTTCGGAGCACCATAGATTAAAGACCCTAACTTCTGCCCAGTCGTCAACAAGTTGTCATTGAAGTATAGGTTACCTTTGACAAAACTATTGCTAAACCTTTTCCCCAGCCTTCCTAACCTAAACTACACTAACCCCCGTCAACCCCCAGCGCTGCTTTTTTTTCCCACTGCAATGTCACTGTGGCCTCTAAATTAAAATGTCCTAGAACAAAGTTCTGAAAGCAAAAATATTTTATTTACCTATGCCGACAGTAATTTCCTTCCTTTTTCGCCTTCTCAGCTTGTTGGAATGCTGGAGTGGTTATAGAAGGAAAAACAGTTAGTGTAGAAGTTTTATTCAGGAAATTATTTGAAAGTGCTGGATTAGTTTCTATGTTTTCTGAATCTTCAAATGTTATTTAGGATAATGGTAGCCATCATACCATTTCAGAAACGCTACTACTTCCATTAGATTTTTGTCTGTTGCATCTTATTTTTTTATATTAATGTATAGGGCTTAAAAGGTATTATTTAACTAAAGAAGGGCAATTGTAGAGATGATTTGATTGAATAAAGGAAAAAGCTGTATAGGCCTTTTAAGGTAAATGATGTATTGGTGGAAGGCTGTCATTATGCACAATTAATGTTCTCAAAAGGAAGAAATTGATTATGGGCAGTGATGGACCCTAAGGAGCAAATAGATGTTAAGAGAAATGCTACTTATAACATCTACATTTTAACCATTGCTAGTCCCTGCACCTTAAAAAATCTACTCTTCAGAAAGAAAAAAACACTGGGATAATTACCACAATTTTCTATTTATCCCACTCCTCCTTTTACTGTACTACTGGTGCCTTCTACTTTAAAATAACACATTTGAGCCATGACATTTACTTCATGCTAAGTTTTAAGAAAAAATTGTGATTTGTTTTCTATAGGTTGTTTAGTATTATTAAAACCCTGGTAAGCCATGTGCTTACCTATTATTCACTCTTTCAGACATCTACTTAAGGTGGTATTATATGACACACAGATCCTGTCTTTCTCTCTTTAATAACGGAGTTTCTGGCATTTATAGCAAGCTTTTTGCAAATTAGTAATAGAATTTCATGTAAATTCTAGTTGTTTCTGTTTTCTTTCTTCCACACAAATTAGAATAAAAACATAGAAAATTTAAACCTGTGAGAATTTTTATTTCAGGTGAAATGAGGGGCTAGGATACTATTTAAATAAATGGAAATAAAAGAAAATTAAAGTTTTAGGTTGGGTTCACACATATGCGATGCAGGAACCAGCGCAATTCCTGTGTGGGTTCCTGCATCGCATGTCACTCGCAGGCAGTTCACAAAATAGAAAGTTAATGAAACCCCTAGAACGGTTCGCAGATTCGCAGATCGCAGTGGGAACTGTGAAAAAGTACTGGAACACCCATGCGATCCGATTCCAGTGTGGACCAAAAAAGGGTCTGTACCATTGTGGTCCAAATGAGATGTGAATTCAGCCATATAAATTGTATGGCTGAATTTGTATCCCACAGACATTTAATCTGCACAGCAATGTCATGCACCCAACTTTGTGAGAAAAGTTTGGGGATGGCCCCTTCCTGTTCCAACATGACTGTACACCAGTGCACAAAGCAAGGTCAATAAAGACATGGATAAGCGAGTTTTTGGTGGAGGAATTTGACTGGCCTGCACAGAGTCGAAACCTCAACCTGATAGAACACATTTGGGATGAATTAGAGCAGAGACTGCGAGCCAGGCCTTTTTTCCAACATCAGTGCCTGACCTCACAAATGCGCTTCTGGAAGAACGGTCAAACATTCCCATAGACACACTCCTAAAGCTAGTGGACAGTCTTCCCAGAAGCTGTTATAGCTGCAAAGGGTGGGCCAACTCAATATTGAACCCTATGGACTAAGACTGGAATGCCATTAAAGTTCATGTGCGTGGAAAGGAAGGTTTCTCAATACTTTTGATAATATAGTCTGTGTGTATATATATATATATATATATATATATATTTTTTTTTTTTTTTTTTTTTCTGAAAGTGAGTGGAATATATAAAGAAGCATGTTGTTCCTGAAATTGATGTGTTGAAAGCAGAAAAAATGGGCAAGTGCATAGATTTTGACAAGGGCAAAATTTTAATGGCTAGACAACTAGGTCAAAGCATCTACAAAACTGCAGCTCTTGTGGGGTGTTCCCAGCTTGCAGTGTATATATAAGAATATTGCTGCGCTTAAACAATAATAATAAATAATGTTAAAAATAGGGCGAAAAGCAGCTAACACGGATCTTGATTCTAGGCATAGATCAATGATACATAAAGGATAAAGGTGTAGCGCTAATCTTAATGGTAAACAGCAGAAATGCAAGTCCACATATTAGGGAAAGTCCACAAACTGAAAGTGTCCACTCCACACACAGATGTGCAAAAGCTATAGGTCCAGAGAGCCACCACCAAGCCAGAAGACACACTGCCTCTTACCAAAAGACATGGACCCTCATTACAAAGGTCATGTTCAGCGTTCAGGTATATAATCACACCGGCACTCCCTCTGGGATGACAGACACAATCTCCTCCATAGGTAAAGGCACTCAGGTAAAGCAGAAAACGGGCATCCTCATAGCGTATTATGTATAGAAATGTTTATTGCACGCACAATTTCATAATGCTTACATGGGAGTGGAATCTTAAAGGCAATGGAAATCCTCTTCGTTTGCAGTCCGCGTCCGTGTAGACCGCCAACAAGATTGCTGCCGCGTCTCCTCATGGTAGCGAGCGAGTGGTCAGGACCTATCAAAGTGGTCCAAGGAAGGAAAACCAGGAACCGATGACAGGGTCATGGGCGGCCAAGGCTCATTGATGCACGTGGGGAGAAAAGGCTGGTAGTTCGATCCAATAGAAGAGCT
Source organism: Pelophylax lessonae (assembly GCF_965119305.1). Taxonomy (NCBI): domain Eukaryota; kingdom Metazoa; phylum Chordata; class Amphibia; order Anura; family Ranidae; genus Pelophylax; species Pelophylax lessonae. Next base: position 280,666,179 of record NC_138770.1, read on the forward strand.
TCTGTAGCTCAAATTGCTGAAGAAAGTTAATGCTGGTTCCAATAAAAAGGTGTCAAAACACATCGTGCATCACAGCTTGTTGGATATAGAGCTGTGCAGCCGCATACTGGTCAGGATACCCATTCTGACCTCTGTTCAAAGCCAAAAGTGCCTCCAAAGAGCATGTGAGCATTAGAACTGGACAACGGAGCAATGGAAGAAAACAGCTTGGTCTGATGTGTTCCTCCGACTATTCTTGAATTCAACATGTTTGAGAGGTTCACTTGGCCTTCAGTTTCTCCAGATCTCAATCCAATCCAAGCATCCATGGGATGTAGGCTCTAATGAGTAGGGCCCTCTGATTCCTTCTGTATTGAATTGTACTGTAACTGTATTGCCTTCATGTTGTATATCGCTGCGCAAGCTGTTGGCGCTATATAAATCTTGTATAGCGATAAAAAATAATGTGCTAGAAAAAACAAGTCCAATTCATGTAGGCCCCACCTCCTAACTTACAGGACTTAAAGGATCTGCCACTGACGGTTTGGTGCCAAATACCACAGCATACTGTACCTTTAGATGTCTAGGCAGATTCCATGTGTTTTGGCGGCTCATGGTGATAGGTCATAATGTTATGGCTGATCGGTGTGTGTGTGTGTGTATATATATATATACATATATATATATATATTAAAATATATATATATATATATATTTTTTTTTTTCTATTGAACAGACCAACCAAAAAGAGAAGTAAAGATGATTTCATTTTTGGCAAGCAATAAAGAGTCTTCTGAATATTTTCACCCCCTCTTGCATTGAATTTTCTCTGTAGATGATATACTAAATTTAGCCACAATTGTCCAGAGATGTAATGAATAAAATCGCGTAGTGCTAACCAAAAAGTTATTTGGGTAGTGCTACACTATTTTATTCATTACATTATTTCCTATGTGGCGGGGAATCACTTTTCCTGTGTTGCTTGTAACCCACATTAGATAGGTAATTGACTGTGTGAATTGTTTTTTGTTCAATTATTATCCAGAGGTGGCCAGAAGTGAGGGAACAAACTAGGTTTGTTGTCCTATGCATTGATACAAGTTCCTCTATGGTAATCACATACCTGCCTGGAATTGCTCTATAAATATATCTTGTTTATAGATATTTATATATCTATAAACTGTATTATATTAGGACTTGTAAATCTTTGGTGAATTGTATTCTTTTTCCACTACAAAGATGCTTAAAGCTGAACTCTGGGCACACAAAATTTTATTTAAATATGTCTCTTTATAGCCACAAAGGAAATAAATCCACTTTGTATGCCCCAAACGCTTTTGCCAAACAAGATATTACTTTGTTAACCACTTGCCGACCAGTCCTCGTAGTTTTACGGCGGCAGGTTGGCTCTGTCCCGCGAAACGACGTACCTGTACATCGCTTCACGGGACCACTAGTGGGGGCGCACGCACCAATTGGCTGCAGGGGGAGTCAATCAGCAGGCGAAATGCCCGCCGGGCACCCGCAATTTCTACCCTTGGAGACGGAACGGCGGTTTGCCGTTGTAAACACAGTAGACCACTGTTCTGTCAGTAATGAACACAGGGATCCTGTGTTCCTCTTATTTAGGAACGCAGGTCTCTGTGTTCATGCAGCAAGCCCATCCCCACACAGTTAGAAAGCACACCCTAGGGACACATTTAAACTTTTGCTCACCGCTGGTGTTAATCCCTTCCCTGCCAGTGCCATTAGTACAGTAACAGTGCATATTTTTAGCACTGATTACTGTAGTAATGTCACTGGTTCCCCCCAAAAGTGTAAAAAATGTCAGTTAGGTGTCCAATCTGTCTGCGCAATGTCGCAGTCCCGCTAAAAATCACTGATCTCCTCCATTACTAGTAAAAATAAATAAATAAATAAATAAATAAAAATGACATAAATCTTTCCCCTAGTTTGTAGACACAAAAACTTTTGCGCAAACCAATCAATATACGCTTATTTGGATTTTTTTTATCAATAATATGTAGCAGAATACAATTTTGCCTAAAATGATGAAAAAATTTGATTTTTTCATTTTTTTTATTGGGAATGTTATATAGCAGAAAGTAAAAAAAATATGTTTTTTTTTTCAGAATTCTTGCTTTTTTTTTGTTTATAGCACAAAAAAAAAAAAAAAATCACAGAGGTGATCAATTACCCCCAAAAGAAAGCCCTATTTGTGAGAAAAAAAAGAAGATCAATTTTTTTTGGGTACAGTGTCGCAGGACCACACAATTGTCAGTAAAATAACGTAGTGCCGTATCGCAAAAATGGCCTGGTCATTAAGGGGGAAAACCTTCCGGTCCAGAAGTGGTTAAAGTAATGGTAATCTTCACTGGGCTGCATATAGCTTGTGCAGAAACCAAAGCTGTAGGAGGGACCCAGTGGAGGGATGATGAAAGACCAGTCCACCTGCACAAGGGGAGACTGGTCTTTATTACAGGAGATTCCTGCACAGAGACAAAGTTTCACATTGGATTTGCTTTGTTTAGATATTATTTGCTTATCCTAGAGTTAAGATTCAAACTTACTTATGCTTTTTATTGAACTTGGTGTTATAGGACTGTATTGCAGAACAGCAGTGTATTGTAGAAATCTTACCTTGCCTACATTTAGGTGGTTGTAAACCTCAGATATGAAATATGAACAAAGCATATCCCTTCATAGTGTGTACTTGTCTCCATTAACCACTTGCTGACCGGCCGCAGTACATATACTGCGGCAGGTTGACTCTATAAAACAATGTACCTGTACGTCATAGCCAGAGGTGTGCGCCTAATTGGCCACGGGGATCCTGTGTTGCTATTTAGGAACAGAGATCTCTGTGTTCATCCAGTGAGTCCACCCCCGCACAGTTAGTAAGCACCCCCCAGGGACACACATAACCCTTTGATCGCCCCAGGTGTTAACCCCTTCCCTGCCAGTGCCATTAGTACAGTAAGATTGCATATTTTTAGCACTGATTACTGTAGTAATGTCCCTGGTCCCCTCAAAAGTGTTGAAAATGTCATTAAGGTGTCCGATCTGTCTGCCGCAATGTCGCAGCCCTGCTAAAAATTGCTGATGTTCAGCTTTAGTTGTGTCCGACTCTTCGTGACCTCATGGACCGTAGCGCACTAGGCTTTTTTTGTCCTCCACTGCCTCCTGGAGCTTGCTTAATTTAACTTGATGTTCATTATTTCGCTGATGCTATTCTATCCATCTTGTTTTCTGTCATCCTCTTCTCCTTTTTCCTTCCATGTTTCCCAGCATCAGGGTCTTTTCCAATGAATCCTCTCTTCGCATTAGGTGGCACAAGTATATTTATTACATATATTGTATATATAAAACCTGTGATTACCCTTTAAAATTAATTATTTAAATTACCCTTTAAATATATACATTAACCAACAAAAGTGTAATTGATAACCAAAATACATTATGTCTCAATAAATATATAACAGTGAACAAATCAGTGAAAATAAATTATTAGTATAAAATAATGTTCCACAATCGCAAAAAAATATATAAATAAAAGAAATTTCATAATAGAAGCAAATTCCATCCACAGGTGAAGAAATCGCAAGTGGTCATTCCCATGCTCCAAAATCATACACAGCCTCATAACAGAGATATCAAACCTCTAAGGTCATAAACCCATGAGAGGACTGGTGGGGTACAGGGGGCAGCAGGGAAGAGCACAGGGGGTCAGCATGGCAATGTATAGGGATTAGAAGGGCAGCGTACAGGAGGTCAGCAGGGCACAGTACACGGGGGCAGGGGGGCATATTACATGAAGGAAGGGGAAGCAGGACACATCACAAATGGGGGGGGGGCACAGCAGTGTATAATACATGGGGGGGGCTCAGCAGGGTACATTAAATGGAGGGCTCAGCAGGGCACCTTACATTGGGGGCAGCAAGGCATATTACATGGGGGCAGAACAGAGTACATTACATGGGGGGCACAGCAAAGTACATTACAACGCTGTTTTGTATTTGACATTTTCTTCCCTTGGACCAAAACTGCACTTGTAAGAGGTGAAAGATGATGGATATGTATATAATACTTTTTTATTGTAACCCTATGTTTAAAGCCCAAAACAAGGCTTTAAAAGTCTCCACAGTGGGGCACAGCAAAAAAAAAGACAAAAAAAGACAAAAAACATTTTTGACAGAACTGGTAAAGTTTTTTTTTCTGCCTAAATGCCTTTTAAGAAGATATCCTATTCTTCCTGTTAAACTGAACAGAAGTTCTGACCTTTCTCCACTTTATCCATTAAATAAAAAGGGTTTTGAAGTTTAGCTTTATTGTTGCTGTCAATTGTGGGATTCATTTGATTAGTAATCGCCTTGAGTGAACACAGCTATCCCATTTCAGAGGTACATCCTGCTAATTAAAGTACTTTTACCAATTAAAGTACTGATAAATATTTTTGCTAGTATCCTATTAGTTTAATTTAGCGTAGTTAGCTTTATATACAGTGGGGATCGAAAGTTTGGGCACCCCAGGTAAAAATTTTCATTAATGTGCATAAAGAACCAAGGAAAGATGGAAAAGTCTCCAAAAGGCATCAAATTACAGATTAGACATTCTTATAATATGTCAACAAAAGTTAGATTTTATTTCCATCATTGACACTTTCAAAATTACAGAAAACTAAAAAATGGTGTCTGCAAAAGTTTGGGCACCCTGCAGAATTTATAGCATGCACTGCCCCCTTTGCAAGGCTGAGACCTGCCAGTGTCATGAATTGTTCTCAATCATCATCTGGGAAGACCAGGTGATGTAAATCTCAAAGGTTTTAATGCCCAGACTCATGTGACCTTGCCCCAACAATCAGCACCATGGGATCTTCTAAGCAGTTGTCTAGAAAACTGAAACTAAAAATAGTTGACGCTCACAAAGCTGGAGAAGGCTATAAGAAGATAGCACAGCGTTTTCAGATGTCAATATCCTCTGTTCGGAATGTAATTAAGAAATGGCAGTCATCAGGAACAGTGGAAGTTAAAGCAAGATCTGGAAGACCAAGAAAAATATCAGACAGTACAGCTCGCAGGATTGTGAAAAAAACAATTCAAAACCCACGTTTGACTGCACGATCCCTCCAGAAAGATCTGGCAGACACTGGAGTTGTGGTACACTATTCCACTATAAAGAGATACTTGTACAAATATGGTCTTCATGGAAGAGTCATCAGAAGAAAACCTCTTCTACGTCCTTACCACAAAAATCAGCGTTTGAACTTTGCAAATGAACATATAGACAAGCCTGATGCATTTTGGAAACAAGTTCTGTGGACCGATGAGGTTAAAATTGAACTTTTTGGCCGGAATGAGCAAAGGTACGTTTGGAGAAGAAGGGGCACAGAATTTAATGAAAAGAACCTCTGTCCAACTGTTAAGCATGGAGGTGGATCAATCATGCTTTGGGGTTGTATTGCAGCCAGTGGCACAGGGAACATCTCACAAGTAGAAGGAAAATGGATTCAATAAAATTTCAGCAAATTTTGGATGGTAACTTGATGCCATCTGGGAAAAAGCTGAAGTTAAAGAGAGGGTGGCTTCTACAAATGGATAATGATCCTAAACACACCTCGAAATCCACGGGGGATTATATCAAGAGGCGTAAACTGAAGGTTTTGCCATGGCCTTCACAATCTCCTGACCTCAACATAATTGAAAATCTATGGCTAGACATTAAAGCGGAGTTCCGGGCACAAAATCAACCTTTTTTTTTTGTGCCCATCCGCTTGGTCTCCTTCACCTGAAAAGGAATTGGATAGTTAGGCATTTTTTTTCACTCACCTTGTAATTGTAGATTGAAAATACTCACCTATTCTGTACTTCCTCCCTCTGTGCCGAGGCTCCGCCGTCACTTCCTGTCTTGCGATGATTCCTGGGAGTTGAACGTCATCGCTCCCAGGAATCAATGCGACGGCACCGGCCCCGCTCGTCACTTCCGGGGCGACGCCGCATTCCCTGCTAAACAGCTTCTGGGCATGCCCAGAAGCTGTGGAGGAATGCGGCGCCGCACCAGAAGTGACGAGCTGGGCCGGTGCAGGCGCATTCTGGGAGAAGAAGACGCGGAAGAGGACACAGAAGAGGATCGCGCTGGCTTCAGCTGCCCACAACAGAGATGGCAACCCTGGAGAAGAAATTTTAAAAGTGAGTATTTCTTCTTGTAGGTAACAGGTGAAAGATGATGGATACGTATATAATACTTTTTTTGCGAACCGGGACAGATCAGAGGCTAGCCATTGTGGAATGTACTAGCCCTGACTGTCCCGGGGGTATGTTCACTGAAAAAAAGTTTTCGTGCCCGGAACTCCGCTTTAAAAGAGCAGTGCGTGACAGACAGCCCAGAAATCTCAAAGAACTGGAAGACTTTTGTAAGGAAGAATGGGCAAAGATGCCTCAAACAAGAATTGAAAGACTTTTGGCTAGCTACAAAAAGAGTTTACAAGCTGTGATACTTGCCAAAGGGGGCAGTGCAAGATATTAACTCTGCAGGGTGCCCAAACTTTTGCAGACGCCATTTTTTTTCAGTTTTTTTTAAAGTGTAAATGATGGAAATAAAATCTAACTTTTGTTGACATATTATAAGAATGTCTAATCTGTAATTTGATGCCTTTTGTAGATTTTTCCATCTTTCCTTGGCTTCTTTATGCACATTAACCACTTACCGCAAACTGACGTAGATCTACGTCGGCAGACTTTTCGGGGGTATACCGGGATGATGCCTCTAGCTAGAGGCACCATCCCGGTACCGTGGTTAACAGCCGACGGTCGGCTTTCCGTCGGTAACGACCGATGCGGCTCGGGAGCCGCTCGATTGTTACCCGGGTGAGCGGGAGGGGACATCCCCCCTCCCGCTGCCTTCCGCGACTTTGCTCGGGGCTCCCGTCCCACCGGACCCTCGATCCCTCCATAAAGAGTACCTGTCGCTGCATATTGGTGTCACAAGGGATGTTTACATTGCTTGTGACAGCAATAAAAGTGATCAGATTTTTTTTTTTAAAAAACATGTAATAAAATTAAAAATAAAATAAAATAAATAGGAAAAATAAATTTTTTTAGCCGCCCCCGTCACGAAAAAAAAACGTATACGGAAGTCGAGCCGCGAATGAAATCGCTGTTCTAACCACACATGTGAGGTATCGCCGCGATTGCCAGAGCATGAGCAATAATTAAAAAAAAAGAGCTA